>NC_064643.1:315135787-315735787 GCF_023864345.2 Schistocerca serialis cubense
GACATTGTAATTCTGTCAGAGACAGCAAATGACTTGGAAGACCAGTTGAACGGAATGGCTAGTGTCTTGAAAGGAGGATATAAGATGAACATCAACAGAAGCAAAACGAGGATAATGGAATGTAGTCGAATTAATTCGGGTGATGCTGAGGGAATTAGATTAGGAAATGAGACAGTTCAAGTAGTAAAGGAGTTTTGCTATTTGGGGAGCAAAATAACTGATGATGGTCGAAGTAGAGGATATAAAATGTAGACTGGCAATGGCAAGGAAAGCGTTTCTGAAGAAGGGAAATTTGTTAACATCGAATATTGATTTAAGTGTCAGGAAGTCATTTCTGAAAGTATTTGTATAGAGTATGGTCATGCATGGAAGTGAAACATGGACGATAAATAGTTTGGACAAGAAGAGAATATAAGCTTTCGAAATGTGGTGCTACAGAAGAATGCTGAAGATTATATGGGTAGATCACATAACTAATGAGGAGGTATTGAATAGGAATGGGGAGAAGAGAAGTTTGTGGCACAACTTGACTAGAAGAAGGGATCGGTTGGTAGGACATGTTCTGAGGCATCAAGGGATCACCAATTTAGTATTGGAGGGCAGCGTGGAAAGTAAAAATCGTAGAGGGAGACCAAGAGATGAATACACTAAACAGATTCAGAAGGATGTAGGTTGCAGTAGGTACTGGGAGATGAAGAAGCTTGCACAGGATAGAGTAGCATGGAGAGCTGCTTCAAACCAGTCTCAGGACTGAAGACCACAACAACAATGTGGTTCTGAGTTGCCCACATTCCAGGAAGAAAAGGATGACAGACAATTTCATTCCGGTCTACAAGCAATAATAGGAGATCCAGATCTGTAGATTTAATATTGTTGCAAACCTTAGTTCAGCTGCTCACTTTTCGGCCCTTAACGTCAATACAGCATTTGAAATAATTTTGTATAATCACTCCCAGAATTTCAAAGTTCCTGTAATTATTATAACCTTTCTTTGAATTAAATTACATTTTTCCTGTCACTCAGAGAAGTATATTCTCGTATGTCTTATTTTCGTGGGCCGATTATCACAAAAGCAGTTCAGAAGGCTATTACTGAAATTTATACCAGCCAGTTGTCAACATCAGGCTGTCTAAATGCATGTGGTACGAGTGGTGATGTACAGTTTCAACATGTTCACAATTATTTTCCATTAACAATACGCCTTTTTCCGAAATTTATTTGTACCAGTATGTCTGCTGCTCACTCTACTTTCAGTTGACTCAGTGAAGGAAGATGACACATGTTGACAGAAGGACTCTCTTATTTCTACTGTTGAATAGCTGGGCTGACACATATGCATCCTATTGTAACCAGACCTACACCATGTGTCAACAATTATGTGAGACAGTGCAATAACATGTAACCATTATGAAACTAATAGGATTGGTTTTATTGTTTCTCATATTTTAAATAGTTATCATGATTGAATATTAAGCTCTATTTCTGTGCTTGCGAAAATAAATAAATTTATTAAATTAAAATCAAAATCATAAGGACAGTCTCGTTACAATAACACAATTTTTGTTTTGTTTGATCACATCTCCTGTGGATTTTTCCCTTTATTGTTTATTTTTTTATTTTATAGAGCACACATAGTGAAGAAAAGGAAACAACAGATGTTAAAGCCCACTAGAGATGCTACAGCAGTGGTGAGAGTTGTTTGGGGATTAAACAAAACAAAGAATTGTGTTGTTACTAGAAATAAGACTCTCTTTAATTCATTATAACTTTAAACAGTTGCTAACAGAGGCAGGCAGGATCTAATATCCACTAAATATTGATGGGTTTCATGAATCATTTCATATCAGAAGGATAATGAGTATCACTTCAACATCAGTAACATCATAACTGTAACTGAAATTTCAAGATGTAAACTGTAATTGCAAGAATATTTTTATAAAAAGGACTCTCAAATGGGAATGTGTAGATCTGATGATTGTCAAGGCGTGAATGTAGTGGTGCATAAATTGAAAAGCAGTACAGTAGTGATGGGTTTAAGTGTTTGATGTATATAGCTACATTTCGTGTGGGTTTGAAAAATATTTACACCGAGTAACTACTTTTAAGAAGAAATTCATCAGTAATTGAAGGCATATGTAATTTACGTAGATTTTTCGAGAATTTTGTTTTGTATACTTATTGGGATTTAATAATTTTGGCCATATGTGTAACATTTATCTATACATGTTCTATAAAGAAAAGTATTTTAGAGATTCCACGTAGAATTTATGACAATAGATCGAAATGAATGGACACTGAGGTGTGACAGGAAAATTTTGTTTTCAACAACCAGAGCTTGCTTACTGGCCGCTTTGAACGTTGATCATTTTATGGGATTCATATGGAGCAGAAAATGGGAAAATGGATTAAATGGCTCTGAGCACTATGGGACTTAACGTCTGAGGTCATCAGTCCCCTACAACTTAGAACTACCTAAACCTAACTAACCTAAGGGCATCACACATCCATGCCCGAGGCAGGATTCGAACCTGCGACCGTGGCAGTCGCGCGGTTCCGGACTGAAGCGCCCAGAGGCGCTCGGCCACCGCAGCCGGGTACGGAGCAGAAATATATTCAATGTTATCTTCTGTTATGAAACAAATATATTTCAGGTGATTTGCTTAGCATCGGGAATGTTTTTTTCGCCTGAATAATTTCTTTTTAGGTAAATCTGTAAACCAGTGGAAAGATTTTTGTAAAACATTATTTCCGTTTAACACAGGCCACATACAACACTTGGGCACTGAAGAATACAGTGTACCGCGACAGGTTTAAATCAACGAGATGTACAAGAAATGGAAAACGCGTCTAGAACAGAATGCCGAGAAAGAGACGCTCCGGTTATTTCTCCAAACCCTCCCCCCCTCCCACTCTCACGCTGTGGCCGGCTGCCAGCTCTCGAGAAGTCGCTCTGCAGTAGAACGCCACCCGTTTGTCTTTTGTTATGACGCTTGTGCTGCCCCCACCCCGCCGCTATATAAGTGCGGAAGTTTTCGGTTGGAGCTTTCTTTCTGCCTCGCTGTCCGTGCCGCTGTAACAAGCTGCGCTTCCGGCCGTTCCTTTTTCTGGTTTCCGCCCCGCGGCGCTGACGAGGCAATTCATTATTCGCGGCGCAGAATGCGACCTGTCGTTCCCAGGTGCACACCTTTGTTTGGAAACTTGCGCCGGGAAAACTGGGGTCCCGAGCTCCACAGCTTGGCCCCCGTTTGATTTCAAAACGACCCCACCTCACTCACTCCGCTCCTCTATTCTGCGCCGCGTCTGATTTTTCGCTTCTAGTATCTGGAGAATTAAAATGCGCAAAGCTGCGACATTATGCACGATTCTGGGTTAGAGTTTCTCTATTGAGACCGGAATCTGGTCTCGTGCGACCTGACCCATTTTTTCGAACACTTTCGCGACTTCTCTGCACGTGTATGGGATCTTATCGTTACAAAACGAATCCTGTGTATTTTATCACCACTTATTTCCTCTGCACTGTGACATTTTTCACTTTTTCATACTCTGGGACTTCATATTGTACTTTTGCTTAGTTGGTCTTCATTTCTTTGTTTCAGTTGAGGTTCAGTGAGTCAGAAATAGGTGTCGTAACATCGGGGGAAGAGTTAGTGGAACCGTGGGGGGGGGGGGGGAGGAGTAGTCGCCTGGGTGTGTTGCTATGCTGCGGAGTTATTCCACAGGCAACAGCAATAAATATCACTTGTCCCTTGCACGAACAGTTCTGACTCCTTGGCCTTCTTCCTCTAAAGAGAACGCTTACACAACGCCTACGCGCCCTCTTCTGCAATATTGGTCTGGGGTGTGGGATCCGCATCAGTTAGAATTGATGGAGGACATCGAAAAAGTCTAAACAAGAGTACCTCATTTTGTTTTTGAGTACATCGAGAAAGTTCAAAGAAGGGCAGAAAGTTTTATACTATCGCGAAATAGGGGAGAGAGTGCCACGGATATGCAACGTGAATTGGGGTGGCAATCATTAAAACAAAGGCGTTTTTCGTTGCGGCAGGATTTCCTCGTGAAATTTCAATCACCATCCTTTTCGTGGCCGTGCGGTTAAAGGCGCTGCTGTCTGGAACCACAAGACCGCTACGGTCGCAGGTTCGAATCCTGCCTCGGGCATGGATGTTTGTGATGTCCTTAGGTTAGTTAGATTTAACTAGTTCTAAGTTCTAGGGGGCTAATGACCTCAGCAGTTGAGTCCCATAGTGCTCAGAGCCATTTTTGAACCATCCTTTCCCTCAGAATGTGAAAATATTTGTTGGCGCTCACCTACATAGAGAGTGATGATCATCATAATAAAATAAGAGAATTCAGTGTCCACACGGAGATATGTAAGTGTTCGTTTCTCCCGCGCTCTTTTTAAGAATGGGGCGATAGACAAACAGCTTGAAGGTGGTTGGATGAACCCTCTGCCATGTGCTTAACTGTCAATTGCAGAGTAGTCATGTAGATGTAGATGTAGAGGGGTTCGTGCACTGTGCTTCGGGTGATAGTGGATTTGCTCTATTCCTTTACTTGCAGGGGTTAGCCTTTATCCTTATTCTTTGCAGTGCCTCAACGCAAAGAATAAGTAGCTTATTGATGTCTTTGAGCGTGAGAACATAGTACAAATTGGCTTACCAGAATCGTGTTAATTTTCTCGATCAATTTCTGAAAGATCATTTACATAACCTCTAATATGTATGGTTATCGTTAGTCTATGTATGCAATTTAAACCCACTTCAACATGGTCTCCTTCCATTTCGAAGCATTGCACCATTCTGAATCATATCTTGTGACAGAGCCGATGTTGCATCCCGGATTTGAGCTGTTAGATCCTTTAGATCCCTTAATTTTGTTTTGTACACCCTTCACTTTGTGGATACCCAAGAGAGGAAATCCAACGGTGTCTTATCAGCTGAAAGCGATGGCCACATTCATGCTGAAACTCTGCCTGTTCGTCAGCTGGCGAACTGACTGTGAGATCAAAATGACGGAGGGGGTGCTTCAACCTGTTGGAACTCAACAGCGTCAGCAGTGATTTCTCGCCGAAGCTGTGGTTCCAGGAATTGTTCCAGCTTATCTTGAAATGCCTGAATGCAGAACTGTCCCTTATGCAAAACTGAAGGGTCCATAAACCGCAGTCTTTGTGAATCCAAGTCACACATTCACTTCTGACATGTCTCTTCTCCATTCAGAGTTGGCGTGAGATGGCTCGCTCACAACATTCGCCTTACTTACGTTTGCTGACTTTTCTGCGGGTGTGAAATGTGGCCCAATCAGTAAACAAAATGTGATCAATTCTGTGTTTGTTGTCTCCAGCTTGTATCAAATCATTACACAGACCTTGGCAGGCCACTAATCTTCGCGATCTAATTTGTGACACATGAATGTAGTGCGCTTCTTCCTCCAACGTAAAGTGTTAAACTTTGAGAATTATTGATTTTGGTACGTCTTAGTCGTTGCTTAAACGATGAGTTGGTGTATTCGTAATTCTAGCGACTGCTTCTTTGATTACCTGAACAGTTTCTTGTAACGTTCCATAAAAAAGAAACTTTACGATTACGTTGAATGAACGTCTGAACTTGTAAAATGGATAAAAAAAACTCGAATTATCGTGTTGCTTGTTGTAACTGCAAGTGGTGTGCTTACTCTGTGTTATTGTAAGCAAAAACTTTATACGAACCGTTTGGGCAATAAAGAAATAGAGTCACTGTACGACACATTCAGCCCCTTAAGTACTGAATCCTCTGGCCCTGTTCAAAACTGATGACCTTGGTCCCTGTGCACGTAACAATAAATTAAATTGTCTTGCCTCTAACGCAGCAACGGTGGAACACGATATATTCCGGTCTCTCATTAAAAAATACAAATATTCTGAAATGTACATGAAGTTGTTCTGGCTGATAAATGAAAACGTTTAAGAAAACAACTTTTTTAAAAAACATATGACCTGGATGGGGAGGCGGTACTGATTGTGGTGAATTTGAATTTTAACACATTTTTTTAGCAAACCTATTGCAAGTTAAGTCCGTTTTTTTTTTTTCAAAAATATCTACAACTGAAGTTACATTGGTTAGAATAATATATCATATTTACTAATTGATTCACAAACAATGACATTTATCCAGCAAGTATTATCTAAGTTCACTAAACCAGCATAAATGCAAATCATAAAATTACATACAGCTCTGTTAACGAATCATAGAAACATTACAAAAGTGAAACATCTAACTAACCTTTTTATCAAATCAGTTTACCTATATTCTGGGGTTACTCAACAATTACAAATTATCAGCCAATTCATCTACATAAACGAGCTGGCAAAACAGGAATCATAATAATTTAACATCTTTACCTTGCTTGTGAAAAGACTTCTGCTTACATATTTTCGTAATTCCTATATTAATCTAACACTTGGTGGCTTCACAAAGCACACCACAAAAACTGCCTACACCATCCTCTTTCATTCACAGCCAGCTACCTATAACTGCGCGCCAAGCGCTCTCTTATTTAACACTACGATCTCAGTCCAGAAACGGCATCTTTGGCTCTGCGATCGTACACAGTCAGCGATCCGCATTATAAAGCCTATCAGAGACATCCTTTGTAACATACTAGTTTCATTTTAATTTTAAAAAAATGGTTCAAATGGCTCTGAGCACTATGAGACTTAACATCTTAGGTCATCAGTCCCCTAGAACTTAGAACTACTTAAACCTAACTAACCTAAGGACATCACACACATCTATGCCCGAGGCAGGATTCAAACCTGCGACCGTAGCAGTCACGCGGTTCCGCATTTTAATTTACATTAATATCACTAGCATATTCGGGTGCCACATAGAAGTGGGCCCCAGTAGACTCCTTTCAATAGAGGTGGTCTCCAGCAGCGCCATTCATCGGCAACGTTCCCAATTCTTCGGAGCTTCTTGACAAGTAGCCTAATGTCTGCTCTCAGTGGTGCTGGCTTACGAAATTTCCGAATGATCTGCAGCACATCCAGGTAAGATAGACACGCCACCGTTCACGAACAGCAGCCACACGTCCTCCTATCGTATCCTGAAAAACAAAGAAATAAGCCCCCCCCCCTTATCACGGAAATGAGTTATAATTATGTATTACTAGGTGTTCCCGACCATGCGTACGTTTCTTATGTGTATTGGCAACTGAATATACGTCCCAATCCCCTTCTCCCCCCTCCCGAATCTGTCCGCCTACTCGTGCCCTTCTCTCCTTCTCTTTGTCCATCTCTTTCTCCTTCACCTTCTCTCCGCCAATCACCTCCTCCTCCTCTCTCTGCCCATCTTCTTCTTTCCCCCTTTTACTCCATCTCCTCCTACCCACTAGCCCCACTACCTCTGCTCACCACCTCTCTCTGCTCACCACCTTCTCCCCACCTTCTACGTTCGTCTTCTCCTCCAGCCTTTCTCACCACTTGCTCCTTTTTTCAAATTGGGAATGCTTTCAGTTCCTTAACAACGAGAAGATCCGTTTGAAGTCTATAAAGATAACTTCCTTTACGAGAATTTGCTCTTATGCCTTTATGTACCCTTCACTGGTATGATTCTTGTTTATTTTGCTGCCAAATGGCGTAACTCACTTGCTACTTTCATTGCGTCATTTTCTAACCTAATTCCCCCTGGCATTACAGAAACTTAATTCGCCATTTTATTTCTTTTATTTTAATTTTGTTGGTGTTCATTTAACAACATTTTCTCAATACACTAATCATACCTTCAACTGTCCTACCGAGTACCACTCAGTCTCCAACAGAAATGCAATGTTATCGGTAAACGTCAAACTTCCTTGTTGATGCTACATGAACTTTAACTAATTACGAAGCAAACTAAAGTGGTCTAGGGTCGGTGTGTCACCCTACGAATCTAAAGATTCCTTGTTAGTTCTCAGCCACGCTTTGATTCTGAACAATGTTCATGTCTATGGCGACCGAAGACATATTCCGTTAGTGCCCTTGTTAAAAGGGGGCTAAGAAGCTTACAGTGGCTCAAGGCTCCATGATATGTTTAAGTTGGGAAGTTACCCCCAAAGAAGAGTAATATCCAATGATCAGCGGAATAAGGATGCAGAATGCAATGGAAGCCACTTCTTTAAAGGCATAAAAACTGTAACCACTGGATACACAGCGTTTCAAAATAATTTCGTGATGGCCACTTCCACTGCAATAAATGCTGAAGGTAAATTAATCTGCCTTCGGATCTCCAGTGGAGACCGCCCTGTAGGAGTGGTCAAGAGGAAGTCGAATAAGTTCTAAAACAAGCGAGTGGAATTTTAGAAGTCTGAAAGTTATAGGTAAAACGATGAATAAGATAAGAGAAACAAGCTAGTTAGATTTAGGCTTGATATGAATTAGTGAAATGAAATGGGAATATCACAGAGATTTCTTGTCAAACTAATGATAACAGCGCCAATGAGAAGTGTAACACGTGTTGGCACCATTAACAATAGGATATTGTTACACAGTGAGTGACTTATTACTCCGAGGACTTAATCTAAGTCAAGGCCAATCACCAATGTATATATTTAAATGAAAACGTCACGACGTGATGATTAAAAATTAGAGGACTTAACAAGATTTGAGGAAAGATATGAAGGCAACAAAAAATAGTCTTCAGTCATTGGAGACAACGAAAGCCAGCAGCACTACAGAATATAGACTGAGGAAAAGGAATGTCGCGGTAAAAAAGCTTCTAAAGTTCGGCGACACGTTTTATCTGGTTGTAGTTAACGCCTTTTTTTTAAATCAACAAGGGAAGATACAAAGAGAAATTTGAACTGAATATTACAATGTTCAGACAGAGATTTAGAAATCAAATACAGGATTGCAAAGCACACACATCTACGTTCGTACACTCACATCACAACCTAGCGTTATGAGCAGTTGCTTGAAAAATTCAAGAGAATAAGGAAGAAGTGTGTGATGAAGAGGACACAGTGAGACTAAGCGAAAATCTTCTGAGGCAGTGACTAAGGTTCTAAGTAAAGATGAAGGGGTGGAATGCAGAGAAGAAAGAAACAAGGCAGGACTGTACGCCAGAGATACAACTGAAGCAGAGGCATAAAAGCTATCGATTGACTCAGGAAACACTCCAGTTCATCGATGAAGAGGAGCATATAAGAGTGTTAAGAGTAATACACGAAAGCAGTAGTAGAGATACACTGTGAATTAAATAAACAGTAAGTTCAAACAGGCTGAATCAGAAAGTATGACAGAGATGTGTAAAAAAGAAGTAAGACGTAAAAGTAGAAAAAATCGTTGTCACTTACAAGGAAATTAAAGGTAACTACCGGGAAATAAGGTGTTAACGTACGAAAAGCAGATAGGAAAGATCTGTGGAAGCAAAATAAAGGTCAGGTTGATGGCAGGGGCATAAAGAAACCCTCTATAGTGGAAAAGAACTGTGATGGAGTATCAGTGAAGAGGGGCAAACCGCTGATGAGCAAGTAACGCGTGACTCAGTAATGTTGATAGAGTTTACCATGGCATTCGATGATGTGACACAAAAAAAATGGGCAGAAGTTGATTATCTATCTTTAAAGTTATTAAAATCTCTGAAGAGGTTGGAAGCTACAAGAGTGCTTGAGTTGGTGAACAAAAATATTTGAACGAGTGACTGTTGTTGTTGTTGTTGTGGTCTTCAGTCCAGAGACTGGTTTGATGCAGCTCTCCACGCTACTCTATTCTGTGCAAGTTTCTTCATCTCCTAGTACCTATTGAAACCTACATCCTTTTGAATCTGTTTAGTGGATACATCTCTTGGTCTCCCGCTACGATTTTTACCCTCCACTAAACTCGTGATCCCTTGATGCCTCAGAATATGTCCTACTGAGCGATCTCTTCTTGTAGTCAAGTTGTGCCACAAATTTCTCTTATCCCCAATTCTATTCAACACCTCCTCATTAGTTATATGATCTACCCATATGATCTTCAGCATTCTTCTGTAGCACCACATTTCGAAACCTTCTATTCTATTCTTGTCTAAACTATGTATCGTCCACGCTTCACTTCCATACATTGGTACACTCCATACAAATACTTTCAGAAATGACTTCCTCACACTTAAATCTATACTCGATGTCAACGAATTTCTCTTCTTCAGAAACGCTTTCCTTGCCATTGCCAGTCGACATTTTATATCCTCTCTACTTCGATCATCATCAGTTATTTTGTTCCCCAAATAGCAAACCTCATTAAATATTTTAAGCGTCTCATTTCCTAATCTAATTTCCTCAGCATCACCCGAATTAATTCGACTGCATTGCAATATCCTCGTTTTGCTTTTGTTGATGTTCATTTATATCTTCCTTTCAAGACACTGTCCATACTGTTCAGCTGCTCTTCCAGGTCCTTTGCTGTCTCTGACAGAATTACAATGTCATCGGCGAACCTCAAAGTTTTTATTTCTTCTCCATGGATTTTAATACCTACTCCGGACTTTTCCTTTGTTTCCTTTACTGCTTGCTCAATATACAGATTGAATACATTGGGGACAGGCTACAAAACTGTCTCACTCCCTTCCCAACCACTGCTTCCCTTTCTTGCCTCTCGACTCTTATAACTAACATCTGGTTTCTGTACAAATTGTAAATAGCCTTTCGCACCCTGTATTTTACCCCTGCCACCTTTAGACTTTTGAAAGAGAGTATTCCAGTCAATATTGCCAAAAGCTTTCTCTAAGTCTACAAATGCTAGAAACGTAGGTTTGCCTTTCCTTAATCTATTTTCTAAGATAAGTCATAGGGTTAGTATTGCCTCACGTGTTCCAACATTTCTACGGAATCCAAACTGATCTTCCCCGAGGTTGGCTTCTATCAGTTTTTCCATTCGTCTGTAAAGAATTCGCGTTAGTATTTTGCAGCTGTGGCTTATTAAACTGATAGTTCGGTAATTTTCACATCAGTCAACATCTGCTTTCTTTGGGATTGGAATTATTATATTCTTCTTGAAGTCTGAGGGTATTTCGCCTGTCTCATACAGCTTGCTCACCAGATGGTAGAGTTTTGTCAGGGCTGGCTCTCCCAAGGCTATCAGTAGTGTAATGAAATGTCGTGTACTCCCGGGGCCTTGTTTCGACTTAGGTTCAAAAAATGTTCAAATGGGTGTGATATCTCATGGGACTTAACTGCTAAGGTCATTAGTCCCTAAGCTAGTTAACCTAAATTATCCTAAGGACAAACACATACACACCCATGCCCGAGGGAGGACTCGAACCTCCGCCGGCATCAGCCGCACAGTCCATGACTGAAGCGCCCTAGACCGCTCGGCTAATCCCGCGCGGCTCGGCTTAGGTCTGTCAGTGCTCTGTCAAACTCTTTACGCAGTTTCATATCTGCCATTTCATCTTCATCTACGTCCTCATTCATTTCCATAATATTGTCCTCAAGAACATCGCCCTTGTATAGACCCTCTATACACTCATTCCACCTTTCTGCTTTCCCTTCTTTGCTTAGAACTTGTTTTCCATCTGAGCTCTCGATATTCATGCAAGTGGTTCTCTTTACTCCAAAGGTCTCTTTAATTTTCCTGTAGGCAGTCTCTATCTTACACCTAGTGATATACGCCTCTACATCCTTACATTTGTCCTCTAGCCATCCCTGCTTAGCCATTTTGCACTTCCTGTCGATCTCATCTTTGAGACGTTTGTATTACGAGTGACTAATCACCTGATTTCCAGAAAAACATTCTGATAATCACATAACCCGAGAAGACCCGAGTGGACACATGAAAAATCAATAGGCTCAACAGTCTCATGCGTCACGCTTAGCATTGCTCACCATAATAATATTCAACAGGGCCCAAAAATAGTTTTAGATAACGTCGATGAAGATCAGCTTGGCTTCCCAAAAAAGTAAAGGTGTTAGACAACAGTTCTGGCTTTGCTCTTTGTAATGGAAATAAAATTAAATACAAATCTGAATATACTCCTAGTATTTGTGGATCTACAGAAGACCTGCAGTAATCTATGATGGAATAGCTTGTTCGCAGTCCTATGGGAAATAGATAACAATGCATCAGCTGCAATCAATGGACAACTTGTTATCATAGATTATGTACTAAGTACAAACAGCTAAGATGAAGATGCTATTGAGAGTAGAAACGAAAAGAGTAATATACTTTGCATATGAATTGGGAATGATGCATTTGTAGAGGGAATGAAAGAATTCTCCTGCCTGAAAAATAAGATTACTTCAGCTGATCGAAGAAAGGAAAATACCAAGAGTTCACTGACACATACTTGAGTATTGCTCATCAGTGTGGGATCCGTACCAGATCGGTCTGACGGAGGAGATAGAGAAGATCCAAAGAAGAGCGGCGCGTTTCGTCACAGGGTTATTTGGTAACCGTGATAGCGTTACGGAGATGTTTAATAAACTCAAGTGGCAGACTCTGCAAGAGAGGCGCTCTGCATCGCGGTGTAGCTTGCTCGCCAGGTTTCGAGAGGGTGCGTTTCTGGATGAGGTATCGAATATATTGCTTCCCCCTACTTATACCTCCCGAGGAGATCACGAATGTAAAATTAGAGAGATTAGAGCGCGCACGGAGGCTTTCAGACAGTCGTTCTTCCCGCGAACCATACGCGACTGGAACAGGAAAGGGAGGTAATGACAGTGGCACGTAAAGTGCCCTCCGCCACACACCGTTGGGTGGCTTGCGGAGTATAAATGTAGATGTAGATGTAGATTATGACAGCTATTTTCAATGAAAGAACTGTACTGATATTAAAAAACGAATATGGCATACATGATGAAGCTACCGAATATTTGGGGCACAAAATTGTGCGGAAGTGAATCTTGGTCGACCACGAATATCTGGAGCTGAAGATCCTGGAAGTATCTTCAATTTGGTGGTAATGAAGAATGTAAAAAATAAGTGAAAAGTTTCTTTTTATTTTTTGGCCATTGGTCTTCTGACTGGTTCGATGCGGCCCTCTCCTGTGTCAACCTCTCCATCTCACTGTAATACTTGCAACCTACGTCTTCAATTATTAGCTAGATATATTCCAGTGCCTGTCTTCCTCTACAGGTTTTACACTCCACAGCTCCTTCAATTCCCATGGAAATTATTCTCCGACGTCTTAACAATGTCCTACCATCCTGTCCCTTCATCTTGTCAGTGTTTTCCATATATTCCTGTCATCGCCAATTCTCCGTAGAAATTCCCCATTCCTTACCTTATCAGTCCATCTAATTTTCAACATTCTACTGTAGCACCACATTTTATATGCTTTGGTTCTCTTGTGTTCCGGCTTTCCCACAGCCCACGTTTCACTGCTCTGCTGTACCCCAAACGTACATCCTCAGCAATTTCTTCCTCAAATTAAGACCTATGTTTGATTGTAACAGATTTCTCTTGACCAGGAAAGCCCTTTTTGCTAGTCTACTTTTTATGTATTCCTCGCTCCGTCCTTCATGGGTTATTTTGCTATGTAGCACAAATCCTTAACGTCATCCACTTCGTGATCATTATGATGTTAAGTCTCTCGCTCTTCTCATTTCCGCTACTCTCGTTACTTTCGTCGTTCTTCGATTTACTCTTAATCCTTATTCTGCACTCATTAGACTGTACATTCCATTCAACACATACTGTAATTCTACTTCACTTTCACTGAGGATAACAATGTCGTCAGCGAATTTTGTCATTGCTATCCTTTTACACTGAATTTTAAGTTCTACTCTTAAGCCTTTCTTTTGTTTCCGTCATTGTTGTTAGATGTACAGATTGAAGAACAGCGGCAAAAGACACCCTTTTTAATCCTAGCTCTTCGTTCTTTATCTTCCATTCTTATAATTCTCTCTTGGTTCTTGTACATATTGTAAGTTACCAGTTTTTCCCTATAGCTTACCCCTACATTTCTCAGAATTTCGCACATCTTGCACCAGTTGACACTGCCGAATGCTTTTCCCAGGTCGACAAATCCTATGAACGTGTCTTTATTTTTCTTTAACCTTGCTACCGTTTAAACCACAACGTCAGAACTGCTCCTCTGATGCCATTACGTCTCCAAGACGCTACTCCAGGCGGATGTAAAAATAAATGTGCGCAACGGAAACATAATAAACGCTAAAGTGAAGATTTGGCCATGTCTGACTACCCACTGAAGCAGATCTTACGATCTCATAATGGACTTTAACATATAAATTACAACCTAAACATAAATGAATGATTAAGGCAACTAATACTACTAATTGATAAACGTTGTTCCTGCTTATATATTAATTGTAGATTTAAAAAAAACCTTTACATTACAAATGTTACATTTCCTAAGTAAAATTACTAATCAACTGTCCAACACTGCCCCTTATTATGACTGCGCGCTCTAATTTCAATAACGCGAAATGACTGACATCATCTATGTACCAAACACTGGAAGACACTACTTTCAAAGATGATCTACGGTGGTGTGGAACCTCAGTGGAAATAAACTAACGTTGAGCCGTGGTAAAAATTGGTGTTTTGAAGAGCGCGCCACAGCGTGTAGTGTGAAGCAGTCGCCCTCCGTTTCTGGTAGTGTCGCCGCTGTGGCAATCGCAGTTTTGGTGTCTCCCTCTGGTGGGAAAGGGGAAAGGTTGCCTATTCACGTACATTTAATGGACGCTATGAGCTCACCAGTCGGTCAGTCTGGGTCAGTCTCTCGTCCCCAGCTTTCTAGTCTGTCTGTCGTCCGCTTTCGTTAGGCAGTTAGTGTCTGTCTGTCGTTCGGATCAACCTTTAAAGCCGGCAGAATGAGAGTCTTTTCACTCCGCCAGTTAGAGAACTCAGCGAGTGGTCGCCCGGTTGGGGCTTAGTTCCTGCATCTGAGTCTGCGCTTTAGGCCGCCAGTCTGCTCGAGTTTGCTCAGGCAATGGTCATTGGTGGTTGGATCGATCGGTTGGTCGGTCGCGCACTGAGACACAAGATGACTTGTCCGTCTTGAGCGTCGGCGCCTGTGAGATCGCCACGTGAGTCCAGAGGGTCGCAGCGTATAGCAAGGGGTAGTCACTTCGCAGTCGACACGAGAGCAACAGGAGTCAACCCACGACATCAGTCTGACCGGTGCGAGCTGCGACGCCGTGAGACGCGAGATCGACGCGCCTTTCTGAATCCGTTGAAGCGGCTGGCAGCGGACGGTTCGGGAGAGCGATTTGGGGGTGCTGCGCCAGGTCTTCTCGAGAAATCGCAGTTTATTAGAAGTTAAGTGATTGGTGATAAGTTGTTTGATTTACTCTTGTTAAATTCTACTTGTTTTCTTGGTGAGGTCACCAGCCGTTTTGCTTTGGGGTCGCCCCACCATTCTTCTCCGTTTGCCCACCCGTGGGAAGGTGGTTGTTTATAAATTGGGTGGTCCCTTTTTCCCTTGTGGAGTAGGAGCGGGTTAGAGCAACCTGCGGTTCGGGTTGTTCGATAATCTCTCTATCAATCTACCGTACGTTAGTAGCTGCCTCTGTCATGTTTGTCGGTTTTGATGTGTTAACGAATTTATTGTTTGGAGTGTAACGGGCTACTACCTGAAATATGTTTTGATCTTTGGAAACTTTGATATTATTGCCTATGATCTTAAGAGGCAGTATCTGTGTACTGTAGAGCATCTTGACTATTGTTTGGCCAACCTTGTAGATTTTTATATAAGATTGCATTTCATGGGCTTTTATTTAAATGATCATTTTAGTATATAAAGTTGCCACCCTTTCACCGTAAGACTTTTCATAGAAGTTAAAATCAAGTTGCACCTTCGGTGGCAAGGTTAATATTTTAATTGTTAGTGTTTTGTACCATTTCCATCCCTCCTACGGGGGGTGCATAGTTTGTGTGCTTCTGTAAATTGTTAAAACTCTTAGTTTAAAGTTATCCGGTGTGTTGCAGATTTGCACTTTCAGAGGCTGTTATGAGCGGTCGTAACTAAGGCCGTCTCAAAAGGGAGCGGGAGGTTCTCTGCCCGAAAGCTCATACAGTCAAAACTTGTTTCTTTCTTCCTCCGAATAAATTGTAACTTTGATATTTAGAGGGTGCTTTCTGATTATAATTTTAAATTTGTTTCTTTAAAAAATGTTTTTAGGCACTATTAAAGTGAATAAAATTCCCATTTGTTAAAAGGAAATTGGTTATGATTTCATCAGTTACTCCCTGGCAACTACTTCCATGCTTACATAGTGTGATTAAATGTGCTAATGGTCTTGATGAATCGCTAGTAAATAAAATAAATTCTTAAGAATATCCTTTCAAAATAAATCACGGTTCAAACGTGATCACAGCCGTTTAGCTTTTATAGTCCTAATAAGCCGAAGCAATTTGCGATATCACCGTGTGTACTGCGACCGGTGCGTCGAAGTGATGGTTCTCATACTCGTCTGCGGCGATGGAAGAACTCCAGCCACAAATAATCTCTTTCAGACACTAGGACGGCAGAAGGCGGTCCTCTGACTAATATACTCTAATACTGTCTTCTCCTCTCTGTGTTCTACAGACGAGAAACGCGAACTCGCAGCCACAAAGTCGGAGTTCAGATAACGTCTCAACATAAGTATAGGCAGAGGAAGTGCCTGAACGCTGCGTACTCAACGATGACTTCCAGCCGGGAGGTTAAGTCCAGAATCGTATAGGTTCGCAACAGTATAGTGCCTAACTGTTATAAACTCTCCTGAGAGCAAAGACAGCAAGTCCGCCTGTATCAACAAAGCTGATATCGAGCGACCGTCACATACGGGCGCTCACAACGGGAGACCTCGTCTCTCCACTGCTGTCTTCCCAGCAAGGCTCGGCTCCCCACCATCGTAATTCCGAAAACGGATCATCTTCCCGAAACCACGGAACATTTTCCCTCTCTACAGATTCTTCCGAACGCCGACGAACCATATTTTAGTCTTTTGTCGTCCAGTGCGGAATGTTTGCGAGGAAAAACCTATACTCGTACAACGGTACGATTCTGAGTAAAAATCCTTGGAAATAACCCAGCCTGTGTGGTTTCCGAGGTGCCGCTTCTTCGTTCCTCCCACCTGCGTCCAAGATTTTCAGCGTTCGGAAGTATTGTCCACTTATCCTTCCAGCCCCTACTACAATAGCGGATGGCCGTCACCCTGTTGGGCTCCAGAGCTCAGGTGCCACGACGTCCGTCTAGCTACTTCCTGTGTTTAAGCAGGACCAACACCTGTGCGGGCCTTCCACCCAGAGCCTGAGTTCTGCCTGCCGTTTCATCTCCACTGGTTTTCCAACCTCTACTAGTATAGGCAATCATTCATTACGCCGTTTTTATAATAAAGACACTCCGTCACCTTTTATGCAATAAGCGTTTACAATTATTTACAAGACGTACTTGACAATGTCAGTCTCCTTTATACAGGGTGTTTCAAAAATGACCGGTATATTTGAAACGGCAATAAAAACTAAACGAGCAGCGATAGAAATACACCGTTTGTTAGAATATGCTTGGGACAACAGTACATTTTCAGGCGGACAAACTTTCGAAATTACAGTAGTTACAATTTTCAACAACAGATGGCGCTGCGGTCTGGGAAACTCTATAGTACGATATTTTCCACATATCCACCATGCGTAGCAATAATATGGCGTAGTCTCTGAATGAAATTACCCGAAACCTTTGACAACGTGTCTGGCGGAATGGCTTCACATGCAGATGAGATGTACTGCTTCAGCTGTTCAATTGTTTCTGGATTCTGGCGGTACACCTGGTCTTTCAAGTGTCACCACAGAAAGAAGTCACAGGGGTTCATGTCTGGCGAATAGGGAGGCCAATCCACGCCGCCTCCTGTATGTTTCGGATAGCCCAAAGCAATCACACGATCATCGAAATATTCATTCAGGAAATTAAAGACGTCGGCAGTGCGAGTGGCCGGGCACCATCTTGCATAAACCACGAGGTGTTCGCAGTGTCGTCTAAGGCAGTTTGTACCGCCACAAATTCACGAAGAATGTCCAGATAGCGTGATGCAGTAATCGTTTCGGATCTGAAAAATGGGCCAATGATTCCTTTGGAAGAAATGGCGGCCCAGACCAGTACTTTTTGAGGATGCAGGGACGATGGGACTGCAACATGGGGCTTTTCGGTTCCCCATATGCGCCAGTTCTGTTTATTGACGAAGCCGTCCAGGTAAAAATAAGCTTCGTCAGTAAACCAAATGCTGCCCACATGCATATCGCCGTCATCAATCCTGTGCACTATATCGTTAGCGAATGTCTCTCGTGCAGCAATGGTAGCGGCGCTGAGGGGTTGCCGCGTTTGAATTTTGTATGGATAGAGGTGTAAACTCTGGCGCATGAGACGATACGTGGACGTTGGCGTCATTTGGACCGCAGCTGCAACACGGCGAACGGAAACCCGAGGCCGCTGTTGGATCACCTGCTGCACTAGCTGCGCGTTGCCCTCTGTGGTTGCCGTATGCGGTCGCCCTACCTTTCCAGCACGTTCATCTGTCACGTTCCCAGTCCGTTGAAATTTTTCAAACAGATCCTTTATTGTATCGCTTTTCGGTCCTTTGGTTACATTAAACCTCCGTTGAAAACTTCGTCTTGTTGCAACAACACTGTGTTCTAGGCGGTGGAATTCCAACACCAGGAAAATCCTCTGTTCTAAGGAATAAACCATGTTGTCTACAGTACACTTGCACGTTGTGAACAGCACACGCTTACAGCAGAAAGACGACGTACAGGATGGCGCACCCACAGACTGCGTTGTCTTCTATATCTTTCACATCACATGCAGCGCCATCTGTTGTTGAAAATTGTAACTACTGTAATTTCGAAAGTTTGTCCGCCTGAAAATGTACTGTTGTCCCAAGCATATTGCAACAAACGATGTATTTCTATCGCTGCTCGTTTAGTTTTTATTGCCGTTTCAAATATACCGGTCATTTTTGAAACACCCTGTATATTCATATATACGACGTACAACATATCAAATCATAGCTAATGTGGTTGTAGGTCACGGCAAAGTATGTGGATGTGTGCTTGTAAGGTGCGAAATTATAGCCACCTTACACGATTCCTAAAGCCAAATGGATCGTTATTTCACAAATCCTCAATTTGCTAGGAAGAGTAAAGAAGAAGTATGTCTATAAACAAATCCTTATCAGAATGAAGGAAAGGTCAATGATACATTCGATGTATAGAAGCCGACAGGTGCAATAGTTGAAAAAAATATGGGAGCATTTTTGGAAGAGCACTGGGTTTAGCAGCTTCATAAAGACGAAAAGATAGTAGCAAGATAGGAAGTGATGAGGACAGAATCAGACCAAATGAAACATTGAGGCCTTAAATAATGCGTCTAGGAATCGTTAAGAGCTGTTGTTGTAGTGGAGCAGGAATTAGACCGTCAGATGAAGATGTGGGACTGATTGTTTAATAGGACATGTTTCTCTATTAGCGCTGTATATTTTTACCAGATTAGTTAACTAGTTATAAATGTCATAATTACCAGAGGTACAGTGTTATTTCAGCCAGCAGAAAAGGGAGGATAGAACACACAGTTTTACTTGTTTCTTCATGCTTCACATAAGCGAATCGCCTCTGAAGATAATATTCGAAATTATACCTTCTCAGTACCATCTACAAGCCATCGGCGAGAGTCATAGGACTTTAAAAATACTCTGTAACTCCCTGATAATCAGTTTCTGTAATTACATCAACTGAGAGTACTGAGGACGATGATGAGCAGAAAAGCATATGGTGCGGTATAAACTGCTCAGGCCAACGGTACAAGGTCTTTTATTAGCAGTGGGTTATCATTGCTATTATCAGTGTGGTGAGAGCCAATACGATGATTAAACTATAATTTCACACACCATTTCTTTTCACAATTAGAAATCAATATTTTTAAGCTATTCATATTTATAATTTAAGGCCACTGCTGCGTTGTTCTGTCTTATGTGAAGGCTACTCTCACGGACTTTGACGAAGTTTTCACTAGCAGATTGATTGACTGAATCGTGAAGAAGGTTTACGTGTATAATTTATAATTATAATAATTATGAGTGTGCAACACATGTATTCTTTTCTGTTCCGTATTTAATTGGCATTTGGAGTTGCTGTGTCTCCGCCAATGCTAGTCTCAGAGGGCGCCACGCAACATGCAGTCTCAGTCAAGTACACATAGTATGATCAACCTCCTCTTGGATGGCATATGTACTAGGAGCTACATTGTGCTTCCACTACATGAGTTTCAAATAGGCTATGCATCCGCTAATATTTACGTTTGCCACCACAGAGAGCAGGGAAACCCGAAACTACAATACTCCGCAAGCTGAGGACATCTTTGGTGCCACTAACTGCCTCCCTCCCCCTTTCCCGTTGCATTTGCGAATGGGGCGTGGGAAGAACGATTGTCGGTGAACCTCTGTATTAGGTCCAATTGCTCGCATTTTCTCGTTGTCGTCACTTCGCAAGACATATGTTTGAGGAAGTAGTATGTTATCCGAATCTTCCCGGAATGCACTCTCTCGGAATACCAATAGCAAATCACTCTTTGATTATGCACATCACCTGTCTTGTAGCGTATGCCACCGGAGTTTGAGTTTGTTGAGCAGCTCAGTAACGCTCTCAAGCAGGCTAAACGACACTCCGACGACGAAACGCACTGCTCTTCATTGGATCTACTCTCTCTCTCTCTCTCTCTCTCTCTCTCTCTTCTTTCAGTCCTATATAGTAAGGGTCCCTGAGTGATGAACAATATTCAAGAATCGGTCGAACAAGTGTTTTGTAAGCCACTTCTTAAGCGGATGAGTTGCACTTCCTTAAATTTCTTCCTATGAATTTGTCCTACGATTTGTTTAATGTAGTCATTCCACTTAAGGTAGCTCCGGATAGTTACTTCTAGATATTTTACGCCACATACTGTTTCCAACTGTTTGTCATCAATGGTGGTGTTGTACAGCACTGAATTTCTTCTCTTTGGTACGTATGCGTTAGCTGTATGTTCCAAAACGCTGCGCATTAAGACAGGATTTTTTGGGGCTCATACCTCGGGTTCTATTGATGATAGAAAGGTAGGCTCAAGTGCTTTCGATAGCCCTTTGGGTATGGACTACCTGTACACGAAAGAGAAGGCTTGTCTTACTGTAATTATGTTTTGAATATTACGCACTTCCTCCAACTCAGGCAAATGGAGAAAATTGGTTGGTTCGCTTTTCCTTAAAGGCCTTATGGACACACCATTTAGTTCATAGGCAGTTCCTCAGAAAACGCAAAAAAGACTTTTCGCCAGTTTTTTGCGGTCAGAAACGGATATTTAAATAACTAACCACAGCAAGTTGCTCAAATTTTAACGATATAGTCTCTAGGCATTTATCTAGTAGTGCCACCTTTCTGTTTTCAAAGGTCGAGAAACGTCTCAAAAAAATAGTTTTTGTGTACCAAAACGGAGCCGCCGATTCCAAGACGACTATGCACAGAAAATTTCTGTAATTTTAGGATTTATTTCTAACATCTAAATCTCGAAGAACTTTGAAAATTTTCTTGACGTCTTTATCCGCTTCCGAGAACAGAGCTTCAAATTTACCCTATTTGCACACTTAAAGCCGGTGTGAGGCCAAAACATAATTTATAAAGTGAAGTAGTGTAGATAAATATACTGTAAAGTATCTCCGTTATCATCACAAGGGTTCTGGGAGCCCCAAATAACGTTGTAATACTGAAGCAATGCAAATTTTTGTGCACGCTAAATCCTGTCTGAGGTGTAAAATTAGTTTTGCGTTAATTCAATTTTCAATAAGCAAACGATCACAATTTCACTGACCCACAAAGTTCTTTTCACATAAATAACATGCCCTGCTGTAAAAGGGTAAATAATGGAACCTGAGGAAAAATGCTGTTATCGGAACACAAAAAAGGCGAATATGCTCCTGTTCAAAAGACTAACTGAAAAGTGGCGTATCAGCTGCTTCAATCTATCTTTCCCATATTCCCGCTTCTTTATGCCGACAGAGAAGGAAACAGTGGAAGAGGGTAACATACGGAAAATTAATAAATACTGGAACATTGTAGACAGTGATTGTGGTATGGAAAGTGCGAAGGGCACAATGGCAGACAGGGAGACAATGGCAGTGGAACAGATTAGACAGTGACAGTACAGTGCTAGGAAAAGCGTGAAGGAGACAGTAACTGTGAGAGAGGAATAAAGAGACGGAGAATGTGGAAGTGGGTGAGAACCAGTGATAATGAGAGACAGAGTCAACAAGGAAGAGGGAGAGTGACACTGAGCGGAGACTGTAGTAGGAGGACAAAACGACGGAGACTGGGCCTGTGACACAAGAGGCAGTGACAGAGAGAAAAAGAGATAACTACAAAGAACTGGGCTGGATGACTAAGTGGGAGTCGATGAGTATGAGCGACTTGTGAGGGAGTTACAGTTAGTGGAAAAAAATGGTTCAAATGGCTCTAAGCACTATAAGACTTAATATCTGAGGTCATCAGTCCCCTAGACTTAGAACTACGTAAACCTGACTAACCTAAGGACATCACACACATCCATGCCAGAGGCAGAATTCGAGCGTGTCACCGTAGCAGCAGCGCGGTTCTGGACTGAAGTGACTGGAACCGATCGCCCACAGCGGCCGGCTATAGTTAGTGGAGCTTGCGGCAGTTGGAGACGAGTTGCATGTTAAAAAGAACACGAATATGTTCGCATGATAAAATTATTGCGAAATTTTAAAAGGTGCTGGGGAATGTTGAATGAGACAAGTGGTACCCCACTTTTCAATCAGTCTGTATAAATGGGAACATATTCGCTTTATTTATTTGTTTTTTATTTATTTATTTTTTTGCTCCGATGGGGCCTTTTTTCCGTTGGTAATTTATTGTCGCTATGTCAGGGAGGTTGTCCAATCGAGGGGGAGGGGGAGGGGGGGCAAGTCACTAGTGTCAGATATTTCATACACTACTGTAGTTAATAATTACATGAAGTTGAAATTTCGGTAGTAGTTGTTGCACTGGTTAGAAAATTTGGTACTGTTGTACAAGTTCTTTGACTCTTCTGTTTGATTAAGTGTCTCACGAATCTGAAAAATATGTTACTACCTCTAAATTAGGCCTCGCCAAAGACTGAGAATGTTTGTAGTCTTTCTGTATAAGTAACGCTGAATGAAAACGCGTTTCTTAGATCTGACGTGATGTTAAAATTTAAAGTTTATAAAATACAAGGCCTCAGAATAATTCAAGGAGATAGTTAGTGATTCTTAAGCTGGTCAACAAGCTCGGAATGCTTAGGAATTTAGACAGTTTGGTGAGCCTCAAGATTCACTATTTGAACAGTTATCTCGGTGGTTTTTTTTTTCGGAAAACTTGTGTGGCGTAAGGAGCAAAGTAAAACCTTTCATCAAGACATCAGAGTGATGGAGATACCGCATTAGGGCCGCTGGAATACCAGTATGAAGGGATTCCATTTTTGATCACATCATTAAGACATACTGGGTGGTTACAACTAAATTGCAGTTACTCTCAGAGGTCCAGCGTGGGCTGTAATTATAGTATGACAGAGAAACCTGTTGGATATTCTAATCTGTGAACCCCGTGCCGATTTAAGCTGAAAAAAATAGTTTTTTTTTGGCCACCAGGTCCAAGTCTGGAGCTGTGAGTCGAAAAAAGACATCTAGAAATGTTTCAATATGTAATGGAACGGGATGTGGACAGAAAAGGTCAAACAAGTGAGAATAATGTTGATTTTATTATTAACCGCTGCTTACGCACTTTCTTCAAAATGAGCGACTGAGACGCCGACGAGATTCTGCATCTGTAAGACGACGTGATCAACAGTTGCTGAAATCAGTCCACTCGGTATCCGAGCAACGTATTCTTGTATTCTGGCCTTCAGATGAGGTAGAGATTGAACGTGAGAGTAAAAACGTTCTTTTAGTTACCCCCAGAGCCATAAGTCACATGGATTCAGATCAGGTGATACCGCAGGTCTTGCGTATGGAAAACCTCTGGAGCTAACACGTTGGTGGAAGGGCTGCATAAAGCACATCTTTCACTGGGCGAGCGACATGAGGTGTTGCTCCATCTTTCATGGAAACATTGGTTTCCACACAGTTAAGCTCTTCCAAAGTAGGGACCACGGGTTGCACAAGGAGGTCTGGATAACGTGCGGACTTCACGGTACACCTGATAAGCCATCTGGGAGTATTCTCTCCAAATAAGGGCGGACCGAAAATAACGGTGCTTGTGAATCTACAATGCAGTCACATACGGCGGGTGCAGTAGCTCTCCGAGCAAAACTAAAGCTTTTACCAAACCCCAAAACCGGCAGTTCTGTGAATGTACTGTACCGTGGGATATAAAATGTGCCTCGCCACTCCATAGAATACTGCCCGGCCACATGTCATCAGCTTCGATCTATGCCAGAAACCGAAGGACAAATTCAGATCGTCGCTGTCGATCATTAGGTTCCAGTTGCTGCACCGTCTGGACTTTGCACAGATACCAGTGTAAAGTAGACCGCAAAACTTTCCCTACTGTTCACCATAGGATGGACAAGTCCTGTGACACTGCACAGGCTGTAGCACTACCCTGGACACGTGCTGCATGGTCAGTCAACAAGTTCCACAGCGATAGGACGCCCTCCTCTTTCAAGTGCTTCACTGAGCTCATGCGTATTTTCGAATTTCATTATCATCTTCTTTAAACCGTTTGATGATATTGGGTCTCTCCCAATACCTTTCAGTCGGCGATACTCTCTCAATCGAACACTAATGACTGCTTTTCACCTACAGCGCACGGTCTGTCTGTTCACTCACGTTACGGCATGTCAGATGACAGCGAGGGTGTAATGCTGTATAGAGCCAGATTTGCGCGCAGTGGCCACGATTGTAACTAATTTTCTTCCAGCGTAAATCGGTTACACATTAACGCATTAGCGTATCTACCAAGTTTCGCTGCCATACGATAATTACTACCCACTCTGGACTTCCGAGAGTAGCTAAACTTTAATTATAACCTACCAGCAGAACAAGCAATTCAGCGGGAAAAATCTATAATGCTTTAAGAAAAGAGACAGAAAGCGGAAGCCAATGGACAGATAATCCCTAAGGGGAAAGCTGGTGTTTTCGTATTTACACTTTAATAAATGTTCTGTTCATACTGAAAAAATAAATTACTTTAAACGCATATGCCAATTACACTGTCTGGTAAAAAAATTGAAGTAGCCGTAAGCGGAGGAACAAGCTAAATGAAATTTCGCTGGTTGAGAGGGTCCGTCGTTTTAGTTCCGTCAGCACAATGTCGAGTTAAATACACAAAGAACTTCGCAGAACAAGTTCACTTATCAGTATCGCTCTGTACCCACTCGGGCCCCGACGGATGCAGTGATTCGATTGAGAAGGATGTTATACAGCACTCTATCCTTTTGTCAGGCAAGCTGACACACAAGTGTTTTAGCCAGTCCTTTATATGCTGGATAGTGGCCCTGGGACGGAGTTGACGTCCGAGCTATTCTGTCGATGATTTGCCAAGGTAGTACCTCGTTAGTAGTCATTATCAGGAGAAAGAAAACTGGCATTCTACGGATCGGAGCGTGGAATGTCAGATCCCTTAATCGGGCAGGTAGGTTAGAAAATTTAAAAAGGGAAATGGATAGGTTGAAGTTAGATATAGTGGGAATTAGTGAAGTTCGGTGGCAGGAGGAACAAGACTTCTGGTCAGGTGACTACAGGGTTATAAACACAAAATCAAATAGGGGGAATGCAGGAGTAGGTTTAATAATGAATAGGAAAATAGGAATGCGGGTAAGCTACTACAAACAGCATAGTGAACGCATTATTGTGGCCAAGATAGATACGAAGCCCACACCTACTACAGTAGTACAAGTTTATATGCCAACTAGCTCTGCAGATGACGAAGAAATTGAAGAAATGTATGATGAAATAAAAGAAATTATTCAGATTGTGAAGGGAGACGAAAATTTAATAGTCATGGGTGACTGGAATTCGAGTGTAGGAAAAGGGAGAGAAGGAAACATAGTAGGTGAATATGGATTGGGGGACAGAAATGAAAGAGGAAGCCGCCTGGTAGAATTTTGCACAGAGCACAACATAATCATAACTAACACTTGGTTTAAGAATCATGAAAGAAGGTTGTATACATGGAAGGACCCTGGAGATACTAAAAGGTATCAGATAGATTATATAATGGTAAGACAGAGATTTAGGAACCAGGTTTTAAATTGTAAGACATTTCCAGGGGCAGATGTGGACTCTGACCACAATCTATTGGTTATGACCTGTAGATTAAAACTGAAGAAACTGCAAAAAGGTGGGAATTTAAGGAGATGGGACCTGGATAAACTAAAAGAACCAGAGGTTGTACAGAGATTCAGGGAGAGCATAAGGGAGCAATTGACAGGAATGGGGGAAATAAATACAGTAGAAGAAGAATGGGTAGCTTTGAGGGATGAAGTAGTGAAGGCAGCAGAGGATCAAGTAGGTAAAAAGACGAGGGCTAGTAGAAATCCTTGGGTAACAGAAGAAATATTGAATTTAATTGATGAAAGGAGAAAATATAAAAATTCAGTAAGTGAAACAGGCAAAAAGGAATACAAACGTCTCAAAAATGAGATCGACAGGAAGTGCAAAATGGCTAAGCAGGGATGGCTAGAGGACAAATGTAAGGATGTAGAGGCCTATTTCACTAGGGGTAAGATAGATACCGCCTACAGGAAAATTAAAGAGACCTTTGGAGATAAGAGAACGACTTGTATGAATATCAAGAGCTCAGATGGAAACCCAGTGCTAAGCAAAGAAGGGAAAGCAGAAAGGTGGAAGGAGTATATAGAGGGTCTATACAAGGGCGATGTACTTGAGGACAATATTATGGAAATGGAAGAGGATGTAGATGAAGATGAAATGGGAGATACGATACTGCGTGAAGAGTTTGACAGAGCACTGAAAGACCTGAGTCGAAACAAGGCCCCCGGAGTAGACAATATTCCATTGGAACTACTGACGGCCGTGGGAGAGCCAGTCCTGACAAAACTCTACCATCTGGTGAGCAAGATGTATGAAACAGGCGAAATACCCTCAGACTTCAAGAAGAATATAATAATTCCAATCCCAAAGAAAGCAGATGTTGACTGATGTGAAAATTACCGAACTATCAGTTTAATAAGCCACAGCTGCAAAATACTAACGCGAATTCTTTACAGACGAATGGAAAAACTGATAGAAGCCAACCTCGGGGAAGATCAGTTTGGATTCCGTAGAAATGTTGGAACACGTGAGGCAATACTAACCCTATGACTTATCTTAGAAAATAGATTAAGGAAAGGCAAACCTACGTTTCTAGCATTTGTAGACTTAGAGAAAGCTTTTGGCAATATTGACTGGAATACTCTCTTTCAAAAGTCTAAAGGTGGCAGGGGTAAAATACAGGGTGCGAAAGGCTATTTACAATTTGTACAGAAACCAGATGTTAGTTATAAGAGTCGAGAGGCAAGAAAGGGAAGCAGTGGTTGGGAAGGGAGTGAGACAGTTTTGTAGCCTGTCCCCAATGTATTCAATCTGTATATTGAGCAAGCAGTAAAGGAAACAAAGGAAAAGTCCGGAGTAGGTATTAAAATCCATGGAGAAGAAATAAAAACTTTGAGGTTCGCCGATGACATTGTAATTCTGTCAGAGACAGCAAAGGACCTGGAAGAGCAGCTGAACAGTATGGACAGTGTCTTGAAAGGAAGATATAAATGAACATCAACAAAAGCAAAACGAGGATATTGCAATGCAGTCGAATTAATTCGGGTGATGCTGAGGAAATTAGATTAGGAAATGAGACGCTTAAAATATTTAATGAGGTTTGCTATTTGGGGAACAAAATAACTGATGATGATCGAAGTAGAGAGGATATAAAATGTCGACTGGCAATGGCAAGGAAAGCGTTTCTGAAGAAGAGAAATTTGTTAACATCCAGTATTGATTTAAGTGTCAGGAAGTCATTTCTGAAAGTATTCGTATGGAGTGTATCCATGTATGGAAGTGAAACATGGACGATAAATAGTTTAGACAAGAAGAGAATAGAAGCTTTCGAAATGTGGTGCTACAGAAGAATGCTGAAGATTAGATGGGTAGATCATGTAACTAATGAGGAAGTATTGAATAGGATTGGGGAGAAGAGAAGTTTGTGGCACAACTTGACCAGAAGAAGGGATCGGTTGGTAGGGCATGTTCTGAGGCATCAAGGGATCACCAATTTAGTATTGGAGGGCAGCGTGGAGGGTAAAAATCGTAGAGGGAGACCACGAGATGAATACACTAAGCAGATTCAGAAGGATGTAGGTTGCAGTAGGTACTGGGAGATGAAAAAGCTTGCACAGGATAGAGTAGCATGGAGAGCTGCATCAAACCAGTCTCAGGACTGAAGACCACAACAACAACAACAGTACCTCAGCCTCAGTTCATAGACACATGTTGAAAAATGGCAGCACGATACCTTCCCTAGAGAGATAACACATGAGGACGTAGCATGTCCGTGAAATATCACTGTGACGTCAGAATTCCCTCAGTCACTATCAGTCACACAGATGGCTCCCCACAACATGACGACAGAAGTAAAACCTCCATGCCTCTCTAAAACACTGGAAGACTGTGTAACCTTTCTGAACGAAGATAAATGATGTGGCTAATATTGTAAACTATGACTGAACCGAAATGAACTTTTTTCCTACGTTTAACTTCGTGTGTGTCTGTGGTATAATTGCGGAAACGCTATCTGATAAATGAGTCGCTAAATTATCTGAAATTATATAACTGTAAAACTGTTACCATCAACTTCAACCAAATTAGAGAAACAAAACTGTAAATTATCATGCGGAATTGCATATTGTGCAGTGCAGTGAACAGTGATACAGTGCGTGACGTCACAATACAAGACTTGCAATTGCAACACACAAAGCAAACGGCCGGCCGCGGTGGCCGTGCGGTTCTAGGCGCTGCAGTCCGGAACCGCGGGACTGCTACGGTCGCAGGTTCGAATCCTGCCTCGGGCATGGATGTGTGTGATGTCTTTCGGTTAGTTAGGTTTAAGTAGTTCTAAGTTCTAGGGGACTGATGACCTAAGATGTTAAGTCCCATAGTGCTCAGAGCCATTTGAACCATTTGAACAAAGCAAACAGAGTAAAAATACTGCATCAAATTACAACCAAGTTTGAAAGAATAAGTGTCCAAAATGCTTCTGCAAAATGCCCTGTAAATTTACGTACCTGGATTGACTAAACAAAATTCCAAACATTAAATGACACACACGTAAATATAACACTGCTTTTTAAGAATAAGAATATCTGAATAAGAAATAATATCTATATAAAGTCTAATGTTAATTCTGAAGTGCAAAGCGTAATGTATGACCTTACTATGGTCTGACTGAAATGTGTAACTGACAAATTTTTATGGCTTATCCGTGGCAACGACAACTCGTTATTGCTCGAAAGTGATAATTATTAGAACACAGCGCAGCAGCAAACCTGTTAAGTTAAAGAAAACATTTTACACAGTGCAAGCAAAAACGTGCAACTACGCTAAGCAGATCAAACTTCAATCACTGTGTTCTACAAAGTGCAATACGGCGACACACACGATCAGAAAATGAAATTCGTGGGAAAACGGCGCTAGATCTTGCGTCTACTAAATGATGTAAAGGACACTAGTATTCAAAAGCTGTACTGAAGCTCTCATTTCTTTACTATTGCTATCATCTTTACCAAAATCACCTTTTCATAAAAAATAAGACTGTCACGAAATGAATGACTGAAATAGTACAGGAGCGATAAATCTGTAACTCCTGAGTACAATCTATGTGAACAGATACATTTGTTTACTCAAGTCTGAACAGCCAGACTAGCTAACCTGATTCATTAATGAAATACGCCCCTAAAACTTACCTTTTTTCAAACACATCATACTTTACGTGCGAGCAAGCAAACCAGCGACAACGTTACCTGAATAGCTTCACACTTCTCATATCAGTCTTTACCAATGCATATTCCCAAAATAAAACATCCTCTGCAGTTATCTCTGTCGTAATTTTCAGACTATTCCGTAATTTGACCAACACCCGACTCGCTCACTTACTTCTCACAGAATCCTACCGGCAACTATAATGCTGCAGGAAACCAAAGATCACAGTCCTTGTACTCAGAATATATATGGAGCATCATATCGATTACTGAACATCTGAACTATTTAAAAGTGTTATTTTGTTATTTTTATTGTATTTTATGGTTTTATAGACAAGATTATCATCTATTCTTTGTTTTCAGATGGTGTATTGAAATTTCCATTGAAACTAAAATCGACTTGTGTGTGTTTTGTCGCGTGGGAATATGGTAGTAAGGAGGCGTGGCAGATTTCTGGTTGAGCCGGCCGCTGTGACCGAGCTGTTCTAGGTGCTTCAGTCCGGAACCGCGCTGCTGCTACGGTCGCAGGTTCGAATCCTGCCTCGGGCATGGGTGTATGTAATGTCCTCATGTTCGTTAGGTTTAAGTAGTTCGAAGTCTAGGGGACTGATGACCTCATATGTTAAGTCCCATAGTGCTTAGAGCCATCTGAACCATTTTTGATTCCTGGTTCAGTGCTCTTCGGTCCGTTGAAAGTCGCCTTGTTTATTTGTGGGTTCCTCCGTCAATTTCCCCAGCGTGTCTCCAACTTCAAGTCGACTGAAACTTTCTATAGTAATTATAACGGCTAGAAAGTGTAATATTTACGTTCTCGTCTCACCTTATTATTTATCAGAGACGAAAGCTCTTTTATTCCTTCCTTGAATACAACTTTTACTATCGAGCTGTAACACGTCATATTCACAATTATAAGTTCCCTTCATCTTTATCAAACCAAGAAAAAGAACGCAGTCGTTAACATTACATTCAACAACAGACATAATAAAAATCAAAGATAATGCAGTGATAATGTTCGCTTTTTTATGCAGGGAGTAACGTCTTTGGTTCCTACGTACAGTGCAGTACCTCACAGTTATTTCCGTAATTAAATGTGATACCATAGTGTCCAATGTACAAATGTGAAGTATAACACGTCGAATGAAAATACAGAGCTCACGACACATTCCTTGAATACCAGAAATAAATTTGAAACCTTACAACTGGGACCTCTCCCCATATCGCAGCCATACTCGCCGATGATGATATCTGGTGTAGAGTGCAAAACCGAGATTGATCGCTGAACGCAATGTGACACCTTTCATCAGCAATCCACACTTCCTGGTCACAGCACCATTCCAAACGCAGCCGTTTGTGTTGTGGTGTTAGTGGCAGAGTACGCACGGGACGGTAACGCGCTAGTCTGCCTACTGCTAGTCACTGAGCGACAGTGCGGGAAAAGGTAGAATGTTGCAGGGAATAGTTTATTTGTTCTCGGGTGGCAGGCGCAAATGTAGAGGGCTACGATTTGTTGGGAGCACAATATGACGATCTTCAATTGTGGTAGTCACACGTGGTCCACCCGAACCCTGACGATGAGTATGGCTGCTCTCACGTTCCCTTACAGCCCAACATGGGGTTACTGTCACATCCGAACGCTCCACAAATCTGGATATTGCACGATACGATCAGCCAGTTAAATGGAGGCCCACAATGAAACCCCTTTCAAACTCTGCCTGATGCTGATAACTCTGAGCCGGCCGGAGTGGCCGAGCGGTTAAAGGCGCTACAGTCTGGAACCGCGAGACCGCTACAGTCGCAGGTTCGAATCCTGCCTCGGGCATGGATGTGTGTGATGTCCTTAGGTTAGTTAGGTTTAAGTAGTTCTAAGTTCTAGGGGACTTATGACCACAGCAGTTGAGTCCCATAGTGCTCAGAGCCATTTGAACCATTTTTTGATAACTCTGACTCACGCAAATACGCGGCATCACCGGGTCCTTCAAAGTGGTCAGTTAACGTCTGGCGCTGTTCCCGCTCCTTATATACACTACCAGGTCTGGTAACAATACTAAACAGGAACCACTCTAATGCACATTGGTTGTCGTTCTATCTTTCACAGAGAACTGCAATTCTAATCACTCACATACCCGCTAATGGTGTGTACCTGTACGTACACTGACGTTCCACCGCGTTTCTCCGAGTTCATCACATTTTCTGACAGGCACTGCATACTTGTGCTGTTAAGTCCTAATTTATAACAAAATCACATTGTGAAAACACCGCGCATGACAGCATAAAATATCTCTCTGATATGGTAGCCAAAAGAAAGAAAAAATTAGATGAATCTACACTACTGGCAATTAAAATTGTTACACCAAGAAGAAATGCAGATGATAAACTGGTATTCATTGGACAAATATATTATACTAGAACTGAAATGTGATTACATTTTCACGCAATTTGGGAGCATAGATCCTAAGAAATCGCCGGCCGAAGTGGCTGAGCGCTTCTAGGCGCTACAGTCTGGAACCGCGCGACCGCTACGGTCGCAGGTCGAATCCTGCCTCGGGCATGGATGTGTGTGATGTCCTTAGGTTAGTTAGGTTTAAGTAGTTCTAAGTTCTAGGGGACTGATGACCTCAGAAGTTAAGTCTCATAGTGCTCAGAGCCATTTAAACCCAAGAAATCAGTACCCAGAACAACCACCTCTGGCCATAATAACGGCCTTCATACGCCTGGGCATTGAGTCAAACAGGTACAGCTGCCCATGCAGCTTCCACACGATACCACAGTTCATTAAGAGTAGTGACTGGCGTATTGTGACGAGCCAGTTGCTCGGCCACCATTGACCAGACGTTTTCAGTTGGTTAGAAATCTGGAGAATGTCCTGGCCAGGGCAGCAGTCGAACATTTTCTGTATCCAGAAAGGCCCGTACAGGACCTGCAACATGCGGTCGTGCATTATCCTGCTAAAATGTAGGGTTTCGCAGGGATCGAATGAAGGGTAGATCCACGGGTTGTAACACATCTGAAATGTAACGTCCACTGTTCAAAGTGCCGTCAGTGACAACAAGAGGTGACCGAGACGCGTAACCAATGGCACCCCATACCACCACGCCGGGTGATACTCCAGTATGGCGATGACGAATACACGCTTCCAATGTGCGTTCACCGCGATGTCGCCAAAGACGAATGCGACCATCATGATGCTGTAAACAGAACCTGGATTCATCCGAAAGAATGACGTTTTGCCATTCGTGCACCCAGGTTCGTCGTTGAGTACACCATCGCAGGCGCTCCTGTCTGTGATGCAGCGTTAAGGGTAACCGCAGCCATGGTCTCCGAGGTGATAGTCCACGTTGCTGCAAACGTCGTTGGTTGTTGTCTTGCAAACGTCCACGTCTGTTGACTCAGGGATCGAGGCGTGGCTGCACGATCCGTTACAGCCATGCGGATAAGATACCTGTCATCTCGACTGCTAGTGATACGACGCCGTTGGGATACAGCATGGCGTTCTGTATTGCCCTCCTGAACCCACCGATTCCATAATCTGCTAACAGCGAGCAGCAATGTCGCGATACGATAAACCGCAATCGCGATAGGCTACAATCCGACCTTTATCAAAGTCGGAAACGTGATGGTACGCATTTCTCCTCCTTACACGAGGCATCACAACAACGTTTCACCAGGCAACGCCGGTCAACTGTGTATGAGAAATCGGTTGGAAACTCTCCTCATGTCAGCGCGTTTTAGGTGTCGCCACCGGCGCCAACCTTGTGTTAATGCTCTGAAAAGCTGATCATTTGCATATCACAGCATCTTCTTCCTGTCGGTTATTTTTCGTGTCGGTAGCACGTCATCTTCGCGGTGTAGCAATTGTAATGGCCAGTAGTGTATTACCTAACAGATAATTGGCCAATTGCGAGTAAGACGTTCTGAGCATTCAGTACAAACTTAATTGTGTATACAGGTGTCCATCAATCCCTAGAATCGAGAGCCCCAAGGATTTTTGCCTGTTATCGATATTGACACTGGCAAGATACCGGCCGCAGAAATTCCAAGGCTTTCGACAATGTTTTCATTTTAGGTTTTAGTTTTTTGTGTAATTTCGCATTTACTAATATAATTCGTGGAAAAAAGGAGTCTTAACAGACTTAATATTTTTTCGTGTGATATAATAACAAATTAACAGTTTTTGTGTTTTTCCTTTACTTGTACTATGAAACCTTGCTGCATGCTAAATTTCATGATTCTATGTCAACGGGATGTACCCTATAGGTTTTGATGAGTGAGTTTGCGAGTATCAAAATATGCGACATAAATGGCCCTATCTTTTGATTGCATGGACATAAAAACGAAAATATTTTAAACTAAATATTGTACGTTATTAAATATTTTTAAATTTATTAAATATTATTAAATATTTTACAACTTAAATATTTTACACCGCCAAGAGATCATAGACTTTAGTAGCGTATGTGACATAAATTACAACTTGATACGACTACCCATTCATGAGAAAGGGTTTTTAACAGTCGGACAGACAGACAGGCAAAAATGTTCAAATGTGTGTGAGATCTTACGGGACTTAACTGCTAAGGTCATCAGTCCCTAAGCTTACACACTACTTAACCTAAATTATCCTAAGGACAAACACACACACCAATACCCGAGGGAGGACTCGAACCTCCGCCGGGACCAGCCGCTCAGTCCATGACTGCAGCGCCTTAGACAGACAGGCGAACGACAAAGAATCCCTATAAAGGTTCCGTTTTTTAACAATTGGGATCGGAACGCTAAAAACGAAAAAAGTTATTTCATTGTACTGTGTTAGTCACAGATACATTCACATCAACTAAATATTATATTACTCCTTGCTAGAAAGACTTGCCAACGCCAAAGTCCAAGTTGCACTGTTTTATACAAGATGACGAGCTGTACCTGGCCACGCGTTCTTGTGGCTTAGTCTGGTTAAATGGAATAGAAAGAAAAGAGAAAGCATACGTTCCTAATATCTCCTTTTCCCCTGCTGTGTATGTCTACCTTCTGCTCCCCTCTCTTTGTATACTTCCTCCTCCTTCTCCCTCTCTCTGTGCGTCACATCCTCCTCTCCATGTCCATCTTCTGCTGTCCCTTTCTCCCCATTTCCTCTGGACCCCACGCTCTGTCCTTCTCCTCCTTTCCTCTCTCTGTCTATCATCTCCTCCGATCACTCTGGCCATCTCCTCTTTCCCGACCCCTCTCTGACCTTGAGCCTCTGTTATTGTTATGGCAATTTCAGAATACGTAGTATCACAAGCTGATAAGCCATAAATATTCCTTTCCTGTTTTCTATGAAAACCGTCTGCGAGGAAGAAAACAAAACAGCGCGTTGTTGTTTATACAGTACATATTTAAAAATACATATAATGAGAAAAAATATATAAAGCAGAAACAATTTGTCTAACCGTTTAAATGCTCCGCTATCGCTATTAAAACGGGTTACGACAAAGGAAACAAAACAGTACATTTTTTACAGCAGATTATTACTTTGTATCAGTCGGTTTTTACAGTAAACCTGTACATTGTTCTTTTTAATATAGGCTATGACCGTCTGAATGTTTAATAGAGTATCATTTGAAATTTGAAGTACATCGCTCAAGTGTTCTTCAGATTTTGGTAACAACGTTTCATGTTTATATCGCACATTCGTCTAGACGTTTATTAAAGTAACGTGTATAAATCTGAAGTAAATCGGCCAAGTACTTTTCTTTTTATATGTTACATTTATTTATATACATTATATTTATTAAAAGTGTATAGCCTACTGTTCGTCTGAATGTTCTTTAGAGTGTCCTGTATAAATCTGAAGAAAATCGGTCAGGATAATTCTATATTTTTGTCCCTTTGTATATTACAGACTTTTTATGTATAAGATATTTAAAATACAGTCACATAAAACACGCGAGTTTTCCCATACAAAGTTGTGTCAAAATTTCAAAGAAATTGGTGAAGAACTTTATTTATATGAACGAACATTTACATTTTTATTTATATAGATGGTGCTAAATATAGTAGGGTGGGACATCTCATTTAGTTACTCATTGCGATGATGCCAGTCATCGTGTACAGTATCACGATCAGATGTCAGAGACGATGCTGAACGGAATGTAGTTGCAGCAGGCACATTTCAGAATCGCACTGGATGTCACTCAGCGACCGACTGGAAGCGGACAGTTTTTCAATTAATGCTTGCCCATGTTGCAGAAGGCAGGTGAGGCGATAGAGCATTGCACTTTGGCCACACGAAAGTAGGATTTCTCTGTTAAACTACAATAGGCTCGTTAAAGTCCTGACAACAACTCTAGTTAAATATTTCAATAAAATCATTTCTGGCCATTTCTGATTTTTAGGCGCATGCGGTGTAGCCGTGCGGTTTGAGGTGTCTTGTCACGGTTCGTGCGGCTCTCCCCGTCGGAGGTTCGAGTAATCCCACGCGCGTGGGTATGTGTGTGTTGTCCTTAGCGTAAGTTCGATTAAGTTAGACTAAGTAGTGTGTAAGCCTAGGGACAAATGACCTCAGCAATTTGGTCCCATAGGAACTTACCACCACTTTACGCGCATGATTAAGTTAGACGTAAAAGAAATTATACAGCGAATTCCAGTATGACGCTGTGTAATGCCCAAAACTCGCGCTTATGGAAAATATTAATACCCGTGGGACAGAAAGCTGGCTGAATAGAGTTCTTAATAGCAGTGAAATTCTAAATTCCGATTGGAATGTATATCCGCAAACAATACGATAGAACATAATCCGAAATCGAAATAATTTTGCAGAAGATAAGTGTTAATCGTGCGTCAAACATGGTAACTGGATTGTTTTACAAACCGCTTGCCTCAGGATCTGTTGTGACACAGCGATTTAGGGAAAATTTGGAACAGGTTGCGCGTACATTTCCTGATCATGTTATATTATTAGGGGGCGAGATGGGACTTCAGCTTATCAGCTACAGACTGATTAATACATGCTGGATATAGGGGCAGGGAATCGTATGAAATTGTTCTAAATGCCTTATCTGAAAGCTGCTTTCAACACTTAATCAGAAAGTCGACTCATGAAGATAGCATATCTCCTCGAACTTCGTGTGTCAGTTAACGTAGACGAGGAAACCATCGGGCGTAATGCATTTGTAGCGCCCTTGACTGCCGATGTAAATAGGAATGTAAAGAAAAAGCGACTAGAAATCTGAGCAGTCAACAACAGACATTCATCTCTGTGACTGAAAATGTTAAAACTTCAAGAGTATTTTACGATGTGCCTTATAACAAGTACATGCTGAGAAAAATAAAGAGGGATGGGAAAGACACGTCGAGGTTGAAAGTCATGTTAGTAAGCTGACCTAAAAGCAAAGAAAGCCTTACCGCAGAATTAAACATAGCTAGAACCTCGCAGACAAACAAATATTTAGCTAAACAAAAATTACATGTGGAAATCGTAGCATTTGAAATCAAAATTCTGACTACTAGTATTGCAGAAAGTCCTAAGAAGTTTTAGTATTACGTTAAATCAGTGAACGCATAGAAGCCATATATTCAGACACTCAGCGACCGTAGTGACATGAAAAAGGAAGATAACAGAAACCGAAATTTAAATGACTTTTTCCAGAATTGTCTCACTGAGGTCGATTGTCCTTTCAATCATCGCACGAACGTCAAAATAACATCGAAATAACTGACAGCGCGTAAAACTTAACTAAAATCGCTGAATAAAGGTAAGATGATTGGACCTGATGAGATACCTTCACGACGCTACAACGTGTGTGAGAATGAACGGTTTGCTCTTCTAGCAGCACCCAATAGAGGAGCGAACCATCGCTAGTGACTGGAAAAATGTCTACGAGATTCCCGTTTTGAAGAAGGATCGTAGAACATACGCACACAGCTATGTGCCTGCAAGCCGCGCAGAGTGCCCGCGCAGTTTGAGGCGCCATGTCACGGATTGCTTGGCTCCATCCGCCGGAGTTCCGAGTCCTCCCTCGGGCATGGGTATTTGTGTTGTTCTTAGTATAAGTTAGTTTAAGTAGTGTGTAAGTCTAGGGACCGATGACCTCTGCAATTTGGTCCCTTAGGAATTCACACACACACACACACAGATACGCCTACGCCCCATAGAAACATCAACAGTAATAGTAGTAGTGGCAGCAATAATCTCATTGATACATGGATGCCTTTTGCTAAGCTATTGTTCATGTTATGTTAATACAGATTAAGAACAAAAACATATTTAATATATACAGATATTTACGGTACTCCCGGGTCTAGTTTGACAGAATGAAAAAGATAGTCAGCGATGGTTTTAACGGAACATAGACAGTATGTAGCCAAAATGAATAGACTGTGACCACTGAAAGCAAGAATTTAGGAATTCTCGTGAAGTGACTTGAAGAGAATCACGGAAAATGCAAGTCAATACGGTCAGACTATAATTCGAGTAGCTTGACTGCGAGAAAAATATTCATAAAGAAATCAGAGGACCATACTCATTATTTATTAGTGTTGGTACAAATCGCTGATGAGTTTGTTATTGTTAATTCTGTTCCTAATTAGAGTTGCTGCTTCACTTCACTAGCCGCAGGGAAGGTCGGAGTTCAGTGCTGCCTGTGTCTGGGGAAGAGCTAAATGGTTCTGCGGTTTCCAGTTCACCAGCTGCCGTGCGGCGCAGTACCCGGCGTGGCAGTGGCTAGCATCCAGACTTCAGCAGCGCCAACCCTCACGCCCGCCTCGAAGTTTATGGAGCTGTGATGTTCATAAAGCACAGAGCGATACGCGTTACATCTGAGTGCTATGAATGCAAATTTCGCCTCTGAACATCGCGCAGCAGCGACAATATGACCTAAAATACGCCGACGATTGCTACTCTTACTTTCAGTCCATTGTAGCGTAATTTGTGCATTGGTACAGAACAATCTCGGTATTAGGACGGCCTGTCATGGCTATCATCGGTCTCTGAAAGCAAAATTCAGGCATCCCGTGTCATTTTCTCCAATGTAGGCTATATTTAAGCAACGTTTTATCTGTATGGTTTACAGCTGATTATGTACTCGTAATTAATTCATGATTTATTTCAAATTTGTAAAATGTGTGTAAATCCTACACACTGGTACTTCTCAGGGCATGGGACTGTAAAGCAAAATTGTTAAGAGTAGGTGGTCTTCCAAAATTCCTTGAAAATGGAGCAAAACGGTAGTGCTAGACCTGATGTAACGTATATACAGACATACATATATTCACATTTACATACATAAATACGTATGCACTTACCCTGTCAGTCCAAACAGTTTCAAGACTGCGTAAGTAAAAAACACAGAAACCTAAAGATAGTGGTTTTAACACTGTGTGTGTTCTACATAATCTCCGCCACTCCAGTGCAACAAACATAGTGTTTATAAAATCATGCGAAACTGTCAGAAAAGGCCTCTTTTTGCTATGTTGTTCAGGTTATGTGTCACTGTAGTTTAAATGTCGGTTAGGTCGTCAAAGCGTTGCTCCATGCGATGTACAACAGGAGGCGTTTTCAGGGTTTTGTGTTACCTTTCTTGTGTCGAAATTTCATCCATTCACTCAGAATGGGTTCTTTCTCGATCTTCGAAGCAATTTGTTGTTGTTACAGTCTTCTTAGGTTTTTCTGACGGGCCAACTGACCAATCGTGAATTTTGTGCATTAATTTTTTTTTCTGTCTGATATATCAAGTTGTGTTATTCCTGCTGCCTTCAGTTCTTCTATTGCAACGTTCCACTGCATTGTTTCAATTTTAGCTTTGCTACAGGTTTCGTAGAATTCCACAGCATGTCTGCTTAATATGATTGGTTCTATTCCTTTAGCATACCCATAAAATTTTAGCCTGCCGTTTTTCATATGTGAGTAAATTTTGGTATATCTTCATTTTTGGGGTCTCGTTCTCTATGTTCCTTCTGCAGTATAACATGAACCTAAAATTTTCTGATTACTTTTCGACCCCTCTTCCGGTTTTCTTCTGCGTGCCTCTTTCCGCTTAAAATGAGTATTTTAGCTCCGTTAAAATGCATTGCTATGGTTACTGTGTTACACAGTTTACAGTGTCTCAGTTTAATGTATTGTGATCTTTTTTTCCGTTACAGATATCTTTTGTAAGCGTAACAGCTATTTCAACTCTGTAGAATGAATTGCGTAATAAATCTTTTCGTGGACAGTTCCCTGAGAGGTTTCGCATAAATATTAGAACTCGGAAAAACTCACGGTTTTCCTGCACTCAGTTTTTACAGTTTTGGGTGTCATTTAGTTCCCATATACGCATTTTAATCCTTCAAATCATATTTGGAACCCTATTCTTTTGCTGATTCTTTAAGAACTTTAAGAACTGGTTTTGCGATGTTTCAAAGATCTGACATATAGTCGTATTCGGGAGGTCGCTCACAAAAGCTAAGCAGTCTATCCGAGTATTGATTCTTCCTAATTTGATGGGTTCTTGAATTTTTAGCTCTGATTTAAGTTTCCGGCATGTTGGATAACCTATTCTAAGATAAAGTTGAAAATCAATGGAAAGGACCCACCATATTTTCACATTCCTGTTTTAATTTCAAAACTGTCAGAAATTACTCCCCTGAATTTTATCTTAGATTTTGTATCATTTAGTATTTAACTAATAACTGCAGTGGTTTCCAATTATAGCTTTGTTTTTTCAGAATCTGGAAGACAGAAATTTACTGTTAACTGCCTTATAAGCTTCTTTAAAATCTACGAGTACGATGGCACAAACTATTTTTTTATTATAAATTTTCTACTCCTGAGAACTAGTCTCATAACTGAAATTTATCGTCTGCAAGATCTGTTTGATCTGAAATCTGCTTGATGTTCACCAGCTTTGCGTTCAAGTTGTTATTACACTCTGTCCAGGAGACACTGAGACAATTTTGTATGGGATAGGCAGAAGGGGAAAGCCCGATACAGTTATTAACATCCGTTCTGTCTCCATTTTTACTTGGTAGATGTATTAATGCAGTTTTCCAGTCATCCAGAGTTTTTTCATTTTTTCTAATGTTTTGCATGATCAATGTAATTTCTTTTAAATTCTTTCACTGAGTTCAGGAAAACTTAGCAGTTTTTAAAAATACCTGCAAAGTTCTCTGCACCTTTCTTGACTATTAAGTGCTAATAGTCTTTATCCTTTCTAAATCAGAGATTTTGGGGCTAGTATCCATTTAGCTTTGTTTAAAAAGTTTTATAAAATGTCAGGTTCTTTCCCCTGAATTGACTGTTCACATACGGTGTTTTTGCTTGTCTAATAAATTTTCAAGCTTGTTTTTAGTTCCAAGGCATATTTCATGTGCATTTTATGATTTGTTACTATTTCGTTCTTTGATTGCCTTGAGTCGGGATTTTACTGTCTGTTCACAATCATCATTCCACAAAGAGTGCTTTCTCCGTCTTTGTAGCGGAATTTAGTTTTGAGAAACTTTCATCATCTTTTGTTTCAGCTGTTCTCAATTTTTTTACTTCCTAATAGCCGTCGTTGATTTTATTAGTATCAGATGGTTCAAATGGCTCTGAGCACTATGCGATTTAACTTCTGAGGTCATCAGTCGCCTAAAATTTAGAACTAATTAAACCTAACTAACCTAAGGACATCACACACATCCATGCCCGAGGCAGGACTCGAACCTGCGACCGTTGCGGTCGCTCGGTTCCAGACTGTAGCGCCTAGAACCGCACGGCTACTCCGGCCGGCCTATTAGTATCAAACTTAGGAATTGTTGACAATCTTTTGCAGAATTTCTGAGGCTTTCAATTTAGCTTCACTCAGATTGGGCAGTGCTCCTTTGAGTGTTTGAACATTCAGAAACACTCTTCCAATGTGGGTGCGAGACAGGGATATGATCAATTTCGAATTCATTTGAGTTTTTTTCTTAAAATGAACTGACATAATTTTGAAACTGAAATTTCTACACATGTCTACGAGTCTCTTTCCATTTTTATTGGACCATTTGTGAGCAGGAAAGTAACCAGTTGTTCTTCTGCATTTTCTTTTACTGCAAAATCAACTCGCACATAAGAATTTTACGCATGATTTTGTGGAATTTTAGAGCGCGTATTTTCTACAACCTATAAAAACGTAATTACTTCTCGGTTTATTTTTTTGTTTTGTTTTATCGTCATATGTCCTTTAACGTACACAGTACATTTTACTGAATCATTTAAAAGAAATTTTCATTAATCTATTGTTCATAGGCTTTACTTCGATTTGAGGCCCCTGGAGTAGATGATGTTTACTCAGAATTACTGATATCCTTGGGAGAAACAGCACAACTATTCCAACAGCACAACTATTCCAACAGCACAACTATTCCACTTGGTGTCCAAGATACATGAAGCATGCGAAGTACCATCAGATTTTAGGTAGAATGTAATGGTCCCAATTCCAAAGAAATCAGTTGCCGGGAGATTACCGAACTATCAGTTTGATATATCAATGCTGTAAAATACTGACACGAATTATTTACAGAATAATGAAAAAAATGTACAAGCCGGCCTTGGGGAAGTTCAGTTTGGGGTCCAGAGATAAGTAGGAATACGCGATGCCATACTAAACCTGCGACTTATCTTAGATAATAGCTTAAAAAAAGACGAACATACTTTTATAGCATTTGTAGACTTAGAGAAAGCTTTTGTTAGTATAGACTGAAATATACTCTGTAAAATTCTGAAGGTAAAGGGATAAAATACATGGAACGAAACATTATATATAGCTTGTACGGAAGCCAGACGGCAGCTATGAGTGGAAGTGCATTAAAAAAAAGCTTAAGTTGAGAAGAGAGCGAGACAAAGTTGTAGTCTATCCCCGATGTTATTCGATCTGTACAACGAGTATGAAGTAAAGGAGACCAAAAAACATGGAGAGGGAATTAAAGTTCGGTGAGAAGAAACAAAAATTCTTAGGTTTTCCGATGACATTGTAATCCTGTCAGAGAGAGCAAAGGACTTCGAAGAGCGGTTGAACGGAATGGATAGTGTCTTGAATAGAGGTAATAAGATGTACACCAACAAAAGTGAAACAAGGGTAATGGAATGTAGTCGAATGAAATCAGTCGTACTGAAGAAATAAGACTAGGAAATGAGATCCTAAAAGTAATATATGAGGTTTGCTGTTTGGGCAGCGTAATAGTTGATCATGGCCAAAGCAGAGATGATATAAAACGCGGACTGGCTATTACAAGGGAAGCATTTCAGGAAAAGAGAAATTGTGCTATCATCTAAGATAAATTTAAGTGTTACGAAGTCTTTTATGCAGGTATTTGTTCAGTGTGTAGCCTTGTAAGAAAGTGAAACGTAGATGATAAGCCGTTCAGACAAGAATAGGTGCTTTTGAAATGTGGTACTTCAGAAGAATGGTGAAAATTAAATGGATATATCACGTAACTAATGAGCTACAAGTGTGGAGAAAAGAAATTTCTTGCACAAAAGAGACTAAAGGAAGGGATTGTATGACAGGACACATCCTATGGCATCAGAGGATTGCCAATTTGGTACTTGAGGGAAGTGCAGAAAATAGAAATTTGAAGAGGGCGAGAAAGGGATGAACGAAGTCAGCAAATTCAATCAAATTGCAATAGTTATTCAGAGATGAAGAGGCTTGTGCATCTTTCACTAGTCTGGAGAGTTTCATAATAGACTTTGAATTGAAGACAACAATAACAAGTTTTTCTCACAATTTGTAGAGCTTTCCAAGCTTTTGGACCAAATTAATGTTAATTTTGATTAAGAAAGTTTTGATTTTGAACTTCAGTTTCTGATTCGGGATGAATCGTCTCCCCAGAATTCGGCAAACTAGTTGAACCTCAGCGCGGAATATTTGTTACGTCTTGGCGTAGTTTTGTAATTACTAAAAGAGCTCAATTGTTGGAATCACAGAGCGAATTTGGAAAGAGAAAAGTGGTTAAAACTGGAGAGGTTGGTTCCAGAAATTTCTTAACTCCCGCTCGCATCGCTGATGAACGGACGACTACCACATTGCCGCTTGATCCAAGTCAGATACAAAGGGCATTTTGTTACATGCGATCCCTCTGGCTCTGTGTGTGTGTGTGTGTGTGTGTGTGTGTGTGTGTGTGTGTGTGTGTGTGCTTGAGTGAAATTCTGTGTGTGTAAGAATTATGCAACAGGTCTTAGATAGTGGTCCAACTTTTTAGGTGTGTAAACGGAAACAACTTTTTTCTGAATTTGTAACAAAGTTTTTCGTCTCATTTCTGCACATTCACTTGACAGGTACTCTCTGAACATCTTTACATGTTACCGTTTCTCATACCCACCCCCGTTCCTGTGGGTAGTAGGGACTATGTTACACCCACAGCAATTTTCTATGAATATTGCGTCATACATGTGTACCAAATTCGGTTGAAATTACTCAACGCATTCCTGAGTTGTGCTGTTACATCATCACTGTTCACCTTCACCCTCAGGCTTAGGGTTTGTAGGGATGCCTTACTGTCATAGTACTTTGTACTAGATAGCAAGTGATACCAGTAGCAAGTTTGGTAGAAATTACTTTAGGTGTTAACATCCTTCATGTTGACATATCACTGTCATTGCACTCCCACCGCCACCTCCTCCCAGCCTAGTCTGTAGGTGTGAAACGTCGCTGGGACCTAGCGGCAACTAAAAAACTGTTGATTCGATACTAACATCAGTCTTTGTGAAATATTTTTTTATGTTATGGCTTCCCATCCCTACCCCTATCTCTAGGTGAGGTAGGAATGCTTTACCTCGACAGTATTTTTATACAAATAATTATAAAAGTAATACAGTGAGGCATTTATATGTAAGGAACAGTCAAATGAAAACAAGACAGATGAAAAAAAGGTAAGTAAGGTGTTTATTATTTCAAAAGTAATCGCCATAACTGTGAACACACTTAACCCACAGTGAGACAGGGCAGTCAATGCCTTCTTATGAAAACGTTTGCGGTTGCCAACGGAATCATGACTGTCCCAGACTTGCGCCTCTTCATCAGAAGCAAATCTATGGTCACGGATATCTTTCTTCAGGACTCCAAAACTATGGAAATCGCGTGGGGAGAGATCGGCACTCTATGGAGAGCGTCTAAGCGCTTCCCGGTGAAGTTTCTGCAGCTTAGTCCAAACAATCTTAGTATCATGTGAACTCACCCACATACGTGGCCGTCGATTTGCTTCGACGAAGAGATGCACATCTTGATACAAATATGTTTCCGTAGTAAACTGCAGACTTTTTCCATGAAGGCATTGATCGTCTTGTCTCGCAGTGGGATACATGTGTTAACAGTTATGGCGATTACTTTTGAAATAACGGACAGTTTACTTACTTTTTTCCATCTTTCTTGTTTTCATTTGTCTGCTTTTCTACAATATTTCCTTGGAATTGCTCCAGATATCCATGTTTTTGCTTCTATGTCATCTCCTTTTCACTAATCCCCTATGGATCTTACTCCGAATGGTTTAGGAGAAAAATTGAAACGTACGTACAAATATTGGTGCATCATGCAGTGATTATTATAAATATATAGATATACAAGGGGCGTTCAACAAGTAAAGAAATAAGTTTATTATCTCGACCAATTTCTGCTGAAAATGGAAAATATGCTGTGGGACATGTTTCAATATTCGCAATTCAGTTCCTATAGTTTCATGAAGTTCCGATTCGTGACGCTGCTGTACGCAGCCTTCAAAGTGGCGTCTGTAACGGTGGTGCGTTCCAGAGAGCTGTCATTGTGTTTCAAGGAAACTCCCCACCGCCCCGTGAACCATGGACCCTGCCGATGGTGGAGAGGCTTGCGTGCCTCAGCGATACAGATAGCCGTACCGTAGGTGCAACCACAACGGAGGGGTATCTGTTGAGCAGCCAGACAAACGCGTGGTTCCTGAAGAGGGGCAGCAGACTTTTCAGTAGTTGCAGGGGCAACAGTCGGGATAATTGACTGATCTAGCCTTGTAACACTACCCAAAACGGCCTTGCTGTGCTGGTACTGCGAACGGCTGAAAGCAAGGGGAAACTACAGCCGTAATTTTTCCCGAGGGCATGCAGCTTTACTGTATGGTTAAATCATGATGGCGTCCTCTTGGGTAAAATGTTCAAGAGGTAAAATAGTACCCCATTCGGATCTCCGGGCGGGGACTACTCAAGAGGATGTCGTTATCAGGAGAAAGAAAACTGGCGTTCTACGGATCGGAGCGTGGAATGTCAGATCCCCTAATCGGGTAGGAGGTTAGAAAATTTAAAAAGGGAAATGGATAGGTTAAAGTTAGATATAGTGGGAATTAGTGAAGTTCGGTGGCAGGAGGAACAAGACTTTTGGTCAGGCGAATACAGGATTATAAATACAAAATCAAATAGGGGTAATGCAGGAGTAGGTTTAATAATGAATAACAAAATAGGAGTGCGGGTAAGCTACTACAAACAGCATAGTGAAGGCATTATTGTGGCCAAGATAGACACGAAGCCCACGCCTACTACAGTAGTACAAGTTTATATGCCAACTAGCTCTGCAGCTGACGAAGAAATTGAAGAAATGTATGATGAAATCAAAGAAATTATTCAAATAGTGAAGGGAGAAGAAAATTTAATAGTTATGGGTGACTGTAATTCGGTAGTAGGAAAATGGAGAGAAGGAAACGTAGTAGATGAATATGGATTGGGGCTAAGAAATGAAAGAGGAAGCCGCCTGGTAGAATTTTGCACCGAGCGTAACTTAATCATAGCTAACACTTGGTTCAAGAATCATAAAAGAAGGCTGTATACTTGGAAGAAGCCTGGAGATACTGACAGGTTTCAGATAGATTATATAATGGTAAGACAGAGATTTAGGAACCAGGTTTTAAATTGTAAGACATTTCCAGGGGCAGATGTGGACTCTGACCACAATCTATTGGTTATGAACTGTAGATTAAAAATGAAGAAACTGCAGAAAGGTGGGAATTTAAGGAGATGAGACCTGGATAAACTGAAAGAACCAGAGGTTGTACGGAGTTTCAGAGATAGCATAAGGGAACAATTGACAGGAATGGGGGAAAGAAATACAGTAGAAGAAGAATGGGTAGCTTTGAGGGATGAGGTAGTGAAGGCAGCAGAGGATCAAGTAGGTAAAAAGACGAGGGCTAGTAGAACTCTTTGGGTAACAGAACAAATATTGAATTTAATTGAGGAAAGGAGAAAATATAAAAATGCAGTAAATGAAGCAGGCAAAAAGGAATACAAACATCTCAAAAATGATATCGACAGGAAGTGCAAAATGGCTAAGCAGGGATGGCTAGAGGACAAATATAAGGATGTAGAGGCTTATCTCATTAGGGGTAAGATAGATACTGCCTACAGGAAAATTAAAGAGACCTTTGGAGAAAAGAAAACCACTTGTATGAATATCAAGAGCTCAGATGGAAACCCAGTTCTAAGCAAAGAAGGGAAAGCAGAAAGGTTGAAGGAGTATATAGAGGTTCTATACAAGGGCGATGTACTTGAGGACAATATTATGGAATTGGAACAGGATGTAGATGAAGATGAAATGGGAGATATGATACTGCGTGAGGAGTTTGACAGAGCACTGAAAGACCTGAGTCGAAACAAGGCCCCGGGAGTAGACAACATTCCATTAGAACTACTGACGGCCTTGGGAGAGCCAGTCCTGACGAAACTCTACCAGCTGGTGAGCAAGATGTATGAGATAGGCGAAATACCCTCAGACTTCAAGAAGAATATAATAATCCCAATCCCAAAGAAAGCAGGTGTTGACAGATGTGAAAATTACCGACCAATCAGTTTTATAAGCCACAGCTGCATAATACTAACGCGAATTCTTTACAGAAGAATGGAAAAATTAATAGAAGCCGACCTCGGGGAAGATCAGTTTGGATTCCGTAGAAATATTGGATCACGAGAGGCAATACTGACCCTACGACTAATCTTAGAAGCTAGATTACGGAAAGGCAAACCTACGTTTCTAGCATTTGCAGACTTAGAGAAGGCTTTCGACAATGTTGACTGGAATATTGTCTTTCAAATTCTGAAGGTGGCAGGGGTAAAATACAGGGAGCGAAAGGCTATTTACAATTTGTACAGAAACCAGATGGCAGTTATAAGAGTCGAGGGACATGAAAGAGAAGCAGTGGTTGGGAAGGGAGCGAGACAGGGTTGTAGCCTTTCCCCGATGTTATTCAATCTGTGTATTGAGCGAGCAGTAAAGGAAACAAAAGAAAAATTCGGAGTAGCTATTAAAATCCATGGAGAAGAAATAAAAACTTTGAGGTTTGCCGATGACATTGTAATTCTGTCAGAGACAGCAAAGGTCTTGGAAGAGCAGCTGAACGGAATGGATAGTGTTCAAATGGCTCTGAGCACTATGGGACTCAACTTCTGAGGTCATCAGTCCCCCATAACTTAGAACTACTTAAACCTAACTAACCTAAGGACATCACACACATTCATGCTCGAGGCAGGATTCGAACCTGCGGCCGTAGCGGTCACGCGGTTCCAAACTGAAGCGCTTAGAACCGCACGGCCACACCGGCCGGCGGAATGGATAGTGTCTTGAAAGGAGGATATAAGATGAACATCAACAAAAGCAAAACGAGGATAATGGAATGTAGTCGAATTAAGTCGGGTGATGCTGAGGGAATTAGATTAGGAAATGAGACAGTTAAAGAAGTAAAGGAGTTTTTCTATTTGGGAGCTAAATAACTGATGCTGTTCGAAGTACGGAGGATATAAAATGTAGACTGGAAATGGCAAGGAAAGCGTTTCTGAAGAAGAGAATTTTATTAACGTCGAATATAGATTTAAGTGTCAGGAAGTCATTTCTGAAAGTATTTGTACGGAGTGTAGCCATGTATGGAAGTGAAACGTGGACGATAAATAGTTTGGACAAGAAGAGAATAGAAGCTTTCGAAATTTGGTGCTACAGAAGAATACTGAAGATTAGATGGGTAGATCACATAACTAATGAGGAGGTATTGAATGGGACATGTTCTGAGGCATCAAGGATTCACCAAATTAGGTTTGGAGGGCAGCGTGGAGGGTAAAAATCGTAGAGGGAGACCAAGAGATGAATACACTAAGCAGATTCAGAAGGATGTAGGTTGCAGTAAGTACTGGGAGGTGAAGAAGCTTGCACAGGATAAAGTAGCATGGAGAGCTGCATCAAACCAGTCTCAGGACTGAAGACCACAACAACAACAACAGGGAAACTCATAGCGTCGCAAACACTGATAGGCTCTTGCCGAATGTCTAGGGAGACCTGGCACTGAAAAAAAGCGCCGTTGAGTCGTTAGGCGTCTGCTATCACAGCAAAAAGGTCGCGAAAACCTCTCCGATCTTCCGCGAGCCAGCCGGCCGCACACAGCTGTGAAATCTAAGAAACAACTTCAAGAGTGTTCATCGCCACAAAAATGCAAACCAACTTCTCGTCCTCCACGGACAACGCAAGGCCTCACACAAGTTTGCGCACCCGAGAGTAGTTCACAGAACTTCGTTGGACTGCTCTTTCTCATCCACCCTATAGCCTGATCCTCGCACCTTCCGACTTCCATATTTTTACTCCAGTGAAGGATAGAAAGACGTTGGCATCGACGCGACCAGTAGAGTGGTATAACGCGGGCATACAGGCCCTCCAGTTAAGCTGGCGTAGGACCGTGTCGTTCAACGGAGATGATCCTGAAAAAAGAAGGTTTTGTAGTCAAAACAAAGGGGAATAACGCTAGTATCTTGAATGAGACCAACCTGCTCTCAGAAAAAATTTGGATAAATATGTTATTTTGCTTATTGACTGCCCATCGTAGATAGAGATTAATCGGTCTATGAGACATTGCACCACAAGCCCAATTAACGGTAGGTGAAGTGAACATAATACGTGCTGGTCAGAATGTAGATTGTTCCCGGTGACCCGTAGCCAATAAATGGAGAGGTAACGCGAGGCGAGGCGAGACGAAGCGAAGCATGGCTGGGATACCAGGCGCGCTCAGCCGCTGACCCGCGCCCGCGCCCCGCATATTAATTACACGGGCTGCGCTCTGACCTAACCCCACCCCCGCACCAACGCTCCGTACCACACCCCAGAGAGCCGTGTCTCTCGCGGAGCAGACGAGGCGCCAATGGCCGCACCCCGGCACTAGGCTGCTGTCATGCAGGGAAGTCTACATCCCAGGCGCGCCGCAGCAATACGGACTGAACGGGTGTTCCTCGACGATATCCTTGTAGAGAGAAAACAGAAAAAGAAAGTCTGGAAGTTTGGGTGAATCAGGAAGTTAAAATTCGCATTGCTTTTCGCTTTTAACACAACGAATTGCACAGCACGCGGAGCCAGTCTGAAATCAATTTCACATTTTTCATTTTGTTGTTTTGTCGTAGTATTCGAGTATAATTTATTAAGTTTTACATGCCAAGCTGACAGCTTGCTCACTGTGCACCCTCTGTGCATAGCGAGTAGGAAGCATGGGAGATAAATCACCTGTGAACTGCTGCCGATTGTTGAAGTGCATCGGTTCCATACCACAAGTTTTGTCTCTGGACGCGTCTTATAGATAAAAATAACCTAATCCTTTACTAATCCATTTTTGTCGGACTTCAACATAAAAATTAATGTGGACTCGCTAATGACTTCAGAGACCGACCTGGTCGCAACTCTGTAGACTGAATAAATCTGATTATCTAAGTTTTTGTTTCAAAAATCCCTTCAAACGCGCACATCCTTGTCATGCCGATCGGGCTATCTCTACATCTCTACAGAATGAAGATTCCCGAATTATATAGTCATGCATGAAGCAGGAAAAATTGCTGAGGTACGCACAAATTACATCGTTAGTTGTGTACGCAAAATTTCAGTGTCTTATTTCTCTTATCCAATGAACTCCTTAAGATGGCCAGAGTCGCACCTACGGCAGTTAGATCCGGTGCAAAATTGGACTTCTCGCTCAGTATCCCGCAACTCCACCACCCCCAGTCCTGCCGATTTCTTCTGTTTCGTCTTTTACTCTTTACCCACCGCTCCTCTAATTCGCTCTTGTTAATTTGCTATATATTAAGCAATCAATAAAGAAAATGAGCATTTTAGGCAAGAATAATTTTAGGCCTGGAACTCTGCTTGCCAGTTTCGACAAGTGGTCACGAAATTTCAGTTTCCAAACTGCAAAGTAATAAAACCCCCAAATATTTTAAATTGTTCTGGAAATTAAATGAGCCAAAACTAAAGTAATTGCGAATAATGAATTACTCGTTTGTTTGCTACATATAATTAACTTGCTAATGTTTTGTTTCATAACAGGAATCATAAAATTAACGTTTTCTCGCCGAGAGAAAAAACAGCTGTGTTTTTAAAAGCAATCTGAATGCCGTTGTAACACAAAAAGGCTGCAGTGCAAACTCAAATTTTGTACAAAAATACATTCTTCTCCCGCACGGTAATTGTGTCTTCTTTTTAAATGAAAATATCTAAATTATATTCCTACACTATATCCGAACAAAAGTTATCACTGTAGTCAAAGCAGAACTCGTTATGCTTTTAAGAAATTTAAAATCAGATACCCACACCTGAAACAATCCATATAATCTTGACACTGTGGTTCACCTGTGAAGATCACATTCAAGCAATCATCATAAAGAAAATTCATGTGTAGTCGCTTTTCGTCTCGACATGTGTTCTCGTGATAGAGTTTACACCGCCATGAAAGGGTGTAAATGCTGAACGATATTGTTACACATTGCAAAATGTGCTTATGGCAAGTGGAGGCGTCGCGCCTTACATGGCAATGCACGATTAATTATATCCCACATCACACAAAATCAGTTCCTTGTCTTTAGAGAGGAATTCTTCAATCATTCGTACTAAAGTTTTGCTAAGTGACATCTATATATTTGTCTTCGGACACACTCTGTGACAGAATAACGTCTCTACAAAGAAATTGATGGACAGATGGCAGTGGCTTCATGGTTCCCAACATTGATAGTAGACTTCTGTGACAGGGGTATATAAATTTTAGTGCACAAGTGCAATAAATGTCTTAATAACTGTGGTGAGTGTGTTGACAAGTAGCCAGTGAATGTCTGACAAAAATATTTCTTACTAACTGAAAAGGTTACTTAATTTCAAAAGAGAAGAACTGCACACTGCAGAGTTACGCTGCCGACATGATGGATATCTTTTATGATTTATCTTTCTGATTGAAAGGAGCTAAAGATGTAAGCGGAAGAATGTTAAACCCAAGATCTGCTAAGCAAAAAAAAAATATTTGAACTTTCCACAAGGCTAACACTGCACACTTTCCTTGCATGTATGCAACTTCGTATGTTTAAACTGAGCTGACTCATTTTAATTTATTTATTTTATTCGTTTTACTGTCACCAAATGACATATGAGTTGCCGTCAATTCAAACTCAGCTTCTCTAAATACATTTGACAGAATCTTATTTTTATCAAAATCTTATTTTTATCAAAACCTTTTGTTCATATATAGGTGTCCACAAGGGAAGGTGATCTGGGGGGAAGGGGGCAGGGGGAATAAGAGGCACTTGTACACTCCCAGAATACGAACTTTTTAGTCAGTATAGAATCAAAACACATATATAAGGTGATTAAGCTGCCCCTATGCAAACCGCAAAGAACCTAAACGTGACTGTGTTTTACATCTTGGTCATTTAGCCCCGTATCCCAAAAGATATTCCTCTCTCCACCCTGGACATCTTAATCACGACGGAAGTTTATCTGACGTCTGTGGACAAACAAAATCTATTAAAGTTACGTGAGACAACACTCAGTTTTATACCGCAAACATTATAGTAGACTCCAAATAACATGGACCAAATAGTAGCGTAGTAGTCAAAACGACATAAAATCATTATCTGCGCTGGAGATAACGAAAGAATTGTGAAACTTCATTGTAGTAAAAATGTTCTCTCCACGAATTTCTGTCTTCTCAATGTTTGCGGAGTGCACAGTGCAGAATGCCTTGATATGAATTACGCGTTCTGCATCCAAATTCGGCATTGCTGCACAGTAAGGAGTCAAACTCTGAAGACGAAGATTGTATTAATTTCTTCCTGGGCTGACAGAGTCGATTCTATCGGCCAAATTGAGTGCAGATTTCGCACGTTTCCGACATACATGGACCCACAGTCATATGCTGGCTCTGTAGTACACTTGGCACAAGCAAGTGAAAATTAATACGAATATTTTCCATAATGCCTTTGTTCAGATTTAATTACGCCAGTCAACAATACAAAATTGAAAATAATGTAATATGGCAGATACAAAGCTTTGTAATTAAATGGTATCAGCGTTGAATAATCGTTATCTACAGCTTATTTTGCGTCTCTCGACTTTTCCTGGTTATCCAATTGGACCTCCTCAGCCACTCTGACTTTTTTCTGTTTTACATTTTTATTATTTTCGCTATCAAGCAGGGTTATAAATACAAAATCAAATATGGGTAATGCAGGAGTAGGTTTAATAATGAATAACAAAATAGGAGTGCGGTTAAGCTACTACAAACAGCATAGTGAACGCATTATTGTGGCCAAGATAAACACGAAGCCCACGCCTACTACAGTAGTACAAACTTATATGCCAACTAGCTCTGCAGATGATGAAGAATTTGATGAAATGTATGATGAGATAAAAGAAATTATTCAGGCAGTGAAGGGAGACGAAATTTTAATAGTTATGGGCGACTCGAATTTGATAGTAGGAAAAGGGAGAGAAGGACACGTAGTAGGTGAATATGGATTGGGAGGAAGAAATGAAAGAGGAAGCCGCCTGGTAGAATTTTGCACAGAGCATAACTTAATCATAGCTAACACTTGGTTCAGGAATCATAAAAGATGATTGTACACATGGAAGAATCCTGGATATACTAGAAGGTTTCAGATAAATTATATAATGGTAAGAGAGAGATTTAGGAACCAGATTTTAAATTGTAAGACATTTCCAGGGGCAGATGTGGACTCTGACCACAATCTATTGGTTATGAACTGTAGATTAAAAATGAAGAAATTGCAGAAAGGTGGGAATTTAAGGAGATGGGAACTGGATAAACTGAGTAAACCAGAGGTTGTACGGAGTTTCAGGGAGAGCATAAGGGAACAATTGACAGGAATGGGGGAAAGAAATACAGTAGAAGAAGAATGGGTAGCTTTGAGGGATGAGGTAGTGAAGGCAGCAGAGGATCAAGTAGGTAAAAAGACGAGGGCTAGTAGAACTCCTTGGATAACAGAAGAAATATTGAATTTAATTGAGGAAAGGAGAAAATATAAAAACGCAGTACACTAAGCAGGCAAAAAGGAATACAAACATCTCAAAAATGAGATCGACAGGAAGTGCAAAATGGCTAAACAGGGATGGCTAGAGAACAAATGTAAGGATGTAGAGGCTTGTCTCACTAGGGATAAATATATACTGCCTGCAGGAAAATTAAAGAGACCTTTGGAGAAAAGAGAACCACTTGCATGAATATCAAGAGCTCAGATGGAAACCCAGTTCTAAGCAAAGAAGGGAAAGCAGAAAGGTGGAAGGAGTATATAGAGGGTCTATACAGGAGCGATGTACTTGAGGACAATATTACGGAAATGGAAGAGGAGATAGATGAAGATGAAATGGGAGATATGATACTGCATGAAGAGTTTGACAGAGCACTGAAAGACCTAAGTCGAAACAAGGCCCCGGGAGTAGACAACATTCCATTACAACTACTGACAGCCTTGGGAGTGCCAGTCCTAACAAAACTCTACCATCTGGTGAGCAAGCTGTATGAGACGGGCGAAATTCCCTCAGACTTCAAGAAGAATATAATAATTCCAATCCCAAAGAAAGCAGGTGTTGACAGATGTGAAAATTACCAAACTATCAGTTTAATAAGTCACAGCTGCAAAATACTAACGTGAATTCTTTACAGACGAATGGAAAAACTGTTAGAAGCCGACATCGGGGAAGATGAGTTTGGATTCCGTAGAAATGTTGGAACACGAGAGGCAATACTGACCCTACGACTTATCTTAGAAGCTAGATTACGGAAAGGCAAACCTACGTTTCTAGCATTTGTAGACTTAGAGAAAGCTTTTGACAATGTTGACTGGAATATTCTCTTTCAAATTCTGAAGGTGGCAGGGGTAAAATACAGGGTGCGAAAGGCTATGTACAATTTGTACAGAAACCAGATGACAGTTATAAGAGTCGAGGGACATGAAAGGGAAGCAGTGGTTGGGAAGGGAGTGAGACCGGGTTGTAGCCTCTCCCCAATGTTATTCAATCTGTATATTGAGCAAGCAGTAATGGAAACAAAAGAAAAGTTAGGAGTAGGTATTAAAATCCATGGAGAAGAAATAAAAACTTTGAGGTACGCCGATGACATTGTAATTTTGTCAGAGACAGCAAAGGACTTGGAAGAGCAGTTGAACGGAATGGACAGTGTCTTGAAAGGAGGATATAAGATGAACATCAACAAAAGCAAAACGAGGATAATGGAATGTAGTCGAATTAAGTCGGGTGATGCTGAGGGAATTAGATTAGGAAATGAGACACTTAAAGTAGTAAAGGAATTTTGCTATTTGGGGAGCAAAATAACTGATGATGCTCGAAGTAGAGAGGATATAAAACGTAGACTGGCAATGGCAAGGAAAGCGTTTCTGAAGAAGAGAAATTTGTTAACATCAAGCGTTGATTTAAGTGTCAGGTAGTCGTTTCTGAAAGTATTTGTATGGAGTGTAGCCATGTATGGAAGTGAAACATGGACGATAAATAGTTTGGACAAGAAGAGAATAGAAGCTTTCGAAATGTGATGCTACAGAAGAATGCTGAATATCAGATGGGTAGATCACATAACTAATGAGGAGGTATTGAATAGAATTAGGGAGAAGAGGAGTTTGTGACACAACTTGACTAGAAGAAGGGACCGGTTGGTAGGACATGTTCTGAGGCATCAAGGGATCACCAATTTAGTACTGGAGGGCAGCGTGGAGGGTAAAAATCGTAGACGGAGACCAAGAGATGAATACACTAAACAGATTCAGAAGGATGTAGGTTGCAGTAGGTACTGGGAGATGAAGAAGCTTGCGCAGGATAGAGTAGCATGGAGAGCTGCATCAAACCAGTCGCAGGACTGAAGACCACAACAACAACAACAAGCAGATTTTACTGGTACATGATTATTGTGAACTGGATCTTTGATGTTCCATCTAAGGTGGTATTAATATTGACCGAAGGTTCAAAAATAGAACCCAATAGATCAGCTATGTGCGTTTTTTTTATCCCCATGACTATCACAGTTCAAACAGTTTATCCTCCCAGCACTCTCCCCAATCTTCACAGCAGAAGCAACTGCCATAAAAGAAGAATTAATGTTTGGTTGGCATACAGGATATCGTAACATACAGTTCTGTCAGATTCCAAAAGAGTTATTCAGTCTATTGAAAGTCCAAAACGGAACTACACCAGGCACTAGTAAAGACATCATCTCTTCTTTAATTTGAGTCCCTACTCACCCGGACGTCACTCACAATGAACAGGTGGATAACTAGAGAAGTCACCAGTTATGTCAGAAATTTTCTATCACTAACCAGATCCTAAACCACACCTTAATCTGTAGGTCAAGTAGAAAACTGGAAAGAATATTGTAATTTATCTATATCTAGTAAGGGAAAAAGGTATGCCTCTACGCAAAGGGCTACTTCCTCTAAACACTGGTTCAACGACAAAAATTTCTCAAGGAAATTAACAAAAAGTATAATCTGGATGTGTTTTGATTAAGGACATTTTCCACCACATCTTCACCGAATGTGAGTCGTGAATTTTCCTTTTATGTTTGCGATAAGACGTCCCTTACTGATCTAATTCATATTACCTTCTCTTATTCCAAACATGGTGAGAACAGGTAGGTTTTATGGCATATCTGAGAGAAGCTGGTGGACATCAACCTAGTGCTTCCTAGTATCCTTTACGACGACATCATGCATACACATACGACAATATTTAAATCCTTAACATCCTCTCAAATTAGAGTATAGCTGGTGTCTGTAATACCTAAATGTTTCGGAAATAAATATTTAAGATAATATTCGCAAAAAACATTTGCAATATATTGTTCTCTAATATTCTGGCTGTATGTTACTTTTTCCAAATGCCAAATAAAATAAAATAAAACAACCTTTTGTTCCTAAATCGCTGGATTTGATAATATGAGTATACAATTTAAATCAAGCAACGTTCGTTGAACGATCGTTGAGGGGAAGCTGTTGGTAGCCCTTTGGTTCATCTAGGTGGTCAGTTGCTCGCCAGCACATGTCTCCACAGCCATTGTTCACCACTGTCATCTGCGGCCCCGGGCGCACAACAGTTACCTCGACGCCGATTTTGAATAGCGCCATTTAATAAGGGCGGGAGGCAAACAGTTTACAGACTTTGCCGTTTCGGAAACACTTCCATTCTTGGCACTAAATCCAATCATCATGCGCTGTTGGAGATCAGATAAATAGCTCCGTTTCCCCATCACGACAATGATTGCACTGCTTTCTGCGTCGCCCCTCAGCCCTCTTCTCCGCACGCTTTATATACCCTCCACTGCTAGTGCTGCCACCTCCCGCCTGTGAGTGGCACACGTTGATGTCGAACATAGGGTGTGGTCACATTAGTCTGACGGAACAGTGTATATTTATTTATACAGGATGCGTCACAGTCTTTGTGACGAACGCCTATACGAGGTGTGGCTAGAAAAAAACCGGACTAGTACTGGTGAAACAACAAAACGAATGCAATAAGGCTGAAAGTCGCGTGGCCTGTCACGTGACTCTCGCTCTGCCTACTGCTCGAGTTTCATCTGCCTCCTGCACTCAGTCTGCCCGTGGCGTCTGTTTTAAGTAGTTGACGTTTTGTCTGTGCGTCGGAAAATGTTGAGTGTACAGAAAGAACAGCGTGTTAACATCAAATTTTGTTTCAAACTAGGAAAATCTGCAAGTGAAACGTGTGTAATGTTACAACAAGTGTACGGCGATGATTATTTATCGCGAACACAAGTGTTTGAGTGGTTTAAACGATTTAAAGATGGCAGCGAAGACACCAGTGATGACACTCGCACTGGCAGACCATTATCAGCAAAAACTGATGCAAACATTGAAAAAATCGGTAAACTTGTTCGACAAGATCGCCGTTTGACAATCAGAGCAGTGTCTGAGTTAACAGGAGTTCTGAGTTAACAGGAGTTGACAAGGAAAGTGTTAGGCAGATTCTTCATGAAAGTTTCAACATGAACAAAGTGTGTTCAAAAATGGTTCCAAAGTGTCTCACAATTGAACAGAAGGAACGCCGAAGAATGATTTGTTCTGACATCCTGGAAAACATTGAAAGTGATCCCACCTTCTTACAGAATGTTATTACTTGCGATGAATCGTGGTTTTTTACTTACGATCCCGAAACTAAACGCCAATCGATGCATTGGAAAACTCCTGGTTCTCCACGACAAAAAAAAAAAGCACGAATGTCAAAATCGAAATTCAAGGCAATGATGATTGTTTTTTTTTGACATCAAAGGGATTGTGCACATTGATTGGGTACCAGAGAGACAAACAGTGAATCAGCATTACTACATTAGCGTCCTGGCTACCCTACGTGAGCGAGTACGGAGAAAACGGAACGATTTGTGGAGAAAAAAGTCATGGATCCTTCACCAAGACAATGCCCCAGCTCACAGTGCGTTGTCAGTGAAGACGTTTTTGGCAAAACACAACATTCCCATCTTAGATCATCCACCCTACTCACCTGATTTGGCCCCCTGTGACTTTTTTCTTTTCCCTAAAGTTAAGTCAGCTTTGAAAGGAACTAGATTTGAGACTGTTGAAGCAGTAAAAGAAAAAGTGACGGAAGTAATGTATGGACTTACCGAAAATGATCTGCAGCATTGCTATGAACAGTGGAAAATTCGTATGGAGCGGTGTAGAGACCGAGGAGGAGAGTATATTGAAGGAGATAACTTGAAATTGTAAATAATTGTAAGTAAATGTTTTTTCCAGCATCAGTCCGGTTTTTTTCTAGCCGCACCTCGTATGTGAAAGATCCCGTCATGTGGAACAACTTCTGTTATGGTCGCTTACGCTTCCTGGCGACGTCAGGTATAGTTTAAGACTGGGTATGGCCCTAAGATGTGGCAAGCCGTTGGGACTCTGCGGCGTTCCTATGAAATAAGTTTTACCTATCCTCTTGTCATTTGCTCCGGTAATCAGTAGAATAGGCACAGGAAAATTGAAATTCCAGATTCGCTTCTAAATTACCTTCCCCCCATACATACACTTATTCTTCTTTTCTTGTTGAAAATCACTATATCAGTTTTGGGGTAAGTAATATGTTGTACACGTGGGTAGTAGACCCTGCCAGTTCGGTGAAATCTCGTTGTCTAAAGCCCGGCGAGTACTATACGGCGGTTGGCGTCGCCGGGATGCGTCAGCGAACATTTTCTCTGTTGCAAAAGTTGTTCCCCATGACGTGGTCTATCACCCCGGGATATTTGTTGCAAATAGTTTGAAACTCTGTGTATATCTGTACGCAACTTTTTTAAATGGATTAACCACACCTGACGATGGCAATTATGTCGAAAGCGGTAATGTGATTAATTTAAGCATATTTGAGCTTTCGTGACTAAATAAATTCGTAAACACACTTTTTATATTGGTTATACCATAATATTCCTCCGTGTATGAAACTATGAAAACAATTATTATGGAAACATCAGCTAGAAAATGCACGCTGACTTGAAGCTTAAGACTGTAATATGTGGGTGAGTTTGATAGAAATGAGCATTCAGCAATGAAGGAAAAACGGTTATTACTGATGAAAAACGTATCTTTCTGTATATCACAGTTCACCAAAAACAAGTGGCCCTTACGAAATTGATTAACCTAATTCATTGTGTCTGAAATAGTGGTAGTTCACATGATTAAATATATTCCGCCCTCAGTTACAAATAACTTGGTTTTAAATTAAGCACGATGATATTTCAGACCCTGGAAGACTTACATATGCTTACAAAAGTTAATGTTAATCTTTCTTTCATGAACTGACTTGGCGAAATTCTTAGTTAGTAAAGCTAAGAAGGTATAAAACGAGTTGTCATAAGAGCGAATGCCTCTCGTGAGAAATAATGAAGTTTCCCTTGTGTATTATTTCATCTTCGTGTGAAAGTTGGATCCGCGGGAACGGAAAAAAACGCATTTCCTGCTACAAATAGCTTGTTTGTGAAATTTCGCTATTACTTTAGCTTGTTTGATTTACTCGCACTCATTTCCCGAAGAAAGATGAGCAGACAGAAATATCAATTCCACTGTTGCTAAAGGCCTAGTTTCGCAATGTTATGTGGCCCACATGCTTTTTCGAGTAATGGTTACACGAGGTTTATTAAAAATAACATACGCGAAATTATTTAGAGCCGGTTGTGTATGTGCAAATATTACAATATTTTATTGTTGTGTTAGACCACTTGTCTCACATATTTTGACACTGATAGTCACATTGTATCTTAGTTCATTGTTCGCCGTCGAAAAGGTTACACATTTTTGATAAACGCTGCGGTATTTTGTGGAAAAAAATTAAACATAGAATTAGAATTAAATCGATTTTATCTATCGAATGATGTCAGACACAGCAGTGTAAACCTTTAACGTTTGTCTTTACCTGATCTTTTATATATAAAAAAAACAAGAGTAAATACGTTATTAGGAGAGACACAGAGACATTGAAGATGGTGAGCGCTTTGCACTCTCCAGTGTAATAGCCGATGAAAAAGTTGAAAAAGAGGTAATACTTGTTACTGGAAATTACCATCGCCATATGAGTGAGAGAGTAGATGATGATTTCGGTACTTAACGAAACATTTTTTTCGGATTTTTTGCTCATTAATCGTGTGCCAGTAAAATTTATTCAGGAATTTCTAGAATTACGTCCAAAAAATGTACCGACAACTGCTCAAGTGGATTATATCTGGTAATGAAAAAAGGGGTATATGGAACATGACTTTGAAACGGAGGTCTAATAGTCCAAATCAAAAATAAAATCATCGAATGTGACGGTACAGAACAATGTATTCATTGTTTTCAGTCCTTTAGCGTAACATTTTCCATCAGGTAGTAACGTTAATAAATAGTACTATTTTGAAACTTTACGCGGTTTGCGTGAAGCAATGCACTGAAAACACCCGGATTTGGGATGAATCATTTCATGGAAATTCTATCATGGCAATACAAGTTCACAGATTTAACTCTTTGTTCATGAATTTGTAGCAAAAAGTATCATCATTAATACGATTCAGTCACCGTGAAAAAAACTGTAAATAGCATTTCGACAATGAAAGAGCCATAAGCCATCTGGCGTGGATGATGCAAAGGGTGAAGAAAATAAAATGATTCGGACAAGTAACCATAAAATGTCTTGCTAAATTCTATAATAACTGCCTGTGACGAAAGCAGATTCCTACAGCATGTAGAAAAATCAAAGTAGCTGCCATCTTGAAACAGAAAAGAATCTTCCAGTCTCAGAACTGATCGACCTATTTCACTCCTACGTCTTCCTTGTACGGTATTTGAAACACTTCTTTCGAAACGTTTAACCCCTGTGGTTGACAATCTACTAACACCAGATCAGTAAGGTTCAGACCTCGTAGAAACTGTATAACACAAGCAGCCAACACAAACTGCTAGAACGATCAACCAGGACCTATCACTTGAGAAGTGTCATTCGCATATGCGGATGCTCTCGCTTTAGCAACTGAACCAAAGAATTTTGAGGAGGCTGAACAAGTTCTTACAACATCACTGAAAACTTTCTCCGAGTATTACGGTAAGAACCACCAGAAAACTAATCCACAGACAACGCAGGTCTGTGTCTTCCTCCTCTGAAGCTCAGGCAAGTAAAAAATTAATAGGGAGAGTACCGATTTGGAATACTGCTTTACGCCCAAATAGCTTGGCGTCATAGTAGACAAGTCTGCAAAAAAAGGCAAACACTGTCTCAACAACAAGCTAAAAGCGTCAGGCCGAAACGAAATAGCGCCATTCGAGGAACCATTGGTAGGAATTGGGGAACCCAAGCTCAAGAATCAGAATATCGGCCATGGCACTCTGTTTGTTCACTGGGGATCGTGCTTTCTCTGTATGTTGTGGCTCTGGTCATGCAAAACAATTGGACGTCGCACTGAATGAAGCTGCACGACTGACAATTGAATGAGTGTGTTAAATGTGGCCTCTGTGGCAAATAGATAATGCTCGTCATTTTTTAGGTTACATTTGGCTTCTGTGTAAATAAATATGTTAAAAATGACTAACGAGGGTCCCAGCATACTGCCTTCGGATAGGTCGCCTGCATCTCCCTATGTAGAAATTCTCAGTCCAATCACAATTTGAGTTAGATCCGCAGCATAAAACTGTATTAGTATTATTAAACTGCGTCTCTCGGTTTTAATATAAATGTGCTTCTTTTACTTGGTTGATTTTTAGAATACTTTGTAAATGTGAAGCAATGACATTTCACATAACCTTTACGTTATTTCTTCACCTCACCGCAGTTGTCTGATACAACTGGAACACAGTACCACAGTGGTTAATCAACCCACTGGAATTTTGAAGAATACCCTGCTGATAAAAACATGTTGAAATTGCAAATGTTAATATGTAGGCGTTGATGCTACGTAATATTCTCCTACGAAACAAATTTCACCAATTTCTGAACATCAACCACGTTTACCAGCTGCAACAAAGATATCTCTGACGTACCCGTGCCTATGTGGTCAATACCCCATTTATTCAATAATTAGCTCTACCACCTTTAACTAGTGGGGTCAAAATTATCAGGGAAGCACACGAATTATCATTAATGTTATGTGGCTTGTATATATAAATTTCGTGTGCAGATCCAAATATAATGCAATCCTAGCCGTCTCTAATACTAAGACTTCACTACGAAGTGCTCTGATTTTTACAGTTTTGTATGTTATTCGTTGCACCTTTTGGTAACAAAAAGTATGTTATGTAGGCCACAACACATCCGTGCCACATGCAGCTCAAGCTACTGCGTCTCTTGTCGACTTGCGAATGCTCCACACGCTCAACCTTCTGGTATCCTTGATAATGCTGCACACGGCAATTGGTAGTCACTCAGTCCCTCTCGCAACGAACAATGAGGTTTTTATTCTCCATGAAATAACATTGTTTAATTCTGTCACAATCAATGGTTTTTCCAGAGTGAGAGTCATTAATGTTAATGTCATAGGCAGAAGTAACTTAATGAAAGAACTTCTTCCATTGTTTCGTTATCCAGTTCGGGGAGAGGTATGACATACAGGGTTATTCATAAGTACAAAAACTACAAGACATACAAAAAACTGACGCGGATCAGTGGATAGGACATTTCTCTGACTTTGTAACTCACACCACAGCTGTTCAATACGGGCACCGTTTCTGACGTGGCAAACGTCAATACATGCGCAAAGTTCAGTGACACGAATTTCCCACGAAGGCACTCCAGCTGCCCATTTTCTATCTGCAAGCGCAGACAATACAGACCGGAGCTGTCCAGTCTCATTAATGTGACCACTGTTTATAGTCGACGTCAACAACAATAACCACTCACGGACGGCAACTGCCAGCACTAGAAGTGGAAGGTACAAAAGACATGTCGGGGGACGCAAGAACCAGTGTAATCGTTGTCGTAATGAGGGAACAGAAGGATTTATCTGACGTCCAAAAAGGGCATGATCATTATCTTTCGGACCACGGGTGGAAGCATTTCCGAAACGTCTTAACCCCCCGCCTGCCGCCGTGGTTAAAGAATATCATGCCCGACAAAACAGTGCTATCAAAAACCCACGTCGAGGCAACTGTGATGACCACAGGCCATATATGACAGGGATGAAAGACGACTGCGGAGATGCGTATGGGCGAATAAACGTGCATCTACCGAGCTCCAGACCTCACAGATGAACCAAGGGGCTACCAACAGTGTCTCCTCAACGATTGCTCAGTGAACTATGTTGCGCCGGCCGCTGTGGCCGAGCGGTCCTAGATGCTACAGTCCGCAACCGCGCTGCTGCTACGGTCGCAGGTTCGAATCCAGCCTCGGGCATGGATGTGTGTGAGGTCCTTAGGTTAGTTAGGTTTAAGTAGTTCTAAGTATAGGGGACTGATGACCTCAGATGTTAAGTCCCATAGTGCTCAGAGCCATTTGAACCATTTGAACTTTGCTGCGTACGGGTTTCAACAGCAAGCACCTGATTCATCTACTCATGTTGACAGCTGTTCATTGGTAATGAAGGCTGCAATCTGCACGTCGATACCGCAATTGAACGTCCAAGAGTGGCGTCAGGTGGCTTTTTCAGATGAATCGCGTATTGAGTTCCATCGCATAGATGGCCGTTAGGCGCGTATGGCATGAATCTTCTGAGAGCAAACAAGGAGGGAGCGTTATTTGCATCTTCATCTACTCTGCAAATCACACTTAAGTGCCTGGCAGAGGGTTCATCGAACCATCTTTACAATAATTCTCTGTTATTCCAATCTCGAACAGCGCGCAGAAGAAACGAAACCTATATCTTTCCGTGCGCGCTCTGATTTCCCTTATTTTATTATGATGATCGTTTCTCTCATTGTAGGTCGGAGTCAACAAAATATTGTCGCATTCGGAGGAGAAAGTTGGTGATTGAAATTTAGCGAGAAGATTCCGCCGCAACGAAGAACGCCTTTGTTTTAATGGTGTCCACCCCAAATCCTGTATCATGTCAGTGACACTCTCCCTCCTATTTCGCGGTAATACAAAACCAGCTGCTCTCCTTTGAACTTTCTTGATGTGCTCCGTTTTGGCCTGGGGGTTGTTTTTTGTGGCATTCCCTGGGTAATCTCGTCATTCTGGAAGGCACAAGCCGGCCGCTGTGACCGAGCGGTTCTAGGCCCTTCAGTCCAGAACTACGCGGCTGCTACGGACGCAGGTTCAAATCTTGCCTCGGGCATGGATGTGTGTGGTGTCCTTAAGTTAGTTAGGTTTCGTACTTCAAAGTCTAGGGGACTGATGACCTCAGATGTTAAGTCCCATAATGCTTAGAACCATTTGAACAATTTTTTTGAAGGCGCAGTGGATCAACACAGGTAGGCATCTGTCCTTGTTGAGCATGTCCTCCCCTACACGCAGCTTGTTTTTCCTCGCCACCATGCAATCTACCAGCAGGACAATGCAACGTGTCACACATCTCGCTGTATACGTGCATGGTTCGAAGAGCCCCAGGATGAGTTTACCATAATACGCTGGCCAACAAACTTCCCTGAATCTAAACCCAATGGACTATCAGTGGAACGACCTGGATCGGACTGGTCGCGCCAGGGATCCTCACCCGTGAAACCTAGAGCAGCTGATCCTGTCACTGGAGTCGACTCTCTTCCTGCACATCTCGCAGCTGGCCGTGCTGCAGAAGGTGGTTACTTAGGCTTTTGACAGGTGGACACATTAATGTGACTGGACGTTATTTACTTATTAATTAAATTTTATGGCTTTTTGCAGGAAACAATACAGGCACTACAATAGCTTAACAAGGTTAGTGACAATAATTAAATTTTAAAAACCTATCTGTATTATACATCCCATTACATAAAATTACAGACTCATTAACTGATATGTCAGAGTTTTATAGCCGCTTCTTGCAGGTGACGTGCTATTAAATAATTAATTTTGAGGTTAGTCTTACTCATTAGTGTGTTAATATTTGTTGGCAAGGGAATACTCAATTTTTCAAGGTTTCCCTATAATTTATTTTGGTGGGGCACAATTTATAACATGTCAAAATGATGTGGTTAAGATCTCCGTCGTCTTCTGCATGTTCTCTGCACGTGTGGAAGACTTTCATTCCAAACGCAAGAAGTTGTCACAACATGAAGCAAATTCCCTCTGGTTCTTATAACCTCTGTGCGATACATATGTCCATATGGCAGTGAAAGGGTTGTGTAACATTGAATATTGCTGGTGTCCTAATAGTTGCGATACTCTTCAAAAAGTCTAAAATTGAAGAAGAGAATACAGTAATTAATAAACAGTGGGAAGAGGTTTCTGTTGAAAACAGCTATAAAACAATGAGTCTTGTGTCATGTGACATTGTCACAATTCAGGGCAAATAATCTGAAACGGCATTATGACACTAAAATCACAGTAGATTCAAAAAATATTTTCCTTTTGCTTGCCAGTTAAGAAAAACTAAATTGGAATCATTTAAGCAAAAACTTAAAGAAAACTGTAACGTACATATTTACAGAGGAAGTAGATTTAAGAACCGAAAGTGGCTTTGTATATTGCAGAAGCATGCAAACCTCACACGGTGGGTGACTACTAAGAAGAATATTGCACACGTTGTCACTGTTTTAGAGCTCAAAGTTTAAAAAAAAATGCAAAAAAAATAATTTCCCGCTGCTAGACACACAACAAAGGAGCGAGTTTCTGTAACCATCAGTGATATGGTAAGTAAATAAGTAAGAGTCGGGCTTTGGGCAAATCTACAGATATCAGACATAATCGGAGCTTCCAATATTTCTAAAACGCATATTTACGCAGCTTAAAGGTGCATCGCCTATGAGATGCGACGAACTATGGGTACTGTTGCTTTTACATGAAGACACCCCATATTCCGATTTCATACCTGTCTTTTGTATTATTCACATACAGTATTTAACAGCAAAATGTTGTCAACATTCATATGTTTTGCAAGTACTTTTAAAAATTATGAGTAGGACCCTTTCAAATGCCAAATCACATAGGCTGTTCAAATGGTTTATAGCAGAAATGAATAAGGCAAATAAAATCATTATCAACGCTTAGCATGTTTGCCGCGGGGCACCATGGGAATTAGTATGCGAATGTATGATTTGGTTTAACGACGAAGCCCACCTTCATTTGGATGGGTTCGTCAATAAGCAAAATTGGTGCACTGTGGGACTGAGAATCCGCATTTCGCGATCGAGAAGTCTCTTCATCCTCAACAGGTGACTGTAGTGTGTAATTTCCAGTCATGGAATAATCGGTGCGATATTCCTTGATGGCACAGTGACTACCGAACGGTACGTGAGGTTATTGGAAGATTATTTCACCCCCATGATCCAAAGTGACCATGATTTCGACAAGATGTGGTTCATGTAGGACGAAGCTCGACTCCATCGAAGCAGGAGAGCGATGTCCCAGAAGAGCACTTTGGAGACCACATTATTACTCAGAAGTACCCAGAGACCCTGTCATGAGCCTCGACTGGCCGTGATATTCTCCAGATCTGAACACATGCGGCTCCTTTTTGTGGGGCTATATTAATGACAAGAGAGATGGCGGAGTTTTAAGAGCGGATAATCTGGACGTGTGTCCATCAGAGACAGTAAATTTGTAAGACTGGATGTCATGAACTGATATATATATTATGACTTTTGAACACTATTAAGGTAAATACATTGTTTATTCTCTATCAAAATCTTTCATTTGTTAACTATGTCTATCAGTAGTTAGTGCCTTCAGTAGTTTGAATCTTTTATTTAGCTGGCAATAGTGGCGCTCGCTATATTGTAGTAGTTCGAGTAACGAAGATTTTTTTGAGGTACGTGATTTGTGAAAGGTATAGGTTAATGTTAGTCAGGACCATTCTTTTGTAGGGATTTTTGAAAGTCAGATTGCGTTGCGATAAAAATATTCTGTGTCAGTTCAGTGTTGATCAGAATAAGTAAAGAGCGAAATGTATGAGTACGTTCAAATAACATAAGGGGTTAACCAGCATAGTAATTCGTTAATCTTTCTAAGGGAACGTTACAGTGTGCGTCGATTCCTGGAGCGACGGTTCCCAGAAACGTGGATTGGCAGAGCTGATCCTGTACCATGGCCTGCTCGATCCCTAGATATGTCCCCTCTGGACTTTTTTGTGTGGGGAGAGATGCGCAACCTTGTTTCTTGCATCTCCTGTTGCATCAGAAGAGGGTCTGGTTGCCCGGACAGTGTCAGACAGAACATGATCCGACGGTGTAAACTTTGTTTACGTGTCAATGGAGGCGTTTTTGAAAATCCACTGTATTTGAAACTGGGTTGTGTTAATCTGTTGTCTCTTAGTCATAAAAAAAATGGAAAATGTTTGTTGGTTTAATTGATTTGCCGCCAGAGAAATCTTCCTGTACTAGTTTAAATACTCCTCATAGGAAAAAATGACATTAGGGAAAAATATTTGTTTTGATGTCCCCTATAACCTCCCAGAGTTTGTCGGTTTAAATACTTTTCACCCTGTATAACTTTGGTGGTGAATAGTGACATTACAAAACCGATGTACAATGAGGTGACAAAGTCATGGGATAGCGATGTCCATACATACAGATGGTAGTAGTATCGCGTGCACGAGGTATAAAAGGACAGTGCATTGGCGGAGCTGTCATTTTTACTCAAGTTCTTCATGTGAAAAGGTTTCCTTCGTGATTATGTCCTCACGACCGAAATTAACAGACGGAATGCGGAATGGTAGTTTGAATTAGACGTATGGGACATTCTATTTCGGAAATCGTTAGGGCACTCAATATTCTGAGATTCTCGTGTCAAGAGAGTGCCGAGAATACCAAATTTCAGACATTATGTCTCACCACGGAAACGCAGTGGTGAATGGCCACTTAATAACCGATAGCAGCGGCGTTTGTGTAGAGATGTCAGTGCTAACAGACAAGCAACACTGCATGAAATAATCACAGATATCATTGTGAGTCGTACTAAGAATGCATCCGTTATCCGTTTGGACAGTGCAGCGAAATTTGCCGTTAACAGGCTATGGCAGCAGGCTACCGACGTAAATTCCTTTGCTAACAGCACGACATCGCCAGCAGCCCCCATCCTTGGCATGTGACAATACTGGTTCGACCAAATACGACTGGAAAACCTTGGCCGGGTTAGATGAGTTCCGATCTCATCTAAATCTACATCTACATACATACTCCGAAATCCACCATACGGTGCGTGGCGGACGGAACTTCGTACCACAACTAGCATCTTGTCTCCATTTTCCACTCCCAAACTGAACGAGGGAAAAATGACTGCCTATATGCCTCTGTACGAGCCCTAATCTCTCTTATCTGATCTTTTAGGTATTTCCGCGAAATGTAAGTTGGCAGCAGTAAAATTATACTGCAGTCAGCCTCAAATGCTGGTTCTCTAAATTTTTTCAGTAGCGATTCACGAAAAGAACGCCTCCTTTCATCTAGAGACTCCCACCCGAGTTCCTGAAGCATTTCCGTAACACTCGCGTGATGATCAAACCTACTAGTAACAAATCTAGCAGCCCACCTCTGAATTGCTTCTACACTCCTGGAAATGGAAAAAAGAACACATTGACACCGGTGTGTCAGACCCACCATACTTGCTCCGGACACTGCGAGAGGGCTGTACAAGCAATGATCACACGCACGGCACAGCGGACACACCAGGAATCGCGGTGTTGGCCGTCGAATGGCGCTAGCTGCGCAGCATTTGTGCACCGCCGCCGTCAGTGTCAGCCAGTTTGCCGTGGCATACGGAGCTCCATCGCAGTCTTTAACACTGGTAGCATGCCGCGACAGCGTGGACGTGAACCGTATGTGCAGTTGACGGACTTTGAGCGAGGGCGTATAGTGGGCATGCGGGAGGCCGGGTGGACGTACCGCCGAATTGCTCAACACGTGGGGCGTGAGGTTCCACAGTACATCGATGTTGTCGCCAGTGGTCGGCAGAAGGTGCACGTGACCGTTCGACCTGGGACCGGACCGCAGCGACGCACGGATGCACGCCAAGACCGTAGGATCCTACACAGTGCCGTAGGGGACCGCACCGCCACTTCCCAGCAAATTAGGGACACTGTTGCTCCTGGGGTATCGGCGAGGACCATTCGCAACCGTCTCCATGAAGCTGGGCTACGGTCCCGCACACCGTTAGGCCGTCTTCCGCTCACGCCCCAACATCGTGCAGCCCGCCTCCAGTAGTGTCGCGACAGGCGTGAATGGAGGGACGAATGGAGACGTGTCGTCTTCAGCGATGAGAGTCGCTTCTGCCTTGGTGCCAATGATGGTCGTATGCGTGTTTGGCGCCGCGCAGGTGAGCGCCACAATCAGGACTGCATACGACCGAGGCACACAGGGCCAACACCCGGCATCATGGTGTGGGGAGCGATCTCCTACACTGGCCGTACACCACTGGTGATCGTCGAGGGGACACTGAATAGTGCACGGTACATCCAAACCTTCATCGAACCCATCGTTCTACCATTCCTAGACCGGCAAGGGAACTTGCTGTTCCAACAGGACAATGCACGTCCGCATGTATCCCGTGCCACCCAACGTGCTCTAGAAGGTGTAAGTCAACTACCCTGGCCAGCAAGATCTCCGGATCTGTCCCCCATTGAGCATGTTTGGGACTGGATGAAGCGTCGTCTCACGCGGTCTGCACGTCCAGCACGAACGCTGGTCCAACTGAGGCGCCAGGTGGAAATGGCATGGCAAGCCGTTCCACAGGACTACATCCAGCATCTCTACGATCGTCTCCATGGGAGAATAGCAGCCTGCATTGCTGCGAAAGGTGGATATACACTGTACTAGTGCCGACATTGTGCATGCTCTGTTGCCTGTGTCTATGTGCCTGTGGTTCTGTCAGTGTGATCATGTGATGTATCTGACCCCAGGAATGTGTCAATAAAGTTTCCCCTTCCTGGGACAATGAATTCACGGTGTTCTTATTTCAATTTCCAGGAGTGTATGTCCTCCCTCAATTCGGCCTGATAGGAATCCCAAACGCTCGATTAGTACTCAAGAATAGGTCGTATTAGTGTTTTATAAGCGGTCTCCTTTACAGATGAACTACATCTTCCCTAAATTCTACCAATGAACCGAAGACGACTATCCGCCTTTCCCACAATTGCCATTACATGCTTGTCCTACTTCATATCACTCTGCAATGTTACGCCCAAATATTTAATCGACGTGACTGTGTCAAGCGCTACACTACTAATGGAGTTTTCAAACATTACAGGATTCTTTTTCCTATTCATCTGCATTCATTTACATTTATCTATATTTACAATTAGCTGCCATTTTTTTCACCAATGACAAATCCTGTCCAAGTCATCTTGTATCCTGCTACAGTCACTCAACGACGACACCTTCCCGTACACCACAGCATCATCAGCAAACAGCCGCACATTGCAATCCACCCTATCCAAAAGACCATTTATGCAGATTGAAAACAACAGCGGACCTACCACACTTCCCTGGGGCACTCCAGATGATACCCTCACCTCCGATGAACACTCACCATCGAGGACAATGTACTGGGTTCTATTACTTAAGAAGTCTTCTAGCTACTCACATACTTGGGAACCAATCCCATATGCTCGTACCTTAGTTAGGAGTCTGCAGTGGGGCACCGAGTCAAACGCTTTCCGGAAGTCAACGAATATGGCATCCGTCTGATACCCTTCATCCATGGTTCGCAAGATATCATGTGAAAAAAGGGCGAGTTGCGTTTCGCAGGAGCGATGCTTTCAGTTGGTAACCCTGATGATAGGGTTCGAGTGTGGCGCAGACCCCACCAAGCCATGGGCCCAAGTTTTCAACAAGGCACTGTGGGAGCTGTGATGGCTCCATAATTATGTTGTGTGGCGTGAACCAGTTCTCGACTGGAAATGGTTAAGTTCGGCAACTTGGAGACCATTTGCAGCCATTCATGTTCCAAAACAACTATGGAATTTTGATGGAAGACAATACGCAATGCCACTGGGCCATAACAGGTTTGAAGAACATTTTGGACTATTTGACTGAATGATTTGGCACCCAGATCGCACACCATGAATCCCATCGAACATTCATGGGACACAGTCGAGAGGTCGCTGCTTCTGCACTGGCAACACTTTAGCAACTGTGGCTGGTTACAGAAGCAGCATGTCTCAATATTCCTGAAGAGGACTCCCAACGACTTGTTGAGTCCCTGCCACATCAAGTTGCTGCACTACGCCGGGCAAAAGGAGGTCCGACACGATATTAGGTATCCCATGGCTTTTGTCATCTCAATGTAAGTCTTCTCTACCTGTCGCGGTAATTATGCAAACATATCTGTAAATACAAGATTCGTGCTCAATAAGATTTATTGACCTTTGACTGGAATCTGAAGTAGTCTGATTCCAGTTACTACACATGAACGGTCTGTAAAAGATACGAAGCTCTAAATTCTCATGACGTTTGTATCTTTTGAGGGGCCCGTAACCAGAATGCGCAATAAAGACGAAATCTCCACAAGAGGCGAGTGAGTATTGCAATTAAAGGTTTTATGGGTACCTGCTCTGCTATAAAACGTGGAAGAAACGCTGAGAACAGTAAACTACTAAGCATGGAGTAGGTCGTGTATCAGTAAAATCAACAGCAAGCCAAAGAAGATATCTTACTTCAGACCTGTAGTCTTGTGAGTGCACTTTATTAGCCAAGATCGCAAATATTTGTAGATTGATAACAATTTACAGTTAGTAATGCTACAGGATTTAATACGTAACAAACATAAAATCACTGGGGGAGGAAGCTGCACGGGTAGAACCACAAATGCCGCAAGAGAGAAAATTTGGTAGACCACATTACGGAAAACCATAACAATTATTTATGCAGTATTGTACCATTATAACATTTCTCATTCAAAAACATATTCCATTTTGCGTAACATTGCATAAGAACCACTGATACAATACTCCGAATAATATGTAAAACATTTGATACAATGTCAGCCACGTACGCTGATAGTATGCCTGAATATGTGAAATAAAATAAGAGATGAAACCTAGTGCACATTTTATGACGTTGAAAAATATTACTTACGTAACATACGACGTTCAAATATTCTCACGTTTACGTAGGTCGGTACATATTACGTTCAGGATTCTTCACCAAGAGGCCTGAGGGCCCATATAAGCAGAATTAATTTCGGAAATTACATCCAAGCATATGTCCGTAATTAATATCACGTAAAAATCTGCCCCAACTAGTGACAATAACACGATGGAAATAACTAAGTCTTTAGTTCATCAAAATCCCACAGAAAAAAAAGATATCGTGATATGAATTTGTACTAAAACTTTCCTTTCTGCCTGTTTGAACACGCTGATCGCCAAAACTTTGGAGATTTTTATGGGGTTTTCACTGATAACTTCAGCGTAGCTAAGCGCACCGTAGAGCCTATACTTCATCAAAATCGGATCATGAAAGAAATATATTCAAATATAATATAAAAATGTACGTACGTATGCCACACATCTCGTCCGAAAGCACCGGACCGATTTTAGCCGAACTTAGTAAACAAATCACTTTTTTTTTTAATCACCAATCTTCTGAGTGGTCTGATGCGACCCGCCACGAATACCTCTCCTGTGCCTACCTCTTCATCTCGGAATAACAATTGCAACCTGCTTCCTCAATTATTTGCTGAATGTATTCTGATTTTTGCTTTCCTCTACAAGTTTTACCCTCTATAGCTCCTTCTAGTACGATGGAAGTTATTCCCTGAAGTCTTAACTGATGTTCCTTTCATCCTGTCCCTAGTACCATGCAAGTTATTCCCTGATGTCTTAACTGATGTTCCTTTCATCCTGTCCCTTATTCTTGTCAGTGTTTTCCCTATATTTCTTTCCTCGCCGATTCTACGGAGAACCTCGTCATTCCTTACCTTAGTCCACCTAAGTCCGCCCCGGTAGCTGAGTTGTCAGCGCGACAGAATGTCAATCCTAAGGGCCAGGGTTCGATTCCCCGCCGGGTCGGAGGTTTTCTCCGCTCAGGGACTGGGGGTTGTGTTGTCATCATCATCATTTAACCTCCATCGATGCGCAACTCGCCGAAGTGGCGTCAAATCGAAAGACTTGCACCCGGCGAACGGTCTACCCGACGGGACGCCCTAGTCACACGAACTACTACGTAGTCCACCTAATTTTTAACATTCTTCTATAGCATCACATCTCAAATGCTTCGAACTCTTCTTTCCTGGTTTTCGCACAGTCCATGTTTCACTACCACACAATGCTGTGTTCCAAATGTACATCCTCAGAAATTTCTTCCTCAGATTCAGGTCTATGTTTGATACTAGTAGATTTCTCTTGGCCAGGAATGCTCTTCTTGCCTGTGCTAGCCTGCTTTTTATGTCCTTGTCCGTCATGAGTTATTTTGCTGCCAAGGTATCAGAATTCCTTAACTTCATCTACTTTGTGATCACGAATCCTGATGTTTAGTTTCTCACTGCTTTCATTTCTGCTACTACTCAATCTATCTTTTGTGCTTATTATACTGTTCATTCCATTCATCAGGTCCTGTAATTCTTCACTTTCGTTGAGGATAGCGATGGCGTCAGCGAATCTTATCATTGATATACTTCCACTTTGAATTTTAATTCCACTTTTGTTTTATCTCCGTCATTGCTTCTTCGATGTATAGATTGAACAGAAAGGGCGAATGACTACATCCCTCTCTCAGACCCTTTTTAATTCGAGAACTTAGTTCTTGGCTACCTACTCTTATTTTGAAACTTCCTGGCAGATTAAAACTGTGTGCCCGACCGAGACTCGAACTCGGGACCTATGCCTGTCGCGGGCAAGTGCTCTACCAACTGAGCTACCGAAGCACGACTCACGCCCGGTACTCACAGCTTTACTTCTACCAGTATCTCTTCTCCTACCTTCCAAACTTTACAGAAGCTCTCCTGCGAACCTTGCAGAACTAGCATTCCTGAAAGAAAGGATATTGCGGAGACATGGCTTAGCCACAGCCTGGGGGATGTTTCCAGAATGAGATTTTCACTCTGCAGCGGAGTGTGCGCTGATATGAAATTTCCTGGCAGATTAAAACTGTGTGCCGGACCGAGACTCGAACTCGGGACCTTTTTCCCGCTTGGTTCTTGTACATATCGTATAATCCCCGTCTCTACCTGTAGCTTACCCCTATTTTCCTCGGAATATCGAACACTTTGCACCATTTTACACTGTTGAATGCTTTTTCCAGGTCGATAAATCCTGTGAACGTGTCTGACTTTCCTTTAGCCTTGCTTCCATTATCAACCGCAACGTCATAACTGCCAAACTGATCGTCATCTAAAGCATCCTCAATTGTCTTTTCCACTCTTCTATGAGGTTCATTCAAATGAAACATGGTCAGCGCGTCTACCTTTGCCTTACACGTGAGTTGGCACCACGTAACTGCGGGTATGGTGGCGCCATCTATTGGTAGAGAGACTGACGCGTGCGCACCGTTTGATGTTGCATAGCGACAGTGTGGTTTCACGCCAAAGAGAATGTGGTCACGCAAATTATCGTCCACTACCGAACATGTAGGCAAGTAAGCAGGAACAACGAGGAGTGATTCGACTTTTGGCGCAGAATGTGTTGGAGGCCGTGAAATGTATCGACGGATGAAGGGTGTGTACAGTGATTACTGTCTGAGTCGTTCAAGTGTTGTGAAATGGCGCAAACGATTCCTTGAGGGGCGCGAGTCATTGGAAGACAATGTTCGTCCTGGACAGGCTCATCGTGTCATCACACCGGAATTGGTTGCGGACGTGAATGCTTTAGTCTTGGACAATCGCAGAATCACTGTGGACGAGATCCATAGGTTATTGGGTATTAGCGTGGACACTGCACACACCATAATGCGTCAACACTTGAAATTTCGAAAAAGCTGTGCACAGTTGGTTCCCCACCGCCGAGCAGCACATTACACGAATGGCTATGTCTTTGAGCCATCTGCAACGTTATTCTGTCGCGTATTGTCACAAATGACGATACATGGTGTCATCATTTTGAACCGGAAAGCAAGCGTCAGAGCAAGCAGTGGTAACATGCGACTTCAAGTTCTCCAAAGCAATCAAAGGCCATGCACAGCAGTTCTGGTAAGGTCATGATGTCCTTCTTCTTTAACCACAAGCGCCCACTGCTCGTTAAGTTCCTGGAACGGGAACCACCATCAGTGCCCAGCGTTATCAAGCCACTTTACAGAATCTTAGACAAGCCAGCAAGTCGAAATGCTGAGGCATGTTGTCCAATGGCGTTATCCTCCTGCATGATAATGCCCGCCCACACACGGCCAATGCGATGAAGACGACATTGCAGCAGTTTCGGTGGGAAACACTGGAACATCCACCGTACAGTCCCGACCTTTCACCGTGTGACTTTCATGTGTTTGGACCTCTAAAACAAGCTATTCACGGACATCGATTAGCAACGAACAACGAAGGATGTGATTGGGTCCAGGCCTTGATTCGACAGCAGCCTACTAGCTTCTTCAAGGATGGAATCGACCGGCTAGTGTCGCAATGGGATAAATGTGGCAGTAGTTTTGCGACTATTTTTGAGTATGTGCACTGTGTATAACTACATTTTTGAGTTAATAAAATCGCTACTTTACACGAGTCACCGGGTTTCATTTGAATGCCCCTTTTGTGTAATATGCTTATCAGCAACTTGGATGCATTAGCTCTTAAGATGACTGTGCGATAATTCTCGCACACATCGGCTCTTGCAATATTCCAAATTGTGTGTACGATATTTTTCCAAAAGTCAGATGATATATCGCCAGACTCTCTGGAAAGAATCGCTGTGCGGTAAGAACCACCTACCTATCAAAGGGGTAAGGGTTGGGGTGAAATAGAAGTGTAGGCCAAGATGAACAAATACCCAGATTTTATTCATCCAGTATTTCGGAACGAGAGCACTTAGTGCCTCGCAACAAACTTTATGCATCATTTCAAATCATTACGAAACATTTTCCCGCTGACTCCCTCCTCATGATGATGAAACGAAATAAGTTTATCGCTTACTACATTTTCGCTGTTAATTTTCCCATCGGGCATGACGTTTTAATTTATTGCTTCTTTACTTGCTAACTGCATTTATGACACATTTTGCAGACAGTCTTCACATATAGAACTGAATGTGCCTGCAAAATTATATCATTGGACGGCACTGAGGGAAGGGAATAGGTAATAGACACGGAGAGGAGGAGAAGGCGATGGACAGATTGGGGGGGGGGGGGTGTAGAGGAGATGGGCAGAGAGAGAGATGGAAGGAGGAGGTTGATCAACAGAACTGAATTAAATACATAACAGCAAACGCCAAATACTCAGCTCGTTATGAATATACTTCGTATATATATATATATTAGTTTTTGCCTGTGGATATATCTCCATGTATTCCCTTGTAATTAACCATGCAGTAAAATTGTAAACATGGTTATGAGAAAGTGTCTAACTTCGAAGTAAACATTACTACTTAGTATTAAGTAAATTCAAATATCGAAGTAAACATTACTACTTAGTATTAAGTGGTATGCAATCCTATTGCTACGTGGTTAGTTTTCTTATATGTATACTCCAGTTGTATAATGGCCTGTAACCTGTTTCTTCAATATTATTCATATCTGAAGATGGCAATTTAATTTGCTGAAACTAGTTGTCAGTGTTTAAATATTTGCGATCTTGGCTAATAAAGTGTTCCCACAAGAATATTACAGCATTGGTAATATTTTATAGAGTGCTTTCCACAGATCTGACAATGTCAGGTAATTGTAATATATTACTTCATCTGACTTAACTGTAAGTGGTATCTGAAACATTAATTTCATTGACAAACATTTCTCTGTTGCCCACGTCCCGCAAAAGTTTATTAAAGTTGTTAGATCACTTTCATGTAGAGTAAAGTTGCAATTTAAGATGTCAACGGAGTATTAATTTCATTGACAAACATTTCTCTGTTGCCCACGTTCCGCAAAAGTTTATTAAAGTTGTTAGATCACTTTCATATACAGTAAAGTTGTAATTTAAGGTGTCAACGGAGTATCGAGTATTAAATTTAATCCCCATAGCAGAAATGTTAACATCTCAGCAGTAAAAATTTCGCTATTAATTCATTAACAAATAGAACAATTAATCGAGAAAGACATTGTGGTTTCAAATAAATTAAAAATAAAAACACCAAAAGCAGTATTCTGAACTCATTACAAGTAGCCAAATTCTAAGTTAGCCACCTCTATAAGATCCCACAAAAATATGACAGAATTACCGAGATACTATTTCAATAAATATGAGTGTAATATATTAATACTTGATTTTCGCTTTAGCCTCTGACTCTTAGTTGTCACACCAGCCAGAGTGCTGCAATATCACTTTGTTTGTTATGTTGTACTGAAAGGAAGAAACTGAAATCTAGATCATGCAAAAAAAAGAAGTTTCGTGGAACATCGAAAATATTTATGAATTCAACCTAATTAAGTTCACATAATACACATTCCTTACCTATGCACATGCTAATACAAAGACTGCCATAAGAACATTATTTATCGACTAACACGTTTTTGCTATGGGTGTCAAAAGGAGTAATAGAAACAAACAAAGAAGGAAACATTTTTACTGATCAGTTTGTTTCAATCTCTTTTTTCCATCGGTCTTCCGATTCGTTAGATGTCGCAAGCCAAGAATTCATCTCCTGCGCCAAACTCTTCATTCGAAGTAGCACTTGCCTCCTACTACACCCTACGTCCTCAATTATTTGTTGGAGGGATCTGTCTTCCCCTACAGTTTTTACCCTCTGTAGTTCTCTCTACTGTCATGGAGGTTATTCCCTAATGTCTTAACACATGTTCCATTATCCTGTCCCTTCTTCTTGTCAGTGTTTTCCATGTGTTTCTTTCTTCGTCGATTCCGGGGAGAACTTCGTTCTTTATCTTATCAGCCCACCTAATATTTAGCATTCTTCAGTAGCACCACATCTCTAAATGTTAGATTCTCCCCTGTCCCAGATTTCCCACTGTCCATGATTCACTACCACATAATGCTATGCTCCAAATGTACATTCTCTGAAATTTCTTCCTCAAATTAACGCCAGTATTTGATACCAGTAGACTTCTGTTGGCCAGGAATGCCCTCTTTGCGTTTGCTAGTTTGTTTTATGTCCTCATTGCCTCGTCCTTCATGAATTATTTTGCTCCTAAGGTAGCAGAATTCCGTAATTTCGTCCACGTCGTGATCACCAGTTTTGGTGTTCGATTTCTCGCTATTCTTGTTTCTGTTACTTCTCATAACTTTTGATGATTAAACCCTTCTCTGAGTTCGTGGAACTTCATCGCACCCCTTTGGCGTGCGGCGAGACAAAAATTTTTGCTCTGGTATGCAACTGTAAACCTGATCATCATGAGGGGGGGGGGGGGGGGGGGGGGGAAGGGGTACGACATTGAAACATGCGTGAAGTGTCACTCTCAGACAACCTGCTTGTCGCATTCTAAATCTTAAGTAGTCGAAAGAGATACCTGTCACAACTGCACCTATTAATCAGCGACTTATTGTCTCTGTACAAGTACATTTTTAATGTGCTCAACAAAGATGTGTAGGTAACATCGAGGGTGTAGCCGAACTGGGGGGGGGGGGTCTTAGAGAGACTCCTTGCCCTCTTTTATTCTCCATGTGTGTATCAGTTTCATAATCCAACCCCCTCCTCCTAATTTTTGGATGTTAGGTCCGCCAGTTATGCAAAAGACCGTTTTTCTCAGTACCCAAACATGTTTTGGACCACTGTGCCATCATCAGTGGGTTTTCGTTTTTATTTATTCTGCAGTGTGAACATTTTTGTTAAATGATTATAAAATTATGCGCATTTTTAGTTCAAACAAAATATCGTTTCTTTTTGTAAATACCTTTACATTTGGTGTGCATAAATTTTCTGGATAACTTTTGTGTTAATTACTACAGGTAGCTTGCCATCTGCAGCCAAACGATGTTGATGGGAAAGTTTTTTGCTGGTAGTTAACTTATCTTCTAGAATGTAATTTAGTTTTTCGCGATGTTTTCGCGCCTATTTTCGTATTTACTTACGTTTTCGTGTGGCAAGCACTTCCATTCTCCGCATCATGCTGAGATGTTGTGATGCTTACGTAACTATAACGAGTATTTTCCACAAATAACGTAGTAAAACACTTTTCACTACACCAGAACACAGTGTGATTGTGTGATTGTGGTTTGTTATGTGTCACAGCCCAGTCAGTGTTCATTTGTCCACCAGAGAGTTCGGCGCCAAATTTGAATTTTGTTTGCATTTTATCTTTGTGTGTGTGTTTGTGTGTGTGTGTGTGTGTGTGTGTGTGTGTGTGTGTGTGTGTGCGCCCGCGCGTCTGTGTGTGTGTTTTCTGTGTGCTTCTTAGCAGTGTGTGTTGTCTTTTGTATGGTATTCCCTTTGTGTGTAAATGGTGCGTCTTTGCAGAATTTAGTGTATCTATTTCTCGTGAGTGTGTGTGTGTGTGTGTGTGTGTGTGTGTGTGTGTGTGTGTGTGTGTGCGTGTGCGTATGTGTAGACTTTATCTGTTTTGCTGTTTTTATTTGTAAAGTTCCCTTAATGTGTTAAATAGTGTGCCCTTGCAGAGTGTAGTGTATTCGTTTAAGACCTGTTTTCCTTCTGCTATTGCCTCCTGTATATGGAAGTTTTCATCACTGGTCAGTTTGCTGTATAGGCTGTGGCTGGGTTTTAGTGATCACGCCACAGGACAGCGCGAAACAGGGGGCAGTGATAGCAAAAACACCTTTCGCTTCTTCAGATCACGTTCAATCGTCGAATGGCTGTCAACGGTCCATAGTGGATCCACCCTGTATACCAGAGCAAATATTGCGGTCGCGTTACACTCCAAATGGGTGCGATCACATTGAGTGGGATTGCAGTGTCACGACTTCCTCAGATCAAAAATAAAGTGACCGGAGGTATAAGCAGTGTCATGGGCTGTGAAGAATGGCGTCCTGCTGCTCATTACACTGCGGACTGTCGTTTCCGGCATCGAAATGTGTGGTATTCAACACTCGAAGGGAAGTTGTGTTTTCACTGACGCCTCCTACGTCACCCACTGAGGTCTTCTCGTGTCAGTACTGAGCACGGGGGTGTCTGAAACGTTTACCTCAGCCACCCTTGATAAAAAGGCGTGATTTCAACACTGTGCGCTGCGGTTCTCACCATCTTTGCAAAGACGTCAAAAGAAGCATTGAAACGTGAGTAAGACGAGTATGACGATCTTACCACTGTGTGACGGGTCCGCTGTGGCGTTGGCCACAATTGTGGCAAATGTCGGTGTCAGTGTGACATGACTTACACAGGTTACACCTCACATGAACTTCTAGTCTCTCGCCTCTTTTTCGCAGGTGTGACACGTTGCTGTTTGAAGTACCACCGATCCCGAGGTGACTATGTGGGGCGCCACACTTTTACACCGTTACGGAGGAAGGTTGTAGGTACCTTTGAGCCAAATTTCAAACTTCTGCGTCGCAGCGGGAGACAAGAATAAATGTCCTTTTGTGTTGCGCAGTGTACATTGCTCCCTAATTACGTGACTCTAATCCGGCACAAAATAAGCCCATAAGCGAGCTGCAGATGGTGGATGTGATTACATCACTTGTACAGGCAAATCATATCCAAAAGTATCATTGATTTTGTACAAGCTGTTCATAGGCATCTTAAGAACTCGCATATGACATCTCAAATGGCTTGGCTTAAAGCTTTGAAGAAATAAATGCAAGAACATTTCACTTGCTTGCCGGTGGTGACACTTATCAATGTCGCTATTTTTATTTCATTTATTTACTTTTTTATAGCGAAGTAAGACTAGTCATAGCACTATTTTGGTGTTTCACTGGGCTAGCGTATTGCCGAGTCTCTGTTATATCAAATTATGTTATTGTGGAATTGTGAAATCTCTTCCAAGTACGCAAAAGTAAAAATCCCAAAAATTTTCAGATGTAGAGCTATGATAAACAGAAAATTAGCAACCTTTCACAGTTTCAAATGCAAAAAAAAGAAAACACCCACGAGGAACGAGGGAATTATCCTTATGGGACGGAAATCAGTAGATGTAATGTATATGTAGAGACAAACAAATGATTACAGTTTCACAAAATTGGGTGATTTATTCAGGAGAAAAAGCTTCAAAAATTGAGCAAGTCAATAAATCGTTGGTCCACCACTGACCCTCATGCAAGCATGAATTCGGATTGACACTGACTCATAGAGTTGTTGGATGTCGTCCTCAGGGATATCGTGCCAAATTCTCTCCAATTGGCACGTTAAATCGTCAAATCCCGACCTGGTTGTGGAGGTAAGGGGGGGGGGGGTCCCATAATGCTCAAAACGTTCCTAACTGGGGAGAGATCCGGTGACCCTATAGATAAGGTATGTTTTGGCAAGCGAGAGTGCATTATATTGCTGAAATATAAACGCAGGAAATCAATGGAAACCATTGCATTAAAGCCACGTAACGTGTCCCCACAGGAAATGTGGCCTGTAATTGAATAGCTGTCAGGATGATCTCTACACTGATAAAAGATTCCGAAATAGTCCCCCATTCGGATCTCCGGGAGGGGACTGCCAAGGGGGACGTTACAATGAGAAAAAGAATGAATAATTAACCAAAGGATAACCTTCGAAGAGTCGGGGAGTGAAATGTCAGGAGCTTGAACGTAGTAGGGAAACTAGGAAATCTGAAAAGGGAAATGCAAAGGCTCACTCTAAATATAGAAGGGGTCAGTAAAGTCAGGTGGGAAGAAGACAAGGTTTTCTGGTCAGATGAATATAAGGTAATATCAACAGAAACAGAAAATGGTATAACGGGAATAGGATTCGTCATGAATAGGAAGGTAGGGCGGACAGTATGTTACTGTGAACATTTGAGTGACAGGGTTGTTCTTATCGTAATCGACAGAAAACCAACACCGACAACGATAGTTCAGGTATACATGCCGACATCGCAAGCTGAAGATGAAGAGAGAGAGAAAGTGTATGAGGATATTGAAAGGGTAATACGGTATGTAAAGGGGGATGAAAATCTAATAGTCATGGGGGACTGGAATGCAGTTGTAGGGGAAGGAATAGAAGAAAAGCTTACAGGAGAACATGGGCTTGGGACAAGGAATGAGAGAGGAGAAAGACTAATTGAGTTCTGCAACAAGCTTCAGGTAGTAATAGCGAATACTCTGTTCAAGAATCGCAAGAGGAGGAGGTACACTTGGAAAAGATCGGGTGATACGGGAAGATTTCAGTTAGATTGCATCATGGTCAGACAGAGATTCCGAAATCAGATACTGGATTGTAAGGCGTACCCAGGAGCAGATACCGACTCAAATCACAATATAGTAGTGATGAAGAGTAGGCTGAAGTTCAAGACATTAGTCAGGAAGAATCAATACGCAAAGAAGTGGGATAAGGAAGAACTAAGGAATGACGAGATACGTTGAAGTTCTCTAAGGCTATAGATACAGCAATAAGGACTAGCTCAGTAGGCAGTACAGTTGAAGAGGGATGGACATCTCTAAAAAGTTGGGAAAGAAAACAAAGACGGTAACTACGAAGAAACCATGGGTAACAGAAGAAATACTTCAACTGATCGATGAAAGGAGAAAGTACAAAAATGTTCCGGGAAAGTCGGAATACAGAAATACAAGTCGCTGAGGAATGAAATAAATAGGAATTGTAGGGAACCTAAGACGAAGTGGCTGCAGAAAAATGTGAAGACATCGAAAATTAAATTTCAATATTTTAAACATAGTTTCACACCAGCAACGGTTTCACGTAATAAAATTATAAACAGCCGACCATTTGCAATGGATAAAGAAATTCTTTACCTAGGTTTCGACAAATATAAATTTCTCTTTGAACTGTTATCTGTAGAGAAGGAGACGTTATATATCGTATAGGATAAAACGTCTTCTAATGAAAAAATATAACTGTAACGTCTCCTTCTCTACAGATAACAGTTTAAAGAGAAATCTTATTCATTCAGTAGAGATCGCCGGCGATTGGTTTTCCAATTCAAGAGTTTACAAACTAACCTGTAATAACTGTCCTTCATATTATATTGGTCAAACAGCCAGAGCTGTGAAAACAAGATATAAATAACACCAATTAGGTAAAAAAGGAGCGAATATACACAGTTCTACTTTTGCTGAACACCTCCTGATAGCCAGTAAAACGCCAAAAAATTTAGAAGACACTGTTATCCTACACAGAGAATTCAAAGGACGTAGATTATATCTGTGGGAAGAGTTACAAATTTTCAAACATCTTGAGCTCAAGGACGGTAATATACTGAAAGACCAGTTGAACCTTGCTTGTAGACAATTTTTCGAAGGCTTTAAACCTGTACTGTTTACGGTATAACATTAATGCTGGTAACCTTAGTGGTTTATTTCCTCAGGAAGCTATGATGCACCTTCAGTGCATCAGTGGTGGTTTTGTCACGATGTATGTTTGCTACTACATCGGCCCCTATGTGATTTTGCCTGGCTCTAATATTTTGGTTTTTCCTGTGAGTGTGTATTAACAGGATCGTGTACCAGTATTCGTAATTCTTTCTTGATAATAGCCATTAGTGTCAATTTTAAAGTTCTGACATATATACCGTTTGTGGGCTTCACTTATATAGTAATGTAATTTTTTTTCTTATATTTTGGCTGTATATGCCACTGGCCGTAAGTTTCTCGGCGTAAGTGCCACCTGCTTTTTTTTATGTATAACTACATTATTTGTACCAATGCTCCCATACTGTTATAACGGGAGTGTTAATTTCCTTCCTTTTTTATTGTTACTTTACCTATGGACGTTAATAATACTGATAATTTACACGTTGCCTTTGTACGCCAATTGGCACATGTTTCTCGGCACGAGCGCCACCTGCCCTGTTTTCAGAGTAACTACGCTCGCCGATTACACTCAGTCGGTTGTGAGCTCTGCAAGATCCATGAACTATTTTATATTTACGTGACAAACCCTAATTCTAGGGCTATATTTTATTTTTGACACATGGATCTATGCCGACAATTGTAAAAACGGCGATGGTACATTAGTCCTTACTAATGTAAAATTGGAAGTACCAGTCGTCGTTATCACACTTCTGTAATGCAAGAGTTCTCTGATTTGTGTTAAAATTTATTCTTGGCTTAAGTTTCATACTTTTCTAATGTAAGCTATGATGTTCATTGTCCTTAGGCTAACTTCTGAAGAAGACAAATTTATATTTATCGAAACCTAGGTAAAGAATTTCTTTATCCATTGCAACTGAAAAATAAATTATTGTCGGAAGGACAGACTCAACACACAGGAATGTCAAAATAACCTTCTGTGACATTAAAAGCAAGGGTGATAGCATTAAGAGTGCACCGGGAATTCCGCTGTTAATTGCAAAGGAGAGAGCGGATAGGTGGAAAGAATACATTGAAAGCCCCTATGAGGGGGAAGATATGTCTGATGTGATAAAAGAAGAAACAGGAGTCGATATAGACGAGATAGGGGATCCAGTATTAGAGTTTAAAAGAGATTTGGAGGACTTAAATCAAATACGTCAGAAGGGATAGATAATATTCCATCAGAATTTCTAAAATCATTGGGGGAAGTAGCAACAAAACGATTATTCATGTTGGTGTGTAGAATGTATGAGTCTGGCGACGTACCATCTGACTTTCAGAAAAGTAACATCCACACAATTCCGAAGACGGCAAGAGCTGACATGTGCGAGAATTATCGCACAATCAGCTTAACAGCTCATGCATCCAAGTTGCTTACGAGAATAATATACAGGAGAATGGAAAAGAAAATTGAGGATGTGCTAGATGACGATCAGTTTGGCTTTAGCAAAGGTAAGGGCACGAGAGAGGCAATTCTGGCGTTGCGGTTAATAATGGAAGCAAAACTAAAGAAAAATCGAGACACGTTCACAGGATTTGTCGACCTGGAAAAAGTGTTCGACAACGTAAAATGGTGCAAGATGTTCCAAATTCTGAAAAAAGTAGGGATAAGCTACAGGGAGAGACGGGTAATATACAATATGTACAACAGCCAAGAGAGAATAATAAGAGTGGACGACGAAGAACGAAGTGTTCGTATTAAAAAGGGTGTAAGACAAGGATGTAGCCTTTCACCCCTGCTGTTCAATCTGTACATCGAGGAAGCAATTATGGAAACAAAAGAAAGGTTCAGGAGTGGAATTAAAATTCAAGGTGAAAGGATTTGAGTGATACGATTCGCTGATGACTTTACCATCCTGTGTGAAAGTGAAGAAGAATTACGTGATCTGCTGAACTGAATGAACAGTCTAATGAGTACAGAGTATGGGTTGAGAGTAAATCGAAGAAAGACGAAGGTAATGAGAAGTAGTAGAAATGAGAACAGCGAGAAACTTAACATCACGATTGATGGTCACAAAGTAGATGCGATGATCTTAGGGAATTCTGCTACCTAGGTAGTAAAATAACCAATAACGGACGGAGCAAGGAGGACATCAAAAGTAGACTATCAATGGCAAAAAGAGCATTCCTGGTCAAGAGAAGTCTGCTAATATCAAATATCGGCCTCAATTTGAGGAAGAAATTTCTGAGAATTTACGTCTGGAGTACAGCATTGTATGGTAGTGAAGCATGGACTGTGGGAAAAAGGAAACAGAAGAGAATCGAAGCATTTGAGATGTGCTGCTACAGACGAATGTTAAAAATTAGGTGGACTTATAAGCTAAGGAATGAGGAGAGGAAAGGAATATGTGGAAAACACTGATAAGGAGAAGGGGCAGGATGATAGGACATCTGTTCCATGGTACTAAGGCAGCTGTAGAGGAAGACAGAAATTGGAATATATACAGCAAATAACCGAGGACATAGGTTGCAAGTGCTACTCTGAGATGAAGAGGTTGGCACAGGAAAGGAATTCGTGGCGGGGCGCTACAAACCAGTCAGAAGACCGATGGGTCAACCAAAGGAGTCATACTATGAAAAGAAATGACAACCCGGACCATCACTCCTAGTTGTTGGGCGTATGGCCTTCGACAATCCGGTTGATATCCCGCCGCTGTCCGGGACGACTCCAGTTACGTCTTCCCCCTGGAATCTCATTGATTGGAGTAGAATTGTATTCAGCAATGAGTCCCGCTTCTAACTGAGCCCCGATAACCAGCGAGGGCGTTTTTGCTTTCTCCTACAGTCTTTCTAATCATCCTCACTCCGTAGGGTAACTAAAATATTATTTGCACATGATAACACTCCAAGCCAAAGAAACCAGTAGTGCATTTTCTTACTGTAAGCACTTCAAAATAAGCACAATGTCAAGTAGATGTGTATAATTCAGTGTTAGGTCAGACTGCCACATCAGAACGTGAAAATTCCTCGAAATGTGTATTCATTCAACGTAATGACTGGAGGAAAAATGCCACACTCCCAAATTGCTCTAGCACTTGTAAACATATGGCTATGTAGTCATTAAATTACCTACGTTACTAACCCTTCATTACACCGTGTATCGATATTTTTCAACACTTAAAGTGCCTCTTACTAGTTTAATAACCATAATTATATCTTTGGTGCACTTATCTAGGAAAAGAAACTTTTCTTCCTTTGACGTATCTCGGTTTACATTCGTAGTGGCATCAATTTTCAGCATTGCTCTCACTAACAAAAGAGAGTGTAAATCAGGACAAATGCCTTTAATATTAAAGTTTCGCGCTTATGACAAAATATAAACGAACACAGTTATACGAAAGTCACATAACGCTCCCAGTTTGATGTTGACGACATGCGTGGTACACTATTCGCTCTCCACAGATATTCCTGCCATTTGGTTTCATCAATGTTAAACTGTAATGGACTGACCACTAAGAGAAAGAGAGAGAAAATAAAATTGCCTTTGATGAATAAAATACTCACCAAAGGCACCAGAACAAGGCACAATTCTGGAAGCACGGTTGTCTGCTTTTGACAAAAACCTCGGTAACATACAATGCGAATTCAGAGACGAAATGGTGCTCTTTATTTTCAGGTTACAATAAGAGCAAAGCGAAAGACTGGAGAGGAGTGAAACAGTTGAAATCAAAGAATGGAAAGCGGAACAATGGATCAGCGGCGAGAAGTAACGCCGTCCGTAACAAAAGTTACGGCACCAACTCAGACTCACCGAAGTAAGATATTTGACGGTATCTGCTGACAACAATGAATTCAGTTTCTCTGTAGCAAAAGGAAGACATCTGCAATAAAGCCGTAACAAATTAACGATATTACTGATACTGTATTTCACTCGTAATATGATGTCCATTTATCTAGAAAAATTTTTTTAACACTATTGGACAATTCTTTTGTCAGACACAAATTAAGACACAGAGTCTGCTTTCAGACTCTCAAGGCAACTCATCGTCTCGTAAGTACTACTTCACTACTGTGTTCGATATATTCGAAAGTAGATAGGACGTACGTTCAAGCGTGCATTACTAATTGTTAGGGAATTTTACAGGTACGGGAGTTTTATTCAGCACCGCATTGATGATTTCATTATTTCTCGTCTCTGATTCGTTAGTGGACTTTATCTTAGTGAATCACTGTTCACACATTTTCGCAAGATTGCTCAGTGTCAAGTGCCTACTGCTGAATTTTTACATCTTCCTCCTGATAACATGATCAATGTAATTTTTTCTGCTTCAATGCTGAATCTAAATTAGAGCGAGATCCTTGGAGATGACAACTTTTACTTTCCTGTACCAGTTTCATGCGGCCCACTCGTAAGTGCTTAATGTATAATCAAAGTAATTGTTTATTATGTTTATGAATGTTTATTGGCTTTTACATATGTAAATAATTTTTATATTTCTTTTCTCATTTGCGTGCTCATGAGAGGTAATGAACTGGGTAAATCTGGACTTGTTGAATCTTTACCGTTCGTACACTATCCCTGCCCGTATCATTTAATAATTTATGTGACACCGGTACCTATTTTTCACTTTAGTGTCGTTCTGTATTATCCGCCGAGCGAAATTCTTACAGTGCGTTTCTGAACAGACAGGGAGTGTTCCGATTTTCGGAGAGTCCAGACGGGATCAGGCATTAAAGCGACAACGTAAGTCGAGACGCAATAGGGGCTACTTGCAGCCCTCAGGAGAGGAGATATCACACAAGAGTCCTTGAACTGTACCTAATGTAAGCAGACACCTAACAGGTACGAGTCGCCAGCGAGTGTCACATCAAGTGCTCAAAACATTGAAGTTGAGCACTGATACACGGAGTCAAGCTGTTCCGGGCCGGCAAAACTGCACATTCAATTTGAGTTGGACGAAGCATATGTCCGTCCTCACGAGTCGCCCGTATTTCCTTTATTTCATTTTTGTCAAAGGTAAAAGTACACAGCCGTTATGTCTGATAATCGCGCAAGCCATTTTGTGTTTCCCGAATAGCCGAGCCAAGGGCCCCCAAGTATTAAGATGGTCTGTAGTTAGTTGTGTGCAACGGGCGAGACATCTATCACATTGGTACTACATGGATTTTCCTTATATCCAGTGGGATGTCTTCCAATAACTACAGCAGCCTATCAGGGACCATAGGTATCTACGACTATTCAGAGCCCCAGAAATAAAAACAGGTACCAATTACGTGTTTCTTGAAAAGTCTGTGCCACAAATCAACAGGCCGAGGCCGTTGTGCACTACCTCGCCTAAACTGACTGCCACAGTTTTCGTATCCTGGGCGACCTGAATGAAAAGGGCATGCACCAGATGGCGGGCGAAGTAAATACCGATGAGCCATCAGGATCTCATGTTATTTATTACCAGACTACCACCCTACTTGCAGTGTGCCACTTGTCTGAATGGACTCTGGGGGGAAAGGTGGTAGATATCGCAACATAAATAAAAGATTTAGGAACTAATACAATAAGATGTATTCTGAAATAATCACAGAACAACGTATTCTAAACCGAGGGCAGCCTCCACTTACATAGACACATTCACAGAACGACGTATAGAGAGAGCATTGAGATGTTAACTACCCAAGCTTAACTCGAGATCAGTTCTGAGAAAGAATACTGAACCATGGGAAGTAGGTTTCGGTAACTGAAACGTGGTGCCAGGATTCGGTGGCGCTGCTGCTCTCCCGTAATATCGTGAAATTCTGCGATCGCCAAACGACTGAAACGACGATCGAATCGGAGCATCATTACTAGCCTGTGCTCGAAGTAACGAACCGTTAATCTTACCGAAGCGTGGCTGAGTATACCTATCGACAAGACGCGATCGCGGGTGACGCGGCAGCTGGCGAACCTTCCAGGAAGACGTTGCAGAATGGGCCAGAGCGGTGATGCACAGGGGTTTTGTTAGCTGGTTGACAACTCACACTGGGGTGCCTAAGGCTGAAAAGAGTAGCTCTCGTGCCAACTTACTGGGTGGTCAAGCGGCTAGCTTCGCCTGCTGGGCCTCAGAACTCGCCGCTTCCTTCTTGCACCAGAGGTTTCCCAACCTGTCGCAACCTCGGGCGATGGGACGGCGAGATTTTCTCTGTTTGTGCGCGCCTTAAGACCAAGAAGACGCTCCGTTTCAACTTGAATCTTTTTAACGGCCACCGACATATTGCAAAATTTATTAATTCGTCTTAAACTGACAGCAGCCGAAATCTGTTTACAGATTCCAGGTCCTCCGTATGTTGTTGTTGTTGTGGTCTTCAGTCCTGAGACTGGTTTGATGCAGCTATCCATGTTACTCTATCCTGTGCAAGTTTCTTCATGTCCCAGTACTTATTGCAACCTATATCCTTCTGAATCTGCTTACAAGGGAACCTCCCCATCGCACCCCTCTCAGATTTAGTTTAAGTTGGCGCAGTGGATAGGCCTTGAAAAACTGAACACAGATCAATCGAGAAAACAGGAAGAAGTTGTGTGGAAATATGAAAAAAATAAGCAAAATATACAAACTGAGTAGTCCATGTGCAAGATAGGCAACATCAAGTATAGTCTGCGCTCAGGAGCGCCACGGTCCTGTAATTAGCGTGAGTACATGCCGCCTGGAGGTCCTTGGTTCTAGTCTTCTCTCGGGCGAAAATTTTACTTTCTTTATTTTCGCAAACTTATGATCTGTCCGTTCGTTCATTGACGTCTCTGTTCACTGTAATAAGTTTAGTGTCTGTTTTGCGACCGCACCGCAAAACCGTGCGATTAGTAGACGAAAGGACGTGCCTTTCCAATGGGAACCGAAAACATTTGATCGCAAGGTCATAGGTCAACCGGTTCCTTCACAGGAAAACACGTCTGATATATTCTATACGACACTGGTGACGGCACGTGCGTCACATGACAGGAATATGTTGTGGGCCCACCTAACTTGTGCACTTGGCGAATGAGTAAAAAGATTATTCTACCTTGCCCGATTTAGGTTTTCTTGTGGATGTGATAATCACTCCCAAAAAGCGATGAAAACTTAAGAGTTTGTCAGATAATAATCATCTGAAAATAAAAAATTAAAATTTTCACTCGATGGAAGACTTGAACCAAGGACCTCCAGTTCCACAGTTGCTCACGCAAACCACGAGACCACGGCGCTCCTGAGGTTACAATATCATTTAGGTTGCCTATCTTGCACATGAACTACTCAGTTTGTATATTTTCTTATTTTTTTCACAGCTCCACACAACTTCTTCCTGTTTTCTCGATTGATCTGTGTTCAGTTTTTCAAGGCCTATCCACTGTGCCAACTTATAACTAAATCTGAGGGGGGGGGGGGGGCGCTGGGGAGGTTCCCTTGTTAGTGTATTCATCTCTTGGTCTCCCTCTACGATTTTTACAATCCATGCTGCCCTCCAATGCTAAATTTGTGATCCATTGATGCCTCAGAACATGTCCTACCAAGCGGTCCCTTCTTCTTGTCAAGCTGCGCCACAAACTCCTCTTCTCCCCAATTCTGTTCAATACCTCCTCATTAGTTATGTGATCTACCCATCTAATCTTCAGCATTCTTCTGTAGCACCACATTTTGAAAGCTTCTATTTTCTTCTTGTCCAAACTATTTATCGTTCATGTTTCACTTCCATACATGGCTACACTCCATACAAATACTTTCAGAAACGACTTCCTGACACTTAAATCCATACTCGATGTTAACAAACTTCTCTTCTTCAGAAACGCTATCCTTGCCATTGCCAGTCTACATTTTATATCCTCTCTACTTCGACCATCATCAGTTATTTTGCACCCCAAATAGCAAAACTCCTTCACTACTTTAAGTGTGTCATTTCCTAATCTAATTCCCTCAGCATCACCCTACTTAATTCGACTACATTCCATTATCCTAGTTTTGCTTTTGTTGATGTTCATCTTATATCCTCCTTTCAAGACACTGTCCATTCCGTTCAACTGCTCTTCCAAGTCCTTTGCTGTCTCTAACAGAACTACAATGTCATCGGCGAACCTCAAAGTTTTTATTTCCTCTCCATGGATTTTAACACCTACTCCGAATTTTTCTTTTGTGTCCTTTACTGCTTGCTCAATACACAGATTGAATAACATCGGGGAGAGGCTACAACCCTGTCTCACTCGCTTCCCAAACACTGCTTCCCTTTCATACCCCTCGACTCTTATAACTGCCACCTGGTTTCTGTATAAATTGTAAATAGCCTTTCGCTCCCTGTATTTTACCCCTACCACCTTTAGACTTTTGAAAGAGAGTATTCCAGTCAACATTGTCAAAAGCTTTCTCTAAATCTACAAATGCTAGAAACGTAGGTTTCCCTTTCCTTAATCTTTCTTCTAAGATAAGTCGTAAGGTCAGTATTGCCTCACGTGTTCCAATATTTCCACGAAATCCAAACTGATCTTCCCCGAGGTCGGCTTCTACCAGTTTTTCCATTCTTCTGTAAAGAATTCGCGTTAGTATTTTGCAGCTGTGACTTATTAAACTGATAGTTCGGTAATTTTCGCATCTGTCAACACCAGCTTTCTTTGGGATTGGAATTATTGTATTCTTTTTGAATGTATGTAGGGAATTGTTATTACAAGGTTTCTTTCGTTTCTGCAATTATTTAGGTTCCTTAATTTGCACTTGAATCTTATATGTAAATTACGCATAGATAGTTGTTTGTTCCTCATCAAAAGGTCGCGAATCTGTCACCTGATTTCGTATTCATTAACGAGTTGTCGACTCATCCTTTGTTTCCGGCCTTGCGCGGCCGCCCACACGCTCCTCACTGCACGTGTCGTTCTTGGGATGGTTCGTAACACGATGTGTTACAGTTGTTTATCCACATTTCTCAGTCAGCGTGACTTCTCAACTCACCTGTATCGCAAATTGCAAAAAATTGATTTGCCCGTGATTCGTAGTCTGCACTTTATCGTTAAACAACTCTTGCCTATAAATGGCGCATTACTTTGCAGTTTTCATGGACCCTATTCGGAGAACTCTAACCTATTTTGAACGTGAAATTCTTGATCGAGCGACATGTGGAAAGGGTGAAATGCATCCGAATACGTATTCGTAAACACTTATTTGGCTGATTCCGAACGTACGTTCAACCTGCCTCGTAGTGACATGTGAATTGTGTTAGCGCTACTAAAATGTTAGCTGCGTTTCATTCATCAGTTACTGTTCTTTAACGTTTCTTCAGTTTCGTGAAATGTCTTCTAGGATGTCTGCAGGGAGACAGATCGTAAGTGTTTTGCACGATCAAGGTACCGAGTATACTGGGGCGCATTTGTATGTGGAATCAGAATATGATAAGAATATTAATAAATTAATTAATTTTATCTATATTTTGCAGCTTAAAATGAAACTAGCGTACTACACATAGGTAGCTGTCTGTGAGGGAAAGACGATGGAGTAGGCAGTTTCTGTGGTGTGCTGCCACCAAGAGTTAGATTAATGTAGCTATGTCAGTATCGCTGAACATGGAAGAAGGAGTCTTCAGGCAAATAAGGTACAGATTTAAATAATTATAATTTTTGTTTTTGTCAGCGCGTTAGTATATATGAATTGGCTGATAACATGTAATTGTTGAGTAACCCCAGAACGTACGTATGCTGTTTTGAGGAAGAGACTAGTTAGATTTTTCATTTTTGCAATTCTTTTAAGATTTGTGAACGGAGCTATGTGTAATTTGATGATATGCATTTGTGTTGGATTAATGAGGTTAGATAATACTTGCTGTTTAATACCCTTTGTTTGTGAGACAATTGTGAGTAATATAGCTTCAATTGTCAAATGTTATTGAAAAGACAAACTAAACTTGCAATATAATGTTGCTTAGAAAACTCAGTGTTAGTAATTCAGCATAAGCAGTACCGCCTCCAAGTCCAGGTCACATATTTTTTTAAAGACGTTGAATTTTATTAAATGTTCTAGTTTATCATCCAGATGAATTTCATGTGCATTTCAAGTATTATGGCTAGCTTTGCACATTGCTGAGCCTGTTGCCAGCATTCGTATTTTTTATGAGAGACCAGAATATATCGCGTTACTCCGTTGCTGCTTTAGAGATAAGACAATTTAATTTATTTGCTATGTGCACAGGGCCCAAAGTTATCAGTTTTGAACAGGCCCTATGATTCAGTGTCTAAGGGGATGAATGTATTTTGCAGTGACTGTATTTTTTTATTGGTATTGGGAGTCGCATTGACCAATCGATTCGTGTAAAGTTTTGCTAACAATAACATAGAGTAAGCACACCACTTGCAGTTACAACACGCCACACGACAACTAGAGTTCTGTATCCATTCCACGGTTCAGACATCAATTCAACATAAACGTAAAGTCTTTTTATTCCACATTTTTTTAAAATAAAGTTACACTCTCATCATACGATTGTACAGCTTCTCTTGCTATTTTCTTGTGAAACGATAACACTATTCACTTTTTAGACTGTGGTGGAGTTACACGGCGAAAATCAGAATAACTTCACTTGGAAGTTGTCTGACGGCTACAGCACGATAGCACAGACTACTGTGCTTCATACAAATAGGCAAACACACGAATCTAATTTACATGTTTCCTTACATGTGGCGCAGCAGCGGAGAAGTGTGTGACCTCTTCTCGTGACAGTAACTTGAGGCGCTGTTATCTTGTCACTCTTTGATCATGTTCAACACGTTTTACGTTGTTAAAGTCGTCATCGACGGCTGTTTGCAATACCGGAGAAAAAGTACATATTTCCATTTAAAAAGCAAAGTCGGTGTCGTTAAAAATTTCTGTCCTACGTCAGAAAAAAACCGTACCTCGATATATTTATTCGTTTTAGACATATTTTGACACGATTCTCAGCTGATTCATTACTACATGATGCTAATTGTTATCACTTTATACGAAATATATGACATCAATCACAGATCTGTAGAAACAGTAAATAATTCATTGCCTACTTCGTGTATTTAAATGACTGAACAAAATCATTAAACCGTTTAACGAAATTCCCACTTTCCCGTAGAAATTTGCTATTAATAATTGATTCTTAGACGACATACCTGAAGACCACACAGGCTCCTATCTCTATAGTAATGTGCACTGAAACCCACATTAAAGTCATCTGACGCGCGGTGTAAGGCCGTGGACTGTAATTACACAGTGCGTGGCGTCAGCTGGCAGCACAGTTTCTTCTCAGTTATAGAGAAAACTCAGACTCACTTTAACAGCTTAGCGACCATTTATATAAGTATTCCATATGTACCAATACAAGTTCGTGGTTCCTAAGAAATTGTCAATATTCATGTGATACGATTTAAATAACGAAAAACTGCGCCATTACTTATCTTTTCGTGCCTAGCACAACGCCTGTCGACAATTTATTCTCATTTTCAAGTGCATTTGTTTACATAAATATTTTTTGTGTGCATGTGTGATTTTCTGCATCTCTTGCACTTTAGTTGCCTTTTTGAGGTTGTACTGCAACCACACACAGAATATCACACACGAGCGAATCATCACTTACGCTGCTTTTGTAATCAAAACAGGCTGAAGAGATTTTACGACAGTATGGTTCCAAACAGAGTTTGTATACAGTTAGAGCTGTTACATTTTCTGTGGATTACATCATTTACATAAAGTTATCTATTACAGATTTATTTTCCTGTTATTGACTATTAAATTATCGGTGGCTTTTCTGTTTTGTTGTAGCTGTTGAGCTGAGTCTATGAAAAAACGTACATATTTATGAAAATTGCTGTAGCAATAGAAACATTTCAAACAATTAACTGATTCGCTACCTAGTTTCTCACTGAGAATTTTTTCTACTTGCTTTTTGTGCAGTACAAAAATTTCCATCTCTTCCATTAAATCCATTGTGTGTGATTTTTTAAAATCTAGAGTAGATCTTCAGATTACGTTTTTGAATAGATGTCTAGTGATTTATGTGTGTTTTTAAGCGTGTTTCTATTGCTGATTTTGTAAATAGATTATGTGTGGAGCACTTGATGTGTTTAGTTTATATAATATAACAGTTCCTGCCAGTTTGTTTTCTGTGGTAACTTGAGAAAGTTTGGCATATGATTTTGTATATTTCTGAGTCTGAGAGTACAATTTTTTTTGTTTAAGATGTGAACTAATTTCTTGTAGATTGTTGTTTGTGGAAAAAGTTACTTTCACTTTGTGTAACCTAAGTGGGTTTGTTATTTTTGACGAATATTACCTACATAATGTATGCTGTCCATACATTTGATTGTATTTTCTAAAGAGCCAGGAATTTCTTTTTTGTTACTTGTTTTTGCATTTTGTCTATCATTGAGCTGGGGAAGTCATTAGCCACTTCAGTTTGCTTAATGATGTCAAATCCTTTCTTCTTATCCTCTTTGTTCAGTGGTGTTTTCTTTGCTCTGTGTACAATTGTTTTGTATCCTGTTTTGTTCTGTGCATCTGGTTGACATGACGTGGCAGGAATTGTGTTGCTGAAAGCAGACTTTTTCTATATATCTTGAAATTCGGCCTGTTGTTTTGATTTTCTACGCTCACATCTAGGGAATTAATTCCGTTACTTTTTGGTATTCATCTGCAAAATTTATTTTGTTGTGTACATTCTTAAACAATTTTATGATGTTATTAGTGTCACTGGTGTTACTTTTGACTAAAATTAAAGATCACCATAAATCTTCACACTCAACAGCTACATTAAAATAGAAACCTAATACATAATTCAATAGTCAATAATGGTAAAAAATTTAAAATACACAACTTTAGGCCTTTAATGCAATCCACAGAAAATATAACATCTCTGACAGTATAAAAACTCTGTGTGAAACCATCCTATCATAATACCTCTGTGGCAAGTTTTTATTACAAAAACAAACAATGTAAGTGATGATTGCAAATTTGTCATATTCTGTGTAATGGAAGAGGCACAATTTTTCTATGCAAATCAACATAAATACTGTCTCTAACATTAGCATAGAAAAAACATTCCAAGATGTATTTTGTCCGATTTTCCGATTGCGGTGTAACCTCAAAAAGAGAAGCAGAAAATCGCTCATGCAAACATCACAAAAAATATTTGTGGAAACAAATGCACCTGAAAATGGGAATGAATTGTCAAAAGAAGTTGTGCTAAGAGTTAAAAAATGAGTAAATGGCGCTGTTTTTCATTATTTAAACTACAAATGACATAGTTACAGGCTTTCCAAAAACATCACTTACGATGAACTATACGAATTTAATGCGATAGACACACTTTTTTTTAAATTACATAAGTTTGAGTTTTTGAATAAATAAAATAATATTAATTTTTTACAAGTATAAAAATTTATGTTCAAATGATGGATCACACATTAGTATTATTATTTTAATTATTTTTCAAGAAAGAACTATTTTCTATTTTTCCAATTTATTCTGGAATTGTTTTTGCATTTGAATTTATTGTCAGTGTTGCGTTTCCGTAATTTATCCTGGAAATATTTGAAAATAAATAATTATATGTACCGTAATTAAATCTCTTTGGATATAAAAGAACCTGTGCTTTGTAGGATACCTGTGCTGTGTGTGGTTGTATCTTTGTTCGATCTGTCGAGAGTGCGTGTAGGAGTGCGTTCGAGTTGAAGTTGGTAGCTGGAAGTATTTCCACATATGGAATAAAACTGTTTTAATGTGAATTCAAATGGCTGCAACATCGTATTATTAACTTAATGTATGAAATCGGTACGATACATCCGGAATCCTTTTCGCATCCTCGCAGCAAAATATCGTTCCCTGAGACTACTATGCTAATAATAGAGCAAACGAAGCTGAACATCAAGAAACAAGATAATATGTAATGATTATAATCACTTTTGTTATTGTAAGTCACCTTCTCTCATCTTCAGATTAAGTAAAGCTGAAGATAATTAATCCCAATGTAATCGCAGTGCTAGTGAAGTTTGGAAATTTATTTTCTTAATATCTGAAGATTGTTAAACAGTGTGAGTGTTGGGGGGAGGGATTTCGAAAGTGTAACAAAGGTTGAAGTATTATATTTGCTGTTCTTTCTTTAATGCCGAAATTAACTCTTCTGCAGTAAGTTCCCTGTTTTTGCTAAACTGCGAATCGCCTGGTTCGCATCGGTTTGGTCGGAAGCATTTTGAGACGAATTGTGAAAAATGATGTAAAATGTTTTCTTTATACTGTTGTCAAAAAATTCATGCACACCATGTCTTATTTTCAAAGAAAATGGATGTTTATTTTTTATGATCTTTACTAAATGCAGTAGAGATACTGACATAATATTAAGACAAGATGCAAGACAATTCAGAAAAGAATGTTTATTAGGAAGACGTTTATAGTGAGTAACATAAGATTGACATTTTGTCTCCCCAGAATCTTTGTTATTCATCGACGGTTGGATACAAGGATCCCGGCTTTTTACACTTCGGAAGCATTTTGAGACGAATTGTGAAAAATGATGTAAAATGTTTTCTTTATACTGTTGTCAAAAAATTCATGCACACCATGTCTTATTTTCAAAGAAAATGGATGTTTATTTTTTATTATCTTTACTAAATGCAGTAGAGATACTGAAATAATATTAAGACAAGATGCAAGACAATTCAGAAAAGAATGTTTATTAGGAAGACGTTTATAGTGAGTAACATAAGATTGACATTTTCTCTCCCCAGAATCTTTGTTATTCATCGACGGTTGGATACAAGGATCCCGGCTTTTTACACTTCTTTCTTTCTTGCGTTTTTTCCCCTCCACTGCAAGGTCTAGTGCCGCCTACTTCAGATCTGGTTTATTAAAGAGTCGTCGTTCTTTTCAGCCAATATCAGGTGATCCGTTAGTGGAGATAGGGGGTTTCAATTGTGAATGAGTGGGACGAGCTTAATAGCTCCGGTATTTACCTGACATTCGAGGGAAACCTTGCTCGGAACTGGGGGACTGGTATTTTAATTTGTTTCAACGATATATCAATCATTATCCTAGACAAAAATTAAAATTTTGTGTATTTGTTTCGTGTGTATATGTTGTGTATGCGCATGCGTTTTACTATACAGAAAGATGAATTGATCCGAGAGTTAGCTTTCTGCACTGGTTAACAATGTAACCTAACAAAATTTTCCTAAAAAAGCTGTAATTATGTACTTCACTTATGAACTATTTGTATCACATTAATGACTATTAATTCTCTGGCAATATAAACTGTTATTGAACAATCTAGTAGTGGTGCTTCTTTATAGATTTATAACTAAACCAAACAAGTTTTCAGCGAAGTGTAGTTCCAAATGGAATGAAAAAATACGTTTAGTGATTCCTAACAAAAGATAATGAACCATTTCAATCTCATTTATAAAAGCAAAGCATCTTATAATTCAGGCTAATCTCCTCTGGAGACAGTTCTTACCTGTTTCCTTCAAATGGCATATTCTGTATTTCACTTAGGTACTAACGCTGAGACAGATTACAAACTGGAGGCATATCATCTTGTTTTAGTTTCCTACCGCCAGCATAGGCCACTGTGTGAAAACATTCAGAAGAAAATCCGTTTAGTATATAACTTTGTACGACCGTTTCCCCATGAAATTGTGTTTTTCTTTTTTTTTTTTTTTCAGGACAATGGTATACTCATTGCTTCATGCCGTATCGGTTTTGACGAATGTGTAAAAAGAAGTCATCAAGTTCATATCTTAGACGAAAAAAGAATATAATGTAATCTATCTCTAATAAATTTCCATGCGGTCTTTTACAAAGAAGATATATAATGACATTTAATGATAAATATGTAACATTTATATTCAAATAAATACAGTTACATAGAATACCATACGTATTTGCGCAGTTGGTTGCTTGGTTATTTTGGGGAAAGGGACCAAACAGCGAGGTCATCGGACTAGGGAAGGAAGTCGGCTGCGCCCTGCCAAAGGAACCATCCCGGCATTTGCCTGAAGCGATTTAGGGAAATCACGGAAAACATAAATCATGATGGATGGATGCGGGTTTTTACCGTCCTCCTCCCAAATGCGAATCCAGTTTTACAGTTTTGCGCCACCTCGCTTGGTCAATTGCTCAGTAATGGTATCACTTCTTAGCTTCAGCTTATAATATACTGCCTTGACCTCAAAAAATGAAATAGCAAAATTTTGTTATTTTTAAATCAATGTTACCTGTCGAACGATATTCACATTTTTTATACGCAGCTGAAAGCTGTTTAAAACTTCACTATTATAAACAAAAGATCTTGACAGGAAACACTTCAACAAAAAAAGTTATAGTTTACTCCATAAACCATCTACAGTCAGTATCTATCACTCAGCTCATCGAGATGTTGATTTCAATATAACGACGTCATGCGCTGTCTGTCTCATCTGTGGTCTACGAACTTACCCTCGTAGAATGCGATAATTTTGTTCGTTCTTGCTACTTACCCTTCGCAAGAGTTAAGAGTTGCAGCCCAATGATACTGATCCTACATCATTGTAGTATGCGCACATTCAACATATGTAGATTTATATGTTTCACCTATCCTTATGATAGCCAGGAGGAACCTCGGCAGCTACACTGTGTGATAAAAAGTATCCGGACATCTGGCTGAAAATAACTTACAGGTTTGTGGCACCCTCCATCGGTAATGCTGGAATCCGATATCGCAGGCATATGTTCAATCAGGTGCTGGAAGGTTTCTTGGGGAATGGCAGCCCATTCTTCACGGAACACTGCACTGAAGAGAGGTATCGACGTTGGTCGGTGAGGCCTGGCACGAAGTCGACGTTCCATAACATCCCAAAGATGTTCTACAGGATTCAGGTCAGGACTCTGTGCAGGCCAGTCCATTACAGGGATGTTATTGTCGTGTAACCACACCGCCACAGGCCGTGCATTATGAACAGGTGTTCGATCATGTTGAAAGGTGCAGTCGCCATCCCCGAATTTCCTCTTCAACAGTGGGAAGTAAGAAGGTGCTTAAAACATCAATGTAGGCCTGTGCTGTGATAGCGCCACGCAAAACAACAAAGGATGCAAGCCCTCTCCATGAATAACACGACCACACCATAACACCACCGCCTCCGAATTTTACTGTTGGCACTTCACACGCTGGCAGATGACATTCATCGGACATTCGCCACACTCCCATCCTGCCAATGGGTCGCCACATTGTGTACGGTGATTCGTCACTCCACACAACGTTTTTCCACTGTTCAATGTTTACGCGCCTTATATCAAGCGAAGCGTCGTTTGGCATTTACTGGCGTGATGTGTAGCTTATGAGCAGCCGTTCGATCATGAAATCCAAGTTAATTCACTTCCCGTCTAACAGTCATAGTACTTGCAGTGGATCTCGATGCAGTTTGGAATTCCTGTTTGATGGTCTGGATAGGTGTCTGCCTGTTATATATTACGACACTAAAACTGTGTCGGCGGTCTCTGTCAATCAACAGACGAGGTCGGTCAATCAACAGACGAGGTCGGCTTGTAAGCTTTTGTGCTGTGCGTGTCCCTTCACGTATCTACTTCACTATCACGTCGGAAACAGTAGACCTAGGGGTGTTTAGGAGTGTGGAAATCTAGCGTTCAGATGTATGACACAAGTGACACCCGATCACCTTACCACTTTCGAAGTCCGTGAATTCCGTGGAGCACTCCATTCTGCTCTCTTACGATGTCTAATGACTACTGAGATCGCTAATGTGGAGTTCCTGGCAGTAGGTGGCAGCACAATGCACCTAATATGAAAAACATATGTTCCTTCAAATTCTGAAGGTGGCAGTGGTAAAATACAGGGAGCTAAAGGCTATTTACAATTTGTGCAGAAACCAGATGGCAGTTATAAGAGTCGAGGGGTATGAAAGGGAAGCAGTGGTTGGGAAGCGAGTGAGACAGGGTTGTAGCCTATCCCCGATGTTATTCAATCTGTATATTGAGCAAGCAATAAAGAAAACGAAAGAAAAGTTCGTAGTAGGTATTAAAATCCATGGAGAAGAAATAAAAACTTTGAGGTTCGCCGATGACATTGTAATTCTGTCAGAGACAGCAAAGGACTTGGAAGAGCAGTTGAACGGAATGGACAGTGTCTTGAAAGTAGGGTATAAGATGAATATCAACAAAAGCAAAACTAGGATAATGGAATGTAGTCGAATTAAGTCGGATGATGCTGAGGGAATTAGATTAGAAAATGAGACACTTAAAGTAGTAAAGGAGTTTTGCTATTTGGGGAGCAAAATAACTGATGATGGTCGAAGTAGAGAGGATATAAAATGTAGACTGGCAATGACAAGGAAAGCGTTCCTGAAGAAGAAAAATTTGTTAACATCGAGTACAGATTTAAATGTCAGGAAGTCGTTTCTGAAAGTATTTGTATGGAGTGTAGCCATGTATGGAAGTGAAACGTGGACGATAAATAGTTTAGACAAGAAGAGAATAGCCGGCCAAAGTGGCCGCGCGGTTCTGGCGCTGGAGTCTGGAACCGCGAGACCGCTATGGTCGCAGGTTCGAATCCTGCCTCGGGCATGGATGTGTGTGATGTCCTTAGGTTAGTTAGGTTTAATTAGTTCTAAGTTCTAGGGGACTAATGACCTTAGCAGTTGAGTCCCATAGTGCTCAGAGCCAGCCAACAAGAAGAGAATAGAATCTTTCTAAATGTGGTGCTACAGAAGAATGCTGAAGATTAGATGGGTAGATCACATAACTAATGAGGAGGTATTGAATAGATTTGGGGAGAAGAGAGGAGCTTGTGGCACAACTTGACTAGAAGAAGGGATCGGTTGGTAGGACATGTTCTGAGACATCGAGGGATCACCAATTTAGTATTGGAGGGCAGCGTGGAGGGTAAAAATCGTAGAGGGAGACCAAGAGATGAATACACTAAACAGATTCAGAAGGATGTAGGTTGCAGTAGGTACTGGGAGATGAAGAAGCTTGGGCAGGATAGAGTAGCATGGAGAGCTGCATCAAACCAGTCTCAGGACTGAAGACCACAACAACAACAACAACAACAACAACATGTTCTTGGGGGTGTCAAGATACTTTTGATCACATAGTGTAGCTGCACAAAGAAAAGAAAATGGCACATGCTTCAGTAAAGTCTGAGATACTGTGCTTCTTCACGACACTTTGCCGTTGTAATCTTTGGCTCAGTGCTGCAGCGCCCCCTGCTTGAGGAAGCCCTGGAGGTTAGCCGCAGCGACCGCGAGTGGAGTCTGGTGTGAGCTTCGAACGAGAGGGTGGCCTGGCGGAGTAGGAACCTGACTTCAGGAGGCGGCTAGCGAGTGTCAGTTCCGAGCGCAATTGCTGCAATTCTTCTGTGTGCAAAAAAGAAGGAAGGTTCGGGTTTAACGTCTCGTCGATATCGAGATCATTAGAGACGGAGCACAAGCTCGGAATTTATCGAGGTTGGGGAAGGAAACTGGGAGTGCCCCTTTTCAAGGGCACCATCCCGGCATTTACCTGGAGCGATTTAGGGAAAACAGGGAAAACATTAATCTGGTTGGCCACACATTGATTTGAACCTTTGTCCCCCCGAAAGCGAGTTTCGTGCGCTAACCACTGTGCCACCTCGCTCTGTTACTGTACACGAACAGAGGAGGCGTGGTGGTGGTATTGTTTGCGACGTTACCTGCCGTCTTCAGTTTGTTTTCATCTATTCTGGATTTCGGCCTAGCGCGCTACGCTGTGGATGCACTAAACCAAGCCTCTCAACGAAAATCTGTCTGATAATAGTAAAATTAGCAGGAGGGAATATATTGTGGATAGATACACTCCATTCAACGACACTGGAAGCTCTGGTTGTTCTCTACCGATGGCATTTTATTTGTGGACTGCATTTCCGGCGTTTACCCTCTTCATATTTTTAGGTCTAGGAAGTGCCATGGTGATCTCGATGTTTGTTAGCAGACTATGATTTGCTTGTTGTGACATTCCTAATTAGTGTTAAAATTAATTACAGTGATATACGCCTAACAAAGAATATTTATTACTTGGAGTGTATTGAGACTTTATATATACCGGTGACATATAAACATTTCATGAACTACTTTATAAAAGAAAAACGCCATGTTATCTTTTACCGATCACTTGTCTTTCTGATCTTGTTGCGTAGCTCTTGTCTTGCGCTCTTGGCGCGGTACGCCATTCGACGGACAGAGGCTTGATGCGTATTCATATAAGTTGAATTACCGTTAAATAATAAATATCAGTGTTAAATTTTGAAAAAGTTGTTCTTACTGTGGAACGGTAACCTTTTCCTCTCCTTATTTACGTAAATTTGGAGAATGCTTTGGAATGGTGGAAGCTCGTGGGGTATTTTAATTTAATTCTCAAAAATAGCTTAAAATGAGTTTTCTTGCATTTCTCAAGCTCTACATACTGAACAACCTGAATTTTAAAGTTATTTACGAAGTCGTATTTTCAATTAACACAGCACGATTATCTTCGACTGCTGAAAATTTATCTTTACGTAAAATCACACTGCCAGACGCTTGGGTTAACTTCGGCTTGAGCCTGACGAAGTATTATTTCAGAATTAAACGAATTTTCAACGTATTTCGAGTCACAAAGAAAAATATTTAATATCCATAGCAGAGATAATTTTTCGTAGCAGTAAAATATATCTATGATCTCAGAATAAAATTCCTAACATCACGATATTTTCGCTTTACATAAAGTATTTATATTTGAAGTGCAATTTCCATTATTAAATTTAATAAGTCCGTAATAATAAAAGATACTTACTCTTGCTTCCCCAATAATTGTTTAGGAAGATACTTTCTGAAGTTCCCGTGATAAAATCAGGTATGGTCTAGTTTATTCTAGACTATATATTGGTTATATCAGAGCTTGCAGGCAGAACCACTCCTGATTGGTTAATGTCGTTACTGATGTAGCTAGTTATGCATTAGGGTCAGTTGTTGATGGCGCTTATTGTCACTGTGGGTGCTGCGCGTGAGTGGCACACTGCCCATCTGAGACAAATTGTATATTGGCCAAGAGGTAACCCTTGTACCTGCCGTATTAAACTTACTTAGGTTTTTCACAGCAGAAGTGGGCAGCAACTGTTAATACAACGGTTGTAAGCAAGTATTCTAAGTAATTATTTCGTTGTTCTTAGTCAGTGATGTGGCATACGTTATATGTTGTTCTCTCGGGATTGAAAATTATGTGGGGCTGCTCACTATAGTTGCTTTATGAAGTGTTACTTTAAGTGGTTGACTAGCATGCTTGTTTAAGTTTATCTCTGAGTTGTGAAAGTGTACTTTTAAGTTACGTTGTGCCACATTTGCTAGTAGTTTTATGGCTGTTATTTTAATTTTTTTCACTTGTATGACTATTAAGTTTTACCTCCAAATTGGAAGTGAGTTATTAAAATACACTGACGGGAAAAAATCGCCAAATTATGAGCCAGTCGCATAAGAAAATTCAAATGGCTCCATGTACTATGGGACTTAACATCTGAGGTCTTCAGTCCCCGAGACTTAGAACTACTTAAACGTAACTGACCTAAGGACATCAGACATATCCATGCCCGAGGCAGGATTCGAACCTGCGACCGTAGTAGCATCGCGGTTCCGGCCTGAAGCGCCTAGAACCGCTCGGCCACAGCGGCCGGCGTCGCATAAGAGTGGCGCAAGTAACGCCACTATGAGGATGCAAATCAGGTTTGGTTTAAACACTTGCTGTAACGATCGTTAGCGTTAGTTACCTTTCAGACGGGGGGTGGTGAGTTGATATTAGTCAAGAATGCCTTTAAGGCGACAAAGATGCCATTATCAAAATCTCGCCGAGTTTGAATAAGGTCGTGTAACAGGACTACGAGAAGCAGAATGTTCCTTCGACGATATCGTAGAAAGACGTGGCAGGAATATAGCCACTGTACACGACTGCTGGAAGCGTTGGTCGCGAGAACGTGCGGTCGCAAGAAGACAGGGCTCCAAATGACAACGAGACACTACCGAGAGGGTAGATGTATGGCTCTTTCACCTCGTACTGCATCTGCAGCAGTAACTTAAGCAGCAATTGGCACCATAGTTACACAACGAACTGTTACAAATCGGTTACTGCAAGAACAGCTACGAGCCAGACGCCCTCTAGCCTGCATTCAACTGACCCCAAACCCCCGCAATTTGCTGCTTTGCTGATGTCAAGCGAGAGCTCTTTCGACTGCAGGGAGGATGTCCGTTGTGTATTCTGATGAAAGTTGGTTCTGCCTCGGTGCCAGTGCCGGCCATGTGTTCGTTAGGAGAAGGCCAGTTGAGGGCCTACAACCAATCTGTCTGCGTGCTAGACACACTGGATCTACACTAAGACTTATAGTCTAGGGTGAGATTTCGTATGACAGATCAGCACTCTCATGGTTATCCCACGCACACTGACTGCAAATTCGTACGGCAGTCTGGTGATTCGATCTGTTGTGCTGCCACTCTATAGGGTGTTTTCCAAAAAGCTAAAGTTGGACCAAATACCACTGTTGTGACCCAATATGCTCTACAGAGTGTCGACATGTTTCCTTGTCCTGCTCGATCACCAGACCATTCTCCAGTAGAGCGCATATGGGACATCATCGGACAACAATTCCAACCTCATCCACAAGCAGCATTAACCGTCCCAGTATTGACCGACCAAGTGCAACAGGCATGGACCTCCATCCCACAGACTGGCATCCATCAGCTGGTATATCACAATGCATGGACGTTTGCATACTTGCGTTCAACTTTCTGGCAGATACAACCGGTTATTAATGTTCAAATGTGTGTGAAATCTTATGGGACTTAACTGCTAAGGTCATCAGTCCCTGAACTTACACACTGCTTAACCTAGATTATCCTAAGAACAAACACATACACCCATGCCCAAGGGAGTACTCGAACCTCCGTCGGGACCAGCCGCCCAGTCCATGACAGCAGCGCCCGAGACCGCTCGGCTAATCCCGCGCGGCAGGTTATTAATGTACCAGCATTTGACATTTGCAGTGGCTTATCTCGCACTTACATTAATCTGCGATTTTGTAATGTTAATCACTTAAATTTGTTTGCCTAGACAAATATATTCCCGAAATTTCATTACATTAATTAGTTTTTGGCGTTGCTATTTTTTTCCTCAGTGTATTATGTATATTCAGTACAGGATAGAAGGAATTTAATTGCCACAGGTGTGAGAGCGTAGTTGATATAAGGGTTCTAACCTTATGTCTTGGCCAAATTATAATGGGATGTGATATGTTTTCCAGATGTGTATATCCCCTTCTCATCCATTGTTCTCTCTCTCTCTCTCTCTCTCTCTCTCTCTCTGTCCATCCCCTTCTCCTCCTCTCTTTCTTCATTCCTCCTCCTCCCCCCTATTTCCGTCCATCAGTTGCTCCCTCTCTCCCTGTCCTTCTCTTTTTCCTAACCCTCGCTCTCCGTCTTTTACTTCCTCTGTCAATATCCATGTCCTCCTTCCCCCTCTCTATGTCGACATCCTCCACTCTTTTCTGTCCATAATTTTTCCCCCTCTCTCTGACCTACAGCTTTGTTTATTGTTACTGCAAACGAAACTTTGATTAGGAACTGAAGTCGCCTAAAATGAATAGGTAAATCAGTTGGAACTGTTGGTATAAGGGTCATGAGAGAGATCTTTGCAGCTGCCCTTGGATCTGTGAGGATAGTAACTTCAGTGATAGTATTTCGGATAGTTCTAATATGCGAATGGGAAGGAGTACAAAGTTAGTCATAAATACAGCTTTAGTGTTTTCTGTTAAAACCTACTGCGAGGAAGAAAACAAAACAGCACTTTGTTGTACATACAATTCTTGTATAAAATTTTATGTAAGTAGTAAGACTATGTATGGCAGAACCAATTAGTCTTAATCGTTTAAATGCTCTGCTATCGTAGTTAAAAATGTCTGCGAGAAAGTAAACGAAACCGCTCATTTTCTCGGCACAGAACAGCACTTTCTTCCTTGTAGTCGGTTTTAACAGAAAACTGTACATTGTTGTTTAAAAAACCTTAGCCTGAATGTTCCTCAAATTAACGTGAAAAACTTTGAATAAATCGGTCATGAAATTTTCTTGTTTTTTGCTAATGACATTTCGCATTGTATATAAAATGTTTATTAGAGTATCGGTAAAAATTCGACGTAAATCGGTCTTTATGTAGTAGTAAATATTTAAGTGGGTGGTCAAGAAGGACCCTAAGTACTGGTTACCTGTAACATATGGAGGACATTCATTTACATGGTGTGAAGGAACCTGCTTATTAGTATTTAGTGTAAACTATCTTTCGTTTATTTATTTAAATATTGTGTATCCGAAACTGTAAAATCTTTACGTAATACATGTCAAGTAGTCATTCTGCACTTTATTAACGCAGTTGATAGTTCCACGAACCGATTGTGTAACAATATAGAAACCCAAAAATGTTCCTCCTTTGCACTTGTACAGTTGATAATCGCATAATCCATTTCAGTTAGGGACATCTATCACAAAAGATAGTTACTACGAATAAGCGAATAATTAAAGTAATGAAACAAGTATCTCTCTTTCCCCTACTAGACGTCTCTTTAAGGAACCCATTATCTTGCCAGAAACGTGTATCTATAACCATGAAAAATTGCGCTTTATTCATGAACATTAAAATAATTTTAGAAAAAAAACATTTATACTAGAATCAAACCTGTCACTCTATTGATACATTTATAGTCGGAAAACTAGTACGAAAGTGGCACATGCACATGTAGGTACTTCTGTACAAGAAGCTGCGTGGGCGTGAGAGGTTTCTTCAGAAAGAATTCAGGCACTAAATAATGTCAGTGCTGCAGGTACACTGCTGTTATTCTGTGGAGGAATTCTTGATTGCTTACGTAAAACAATGGAGTTTAATACCCCTTATATATGTGCATGCTACTTTTTAGGTTTTACCTGATTCGGTTTGCTTTATATACATAAATGCTGATTTTTTGTTATAACGAATGTTACAACCTAGAGTGACTAGTATGTATCGCATTATAATCCTTTACGTGACATTCCTGGTGGCTTCATATAAAAAAAATATATAAAGAGTAATGACGTACTGTTAACAGCGCATGTCTTGCGATGTTGAATAATTCAAGAAATGTATGCCGTCAATCTAAAAAATTTCGAGACTGAATTAATAAAAAAAAAATAGAGAAATGTTAAGGTGGTGGTTTTAATGCTTCTGCTTCAGGTTTTCTACAAAGTTTTCCACCATTTGAGCAAAATGCGCGTGGCCCAAACAACCATGTGATATAGTTAGATTAGTCCTTCTTTGTGATATTGTTCAACTCATGCGTCACATTCGAACCTTCTTTGGTCTTGGCGAAGATCAGTCAGATTCTGCACTTTGTCGTTTTGTGGTAGGTTCGTATTGAGAACATAAATTAGTCTCCGTCATCTGCAATGGTTTTTTTTTCATAAAAGAATTGTCAATAGTTTTCATTTCAATCAAGTCGCAACAGGTTTCCAAGTGTCTTTGGTTTCTGTTCAATCGTCATCTTCTTCGAAACCTTTCGGAGAAGGTCTTGAACACTCGATTTGGAGAAGTTGCTCCGTTGTGATTTGTAACACAACAACGATTACACACTACAGTCGAACGTCTACTACTTAACGGTGTCTGCTCACAACTAACTGGCCTAATGCAAATCTGTAGTTTGAGTCGTTAGTTCTAGCTGCCATGTAATTACTGCGCGCTATCTCTCTCATACGCCAAAATAAAATCATTCTCTTATCGGAGCGTTTATATTTGTTTAGAACCTTAGTGTGTGACTTGTCCTACATGTACGTGTAATAATAGCACATTGTACAATTTCAAGGATCAATAAACGTCAAATCACGTCAAATCAAAAGAAACCTCCAAGGCAGATAACATGCGACGTAGTCTTATTGAAAATAAGAGCAACTGTTTCAAAATAGAAGCAGGGACGACTGGAATAAAGAGGAAAAAGGGAGTCATATTTCTTAGAAACATTTACTCACAGTGTCAGCCATTTGCACGAATATTATATTTTCGGGTCGGTAACAGTATGATGATGGATGGAGGGAGGTGTCGTCTGGCATGGGGCGGAAGACGGGCGCTAAAAGGTCAACACAGCGGCAGAAGAGAAAGCGCGGTAAATACTGAACACAGGGGAAAAGAGTGGCTACGCGCGTTCTTTTAGCATGTTGCAGGTTTGAGGGCGCAATAGTTTTTACTCTGTCTACGGGCTATTTAATACCCTAGAACGTTAATGGTGGTGGGGGGGATGTTATATTGCTACTAAATCACCGTAAAGTTTACTATTCTACATTTTATTCAAAGGAAGTCATAATTTAAAGGTTATGCATTGTTAGATCTCCAATGGTATGTTAAATTAAGTACAAAAGTCCTCTTTTATACCCTATTGCAGTCGTAAATTTTATGACTGTTTAGCAATTTCCCTTTAACCCAGTGGGTAAAGAAACACAAATGTTTCGCTGTCAGTTGCTGTTAGCCACTCACTCAACCATAAGTATTGCGTGCGTGACATGAGAGGGCATACTTACTATACAAGGGGCGTTCAGTAAGTGATGCCGTACATTTCTTTTCTGAAAGCAGGTTGGTTTTATTCAAGATTTCAAAACACTCTATTATTCCCCACTCTTTTAGGTTACAAAAACCTCTGTCTCAACATAATCTCAGTTCAATACCACGTGTTTGCACCACCTAACTAGGACTCCTCGCCCGCATTGTATCAATCTACTGGTGGACGTGGAGCCAAAGTCTTGCTGCATCAATAACTTCCCCATTATTCACGTACTGCTTGCCGCGGAGTCCATTCTTCATTGGGGAAAGAGTGAGATGTGAGGTTTAGTGAGCTCCTCTCGGGTGTGCAGACTTGTGTGAGGCCTTCCGTTGTCATGGAGAAGGAGAATTGACTGTGATCCGTCGATCACCTCGAATGAGAACGCCTGCTCGCTCTACCGCTGTAGGAGTCACAGCTGTGTGCGGTCCGTCGGCACGCAGGAGATGAGACAGGTGTGCACGACCTTGTTGTGATGATGACAGACGCCTCGCCCTACGACTCACCATGCTTTTGTTCATTACCTCTGCAGACATCCTGCATGCGCCTATGAATACCTGCGCTGCTCTGCGTTTCCGCCAAAAGAAACTCAGTGACAGTTCCCTTCTGGGAATGCACCTCCGTTAGGGACCCGATTTTGAAAGCTACGTATTACGCCGCCTCCTGTCGGAACTTCATGAAACTACAGGGGCTGAAGCGGGAATGTTCCGCGATCTCCCCAATAAATTCCGCGTTTTTTCAATGGAAATTGGCCGAAAAAAAGTGTTGCATTACTTTCTGAACGCCCCTCGTACGACAGTTGGTCATAACGTTTTACGTATCACGTCGTAATTTAAAGTTACATTATTAATATCGTGTTAGTATGTAGACACATGTCTGCAGCCCTGGTAAACAATGAAATCCCTTTAGCTGCAGTACCGCAGCACGCCGCTAGAAGATCCGAAAACACAGTGACGCAGTCCATTTCTTTTTTTTTTTTTTTTATGGTTGCGCTAATTTTAGTTTCAGAAAATTTCTTTAAACTGACCAGATCGGTAATATTTTACAGAAACATAACATCAGTGTGTGGCATAACGCCATGCATCTCTACTACAGAAGTCTGACGGTAGCAAGTGGCCACATAGAGGTAGGGATGAATCACGGCTACTTCGTGAAAGATGTGCTCTTACTGTCTACCAGGTACCAATAATTGCAGCTCCAGCTGAGAGATGTCGTTACCATACAGGCAACGGTATCCTAAGTAGTCAAAACAATGTATTGTCATAAATAATATGGTCTTCTCTTAATATTATATCGTCGGTTGATTACTGATTTCTTAATGTATTTAATTATTAGGGTGACATAATGTGTGAACGAGAAGTAATGCGATATGAGTTTGCCATTTGTCGATTTCCTAAAATTGTTAGTGGAGGCGACAGCGCCATCGATATCGCTGACCAAAGAGCCGCAGTGTTGGTATGTGGTATACGTGGGACTGAGAGTCAAAGATGGTTCGGCTCAGAGATTTGTGTCGATTACACGTGTTGCATGTTTGACACAATAAAGAATTGATAACTCTTAATCATGTCGACCAAGTTATTAGTACATCTCCCAGTAACCGTGGTGGAGATATACCACACGTTCATGTGACAAATTTCTCCAAAGAATGATAATGTTGTTGGTTCAATGTAATTAGTTCGAAAATGCTTTTTTATTCCAGTCTCTGATCACAATATGAATTCTTTAGACGATGACCGGTTTCAGTCTGTAATGACCATCTTCAGATCTTTTTTACACCATGTCCTAAAGTGATACGGCCATAATGGCATCGTCAAAACATATAAATATAATCATCATAGCACCGTCACATAGATATGTTTTGACGATGCCATTATCACTTTAGGACATGGTGTAAAAAAGATCTGAGGATGGTCATTACAGACTGAAACCGGTCATCGTCTAAAGAATTCATATTGTGATCAGAGACTGGAATAAAAAAGCATTTTGCAGTATTGGATCACTGTTTGTATACGCGATTATGTCACAGTTGGTGTAATTAGTTCGGTATAGAACTGCATTCTGATTGGATATGATGTTTCTCTGCCAATCAGAAGAGAGTACATTCGTCCGTGTTTTGGAGCCTATACAATTGCTTTGTGGAGTCCAGCAAAAAGTCTGGGCTCAGTTTTACAGCAGGGAAGGTGTGAGGCTGTAGAATAAATCACCGAAAGGTGAGCTGACATTTTCTGTAAGTGTGGCACCCATAACGTGCTGCCGAAAGACCGTTTTTAGACCAACAAACAAAATACGTCAAGCACTCAAATCTGTGAGGGATAAACGCCCTCGCCTGTTTGCTTGCGGGGTATGTAAAATTCTATGTACGTGCAGTAAGGTACATAGTGGAACAATAAAGAAAAATATTAACACACATCTAAAGGAATATAGAAGGCTTCCCGACTAGGAAAAGCAGAAAATGAGCTGCGGCAGAGCACGTTCTTCAGTCAGTAGATTATAAAGTGAAGTTTTCTGGAACCAAAGCTTTTATCTAGAATGACGATCTATTATTTATGGAAATGGACAGAATCTTCCGAACTATATAAACAAAGAGACAATTTAACAGAAAATAAGAGATGAAACTTAGTGTTACATGGCCACTATGTATCTTTACCTTTGTATCTTTACCTATGTATCTTTACCTTTGACATATGTCATCGATAGTTCAGTTATATCTTTGACAAAATAACCCACATTATTTAATATTCCACTATGTTATGTTGTTGCATAACATCCACTCACTTAGGTAGTATACGAGCAAACAAATCACAATCGACACACAAACCCAGTCTTCTCCATGATTCATAAAAACAAATAGTCATTGACTTCGCATGTAAAGCTATCCACTTTTTAACATCAACCTCCATCCTTTGTTCACGCTTATGTACTTGTTTCTGTTTGACCTGTTATTCTAATTGACTTACTTTATTTTGATTTATTTAACATATTTATTTGTATTTTATATTTACGTAAAATTCTACGTAACACTAAGATTCAGTAGTTTTGGTACACTACATAAACGATGTTGTAAATGGTATGATTACCGGTAGTGTTGGAGGCATTGGTAGAGAAAGAAACATAAAGTGTAAGAGAAAAACTGAGAGAGGGCGAGCACATCAGCCAAGATTAGTCCAGCATATATTTTGTATCCTAACAGGATATAAAGTGCACTTCATTGGCAGTGAAAATTATTTTATCGCGTAACTTAAGCGTTTTCATGTAACCAAAGCAATTACTTTTGATGCAAGTACAGTTTACATGCACAAACTTTAACATATATATATATATATATATATATATATATATATATATATATATATATATATAATTATTGTTATTTTGCACTCAATAGAACGTTCTTCATCATGATCAAAGGCAACAGATTCCTTTCATCATTGATAAATACGAATGTTGTTTATGATTAACAGGAACATGTATGAAACGTCCCCTTTGAACAATTTATACAGGACTGTGCTTAAACTGACACACAATATTTTGTTAGCGCAACGCAATCTGACTTTCAAAATTCCCTACAAAAGAATGGCCCTGACTAACATTAAACTATACCTTTCACAAATCACTTACCTCACAAAAATCTTCGCTGCTCAAGCTACTGCAATACAGCGAGCGCCACTACTGCCAGCTAAATAAAAGATTCAAACTATGGAAGGCACTAACTACTGATAGGGATAGTTAGCAAATGAAAGATATTAATAGAGAACAAACAATGTATTTACCTTGATATCATCATATATAAATATAGCAGTTCATGACAAATTTCAAAACTCCGCCATCTCTCTCCCCACATCCACCACTGCTGGCGGCTCACCTCCAACTGCGCAACGCTACGCGCTGTTCACATCCAGCTGCCTAACACTACAATGGCGACTATTACAACAATGCAAAGCAGCCACAGACTGCACACAGCACAGCCAGTGATTTTCATACAGAGGTGGCGTTTACCAATAAAAAAACCTAAACAGCCTAACAGCCTACTTACACATGTTTCATATAAGTTCGACAAAGTATTGAAGTGATGTTTGATACAGTTTTGTTTCACGGGTTTCTTTTTTATTTTACCCTTTTGTTGAGAAAATTTCGTTTTCTCTGTGTATTTTTTACGTTTATTTTTAATACGACATCCCTCTGCTTTACAAATCAACAGTTTTCGAATAAAACCTGAAATAAACTTTGACAGTTTCAGTTGTGCTATAAATACTGTTTAAAGTAACAGACAGGAGAGCATCTATGCTGACTGCATACGTAAAGAAATTGCTCGTTGTGAGGTGACGCCCAATAGCTTTGCAACACACCTAACGTACCTTAACTGACCAAAGCTACTAGGAAAACTACCGTACTCAAAGCTTAATTGTGATGGTCAGTAGTAGCCTTCGGAAGTCTTACAGTTCTAATCCTAAATGACTGAAAACATGTAAAAGTGTCAACTTTAGAATGTGACTCATTGCAATTTTTCAAATACATGAAATAAAAATTTAAATAAAATACGGGTGTTATTAAATCCTGTGATTGAAAAGGGCAAAAATTATGTCCAAAACAGCTCACTCTTCTCCCTCGGGGAAGAGAATAAAACTGAAGAAAAAATAATTGAAGTCTAACTCGTCAGTCCGTAAGACTCATCCGTAGAATCAACACCTCTGAAGATGTCCAAGATAACTGTGGACGAAACGTCAGGAACGATAAAATTTCATGGACCACAACCACACAACCCAGAAAATTCACCAGCAGCTTAATAGAATGTCTTATATCTTTGCCCCTGTAGCACAGCATAGGACGCCTCTTAAGATGAGTTTCTATTCAAACCATATCTGTCAAACACATAGGCCGTAGTATCGTACTAAGACACTGGATGTCGTTTAAAAATTTTCCCCGTTACTATATTGCCTTTCTTTATTATTTTCTGGTTTGTACCCGACCCCCAAGAGTTTTACTCGGGCGGCTCTTTGGTTGTAAATATAGACCGTAGCATTGTAATAGACACTAGTTGTCGTTTGAAAATTTCTTCTGATATTATATTGCCCTTCCTTTCTAGTTTATACCCGATCATTAGCGTCTTAATGAATCAGCTCCCGGTAGAAAATACAGTCGGAACAATTGTACCAAGGCACAGGTTGCCGTTAAACAAACAGGGGTCTTGTGGTTAGATTTAGATGTTAACCGGTTCAACTCCTTGATAGCACTTTGCTGTTCCTAAGAAATTGTAAAAGAAATTTAAGTGCACTAAATATCTGCATATTTCCAAGGATATGAAGTCAAGAAAAATTTATACTCCAATTAAGTAATAACCTCGATTTTCTCTTATGATTTATCCGTCAGCTATAGCTTGAACACCATTACTATGAAACAAAATGCATTTGCAGTTGCGAATATGGACAATCATCTACTATATAATAGAATGACGAAAATGAAAATTTGAACCGGAGCGGGCCTTGAACGCAGATTTCTCGCTTATCGCGAGTTGCCTCCTTAGCATGTGGCTATCCGAGCAAGAATCGCAGCCACACCCAAATTTCCATAAGTCGTCAACCATGTGTCTACAACCTGCAATCGTATATCCATTGCGTATATTCCTGTACAGGGCAGACATTATACTTGAAAGTCGCTTACCCGGTGTCGGCGGACGAATATGATATTACATTGCCTGTGTTTTTTTCGAATTAGAATGTAATGTTCCTTCGGACGAGTATGACATGGCTGAAGACAAATGGAAGTTTGGATCTATCTTTGAGTCGTGCACAGAAAGCCAAATGATAAAGCCGACCATTCGCGAGAAGCGGGAAATCCGGGTTTGGCACAAATTTTCACTGTCTACATTCCATTATACAGCTGCTGGTTGTCCATATCCGCGACTGCGAATACAATTAATGTATTTCATAAGGCTGCAATCGCCGTAGTGCCTGTTCTTTCGGATATGCATGCAAAACCGAAGGAACATTTCATTGTAATTCGGAATAACACAGGCATTGCTATATAGCCTTTACTATTAGGACAACTGTTGATTAGTCTTTTATTATTAAGTTGTTTTAATTGTGAACATCCTACAAGAAACTTACATAATTCGTCTACAGAGAGGATTTATAAAATACTTTTTTGTATAAAAGACCGAAAATGACAATACAAATATGGTCGTTAAATATTTCTATTATTTTTCATTTTATAATACTCTGTAATACTGTTAGACGACCGCATCTTACACTGTTCATTTATCTTTCAAAATCAGATTGCAGTAACGTAATAATGTGGCAGACATGATTCGAATTATGGGAGAATATTTTAAGTTTCCGACGCATGCAAGTTGAACAGTAAATATAATGTATAATAGGTTTACAGGCATTCTTCTGGAATACTTTATTTAGGTTATGCATTTGAATCAAACATTTAAAAAATATTATAACATCCATAAATGTATGTTTCATTAGAAATAACAAGTTGTGAGTATGTATTTAAATCCGGCAGTACCTGAAGAAAAGATTAAATTTCGTTAAGTGAAGATGAAATGAGAAAATTTTGACTGCTACGGTCGCAGGTTCGAATCCTGCCTCGGGCATGGATGTGTGTGATGTCCTTAGGTTAGTTAGGTTTAAGTAGTTCTAAGTTCTAGGAGACTGATGACCACAGCAGTTGAGTCCCATAGTGTTCAGAGCCATTTGAACCTTTTTTTTTTTTTTTGAGAAAATTTTCTGCAAATTGAAATGGTAAATATTTTATAGCTGCCGCAGATATATTGCTCAAGATCTTAAGCGCCTTTTTTATTTTGCAGCGTGACGGCGATCAACAGATAAAAAAATGTGACTGTATATAAATACTGACACCTATAATGAACAGTCAGTGCCCACAATGATGAAATATCTATCTGTTAAACAATGTAATGTCTTATTACTGTAGTCACAATATAAGAACAAATTACAGACAGGGGGCTAAGTAATATACTTTAAGTAATATTTTTATGCTTACAAAACAATTGAATAGATGGTAGGCATCACGTAATGTAACAAACTCGCTCATAGTTGTTCGTGAAGCTAAATGCGAGTAAATTAATCTGAGATAACGCATTTCTCACGCTATCCATTGTAATGCTAAGAAGTGCACATTTATATGCTAATTCTAAGCCTCTAGCCTCTGAAACAAGAGTATGTGCTCCCAAGTCGTGCTTTTGGAAATGCAGAAAACTTATCTTGTATTACTCTGCATGGAAGCGAATACGTACAACGTCAGGGGAAGCCAAGCAAATCAGCACCAAACAACACACGTCTGAATGCGGGCGAAGTTCAGCTCATTTGCGCAAAGACGGCCTCGCTACGCATTGTAGCGATGTAATCTTGAATTCAATTCGGGGCCGCGAAGATCCGACGAGATTGAATGGGAAGAGGGAATGGCTGCGTGCGTTGTCTCTCAGCTGGGCGCCCTTTGCCTTCGCAAGAGAAGGAAGCGCTAGTGGCTTTAAAGCGGAATTTAAAGAAACGCACCCGTCTCTCCCTCAACAAACTTTTGCAATAGAGCACATGGTAAATCTAAATTGGTAAAAACTATTTTTCTACATCTGTGCTTTTATTTTTCGTGATACAGCCGTGTTGAACATCTACACTGTCCGTCACAGAAAAGGTGAATGATTTTGTATTCGTGTAACCACTAATGCAATCTGTGAACGGGTGCTTCAGTTAGCTAGCTTGGTATTTCGACTACCTTCTATTTTAAATTTAATAGCTCTGACAGCTTTAATAATCGATACTTTAACGATATGTTTTTAACTTCGGTCGTGGAAGGAGCAATGGTGCAAGTGCGAACGTTAAGCTTTGTTCTAAATTGGGTTAAAGTGCAACATTCACGGTTCAAATGATCCAGACTGTTTATAATGAGTCGTGAAAACAGTTTAAGTGGTATTGCAGTTTTCGTGATGGTAAAGAAAGCAATGAACATGATCCATGTCTAGGAGAATCATCGCCAGTTAGAGTAGAAGAAAACGTTCAAAAAGAGCTGGAATTCTTTTAAACGATCGTTGCGCATCTGCCACATTAACTGAGGAGCTCATTGGAATTCCTAAAACAACTGTGCACCGCATTGTAACTGGTGATCAAAAAGATTGCAGAATGGAACGCTGTACATACATCAAACGAGCGGCTGCTAGGACCCAGACTTCGTGTCTTGCATCGTAACAGGTGATGAAATATAGTGTTTTGAGTACGATCCACATACAAGGAACCAAAGTTCGTAATGGAAAGCCCAGAATCTCCGAGATCGAAACAAGCGTGTGCGAGTACGCAGAAAAGCTGTGTCCCGAAACTTCTCACGGTTTCCTTTGATTCAAAAGGAATTACCCATAAAGAATTCGCTACAGAAGGTCAGATGATGAATGCCGGATTGTTCGGGACCAACCTGAATACAGCAATTAAGGAAAACGATGTCTGCCGCCCGACAATCCACCATCGCACTAAAGCAAGATCCTACGCAATTTCATGACTCAAAAATGTATCATGGAGCTTGAATACCCTATTATTGACCTGATTGGTCTCTGTGTGACGTCTGGTTATTTACAAAACTGAAATTGGCAATGAAAGGAATGCGTTTATACACGATTTCAGATATCCAGAAGGTTACGATGATGGTAGGGCATGCAGTTTCAAAGGTCGAGCATCAGAATTGTTTCGAACCATTTTTGCAACGTTTCCAGATGTGTCTTGACTCACAAGTAGCCTATTTTGAATAAAAATTCATGTAAACTAAAAATAAACAACGTCTTCTATTTCATTTTACATCAGTCACGTTTCCTGTGGGGCGGACTGTGTACGTAGCTAATGCATGTATGATCTGTAATAGGATCCTTCAGTTTTCCGAATGCGCTATAAGCACGGCTAGAAACTTGGAAACAAGTATCTACAGGGCACTAAAACACGATCCTTTAAGGTACAATTTACATGGGACGTGTAAACTGCATATTGTTGACAACAGGCCCAGTAGCGTTGCCCAGCAACTGCAAACACATGTTCGGCAACATTGCTGGCCACTGTTATTCGGCAATTTTTGCGGCAATACATTTCTGGCTCACAAAGTATGATTCAAATTTTTCGCTCTAATTTTTGTCCTTGTGGAATGCAAATGCAGCAACGACGCACTCACTTCCATTGTGTCGCTTTTGCTCATTTTTCAGCAATACTGCGAGCGGTATTAACACACCTGGACCGGAAATGTGGTGCCGCAAACATTGACGAGTTACAGTGGCCAGTAGTGTTGCCAAACATGTGCTTCCAATTGCTGGACAACACTACTGGGTCATATTGTCAACAATATGAAGGTTCCATGGCCTTTGTAAATGTACCTTAAAGGACCGAGTTTCAGTATTCTGTAGACGCTGATGTATATCTTTCCCAGGCTGTTGGAAAATGACCTTGATACACTGTAAAAGCAATTCGTCCGATAACTGACAAGAACAGTAACAATATGAAAGATTATATCAAGGTATGAACCAGACTGGCGACCATCGTTCAGTTTTTGGCAGCTGGTAATTTATATAAAGTTTAATTGAAAAGGTTTATAGTTTAAGCAGCAACCAGCCGCAAGTATGGTTTATAAGTTTATTTAACTCAAACAATTACCGGTATCGGATTTATTACAAATTCATCTTTAGGTGGCTCTTACAAGTTTCCTTTATTTCCTGCTGGGTCAGCGTTTTGCATTTGTTACTGGAGTGGTACACCGAGATAAAGAAAAAAATTGTTAAGAGAGATTTTTTTAATTTTTACCTTCGCAGAAACGTTCCGAAATAATCTTTAAGTTAATGAACTCGAATTTTGTGCGACGAATATATCCTGTATTTCTGTTACGCATTGTGAAGTTTACAATATTATACACATGGACTTTGTAAGCGCTGTTTAATCCCCTGCAAACTGCAATAAGACACGCATGCCGTTTTATGTTTTATGGCAGCACACGCACTCAGCTTCCACAAAACGTGACCTAGCTTTACGCGAGTAAAAAAAAAAAAAAAAAATACTTTCAAAGATTTTAGATTAGTAAATATGTTAAGATAAAGATGATACGTAAGGAGTATGAACACTGTAAATTATGTCTTTGATTCAGCGATAGAATTAATTTAAAGTCGAAAAGAGAAGTAGAAGCATGAATAATAAATTCTTATATGGCGTTCTATTGAATGGCTAAGATTACTAAAATAAATATTACATGCAAGCAATTAAAGGTTTATAGGTGTGAACCATGGACCTTGCCGTTGGTGAGGAGGCTTGCGTGCCTCAGCGATACAGATAGCCGTACTCTAGGTGCAACCACAACGGAGGGGTATCTGTTGAGAGGTCAGACAAACGCGTGGTTCCTGAAGAGGGGCAGCAGCCTTTTCAGTAGTTGCAGGGGCAACAGTCTGGATGATTGACTGATCTGGCCTTGTAACACTAACCAAAACGGCCTTACTGTGCGGGTACTGCGAAAGCAAGGGGAAACTACAGCCGTAATTTTTCCTGAGGGCATGCAGCTACTCCATCAAACCAGTCTCAGGACTCAAGACCACAACAACAATAACAAGTGTGAACTATCAAATTAGATCTAATGCGTGTTACGTTGTGAACAGATGTATTAGTACAGGGTGACAATTATTAAACTATATGAAATAAAATCGTCATAACTTCTGAACGGTTTGCGTTACGACGTTCAAACTATACAGCCGGCTGCAGGGCATGATGGGAATTAGTATGGGCATTGTTGTTTGATATAGCGACGAAGTCCATTTTCACTTGAATAAGTTCGTCAACAAGCAAAATTGGTGCATTTGGAGCACTGAGAACATGCATTTCCGATAGAGAAGTCTCTCCACCCTAAACGGGTGACTCTATGGTGTACAATCTCCAGTCACGGAATAATCGGAGCGATATTCCTTCATGGCACAATGACTACTGAACGGTACGTGAAGGTTTTGGAAGATGATTTCATCCCCAAAGTGACCCTGATTTCTACAAGATGTGGTTCTTGCAAGACGGAGCTCAATGCCATCGAAGCAGGAGAGTGTTTAATGTCCTGGAGGAGTACTCTGGGAACCGCATTCTGGCTCTGGGATATCCAGAGGCCACTGGCATGGGCCTCCATTGGCCGCCATATTCTCCGAATCTGACACATGCGACTCCTTTTTGTGGGGCTATATTAAAGAGAAGGTGTGCAGCAATAACCCCAAAACGATTGCTGAGCTGAAAACTGCCATTCAGGAGGCCATCGACAGCATCGATGTTCCCTCTCTTCAGCAGGTCACGCAAAATTTCGCTATTCGTCTGCGTCACATCATCGCCAATCATGGCAGGCATATCGAACATGTTATAACCTAATTCTGAATATCTGTAGTGACATTTACATGTTTAATAAAGTGTGTGCACGCCGTAGTTTATAACTAATTCACCCAGTACATCTAATAACACCCGCATTGGACACAAAAATTACATGTAGCTTATCTTCCGAAAGACTGTTAATGTCTGAAGCGGATTTACTAGCCCAGTTAAATGTGGCGTCTGGAAAACAGCTGTTCCACTTCCTGATTTAGTTACCACAGTCGCTATTTCTGTTCACTTAAATTTTAGATTGACAGTTTCATGTTCAGTCTAATATGTCTGTTTATCGTTCACTGCACAATAAGTCACCCGTCCATATTAGTCAAATATTTTGAAAGCAATACGTAATCTGACAATCCAAGCACGTTTCAGAGACAGTTGGGTGTTTACATGGGAGCGGTTGTGGAAGAGGAAACCCAGCAGCTGGAAACTGATTTCCAAAATTGACTATGAGGTCTATACATGGCCAACTAGAAACGGTATTATGAAAGCAATTTACGAAATCCGATTTTGGAAGCCCCTTGTAAACATTGTGTTTGTAAGAAGTACAAAAGCACAATATGTTGTTTCCTTCTTGTGTAGTTACTACGTTGAAACAGTATAAAAAGCGGATTTTACGTTGCATCCATTATTATACACTGAATTATGATTTTTTTACACTGAATAGCGAGTTGTAAAGTAAGAGATACGTTCTAATATTAGTACATTGAACAGAATCAACACTGAACACGAGCATTAGATAATCAGTTCTATGTACAGTAAAAAAGTACAAGGAGACACGTTTTTGTTACAGTGATAACCGGATTTTTTACATCAAATATAAAGTTCGATCCTATGTTAAAAATAGCAATATGGTACATATCACTGATTGGCATGTGAAATGTAAGAAATAAGTTGTACCACTTTTATATATCACAATATAGATATCACGTAAATGTCGTTTTATTACAATAAATATACGGAAACTTTCTACTGCATTCGTACAAAATGGGACGAAACCAAGGATGAAACACCGTTAAAGTTGTACTGCATCCCTCTTGGACTATGGCAATATTATGTTGGTTTAAAAGAAGAGAGGAGGTCTCGGAAGTGCTTTAGGAAGGTGGTGCTGACTGACTATGTTTGCTGATTCACAATTAGATCAGGGAAGGTGTTCTTGTGTATATGAATCTCAATCTGCTATAGACGACTCATTGTGCCATCCTTATCCGTAAGGAATAAAATCTGTTTGGTTTGTGTAAGTTACTCAGTCATAGCGCATCAAGTTGTTCCTTAGACCTGGTTTTCTTATATTATAACAAGCCAGTTAGTGAAATTTATAATGTAGAATGCAACTTTATATTTGAAGTTCAAACTCAGTTTATCACTGTAACAAATATAGTACCTTATGTACTTTTTTGTTATATATAGAGCATCGGTCATGTAATGCCCATGTTCAATGTTTATGTTATACAGTTTGCTAACATTACAGCAAATCTCATTATAACTGGATTGTCAATGCAAAAATATCATAATACTATATATATTAAAGAATTCAGCTTTAGATCCCATTTTATACTCAAATTCACCACTGTAACAACGAAAGAATAAAAAAACATTTTTATTGCGTTCTTGTCCTTTACAAAGTATTGCTCATCTAATGTCTATGTCCAGTGCTGGTACCATTCGAAGTACTAGCGTCTTATCGGAATTTTAAAATTTTCCCGGTGAATTGAATGTTCAAATAAATTTCGGGCTTGCAACCGGTAGTCGTTTAACTTCATTCCGAAATATTTCGACTGGGCACATGCCAGCCGTCTTCATGTGAGCCATCGAAGACCGTCTTCGATGGCTCACATGAAAATGACTAGCAGGTGTCTAGTCGAAATATTGTGGCATGAATTAAACGACTATGATATTGTACCTGATGGTATGGTACCCGAAAAATTGCTCTTAGAAGAAATGTCGTTAAAACGTTCAGATAAATTCTTAGTATCCTGGACCACGTAACTGGTAATAATGACACAGCTGAACTTCACATGAGTGCAAACAATAAAAGCAGAAAGTATGCTAAAAGGGTTATGTACACAGTGGAAAAATATGGAAAAAATGAAAGCACCGCCAATTTGGCAGCAGATGGGTCAGTCGAACCGACCGGCCGCCGTGTGACCCTGAGCCAGTGGCGTCATCTGGTTGCAATATGGACGGGCGTGGGGTTATCACTCCGCTCTACCAGCTGTTTTCGGGTTAGACTGGATGCCGATACGTCTCATTTAACTCGGCAGTGGTGGGGCCTGTAACTATTACGCCAGAGGTATGTGGGTTGTAGTATACCTCACATGGTTTTTTTAATATTTTGAATATTTTTACATTGAAATTAGTGGTTTAATCGACTCTCAGTTATTGCTATGCGTTAATGTTATTGTATATTATTGATGCACAGGGACAGTAACAAAATGGAATGTCAATTATTAATCACATACCAGTTACAAGTATCGAGATGAACAATACTGAAGTTAATGTTTTGTGTCCAAATTTATTGTACTGAAATAACTGAACTTAGAATCAATAAATGTTTTATATATGAGCAATAAATGTTTTATGCGTGGACGGTATCACAACACACTCATCACCCATAAAACATTTTCATGATTGATCATCTAATTTATCCTTATTGACACAGTTCTTTTCTCCATTTACTCGTTTCATTTTTTCCACGATAATAGCTATTACAGACCTCACCTCCATCATTCTATCTCCTTCCTGCTCTGATGTGTCACAATTACTGACAATAACAGCATATTGTTCATCTCCACTATTAGAATCAATTAGCCCCTCTCAAGTACATAATCAGTCAGTGCTCGCACTTAGTCCCCTTAAGGCCCATAAAGATCCAAGTATAACTATATTTGCTCTTAATTATCGAATAAAATCTGTCTTATGTAAAATACGCACAAAACGCGATGAAAGAGTTACCTTGACGTTTTCGCCTTGGGGACGAGAGAACTGCGTTGGGGTATGACAAACCCCAGCAACCTCAGAATTGTTTCAGCAACATCGCTAAGTCTCGTGCATAACTGAAGTTATAAAACACACCTGCACCAATCTACTGACATCTTGTACCAGCGGCCTGGAACTACAGAGTAGAGTGACATGCGGTCTAGCAGTTAACTTCGGAAATTCGTCATAAGCGGAATACCACAGCACTACACACACTGCCGCAGCATGTAGCTCCCAACTGCCAGCACGGCGCTGAGTGCACCCCATTCCAGTCCTCCCACCAAGCAGAGATTTCTGGCAGTACGAAGCCAGGTCCCCCGCATGGCAGTCAGCTCCGCTTACCATTCACCTTTGGGGCGGAAACTAAATTATGGCAAAGCTGCGTGCTTGAGCAGTGCCCAAAGAAAATACGAGAGTCGTCTACAAAGTAAGTTCCGTTTCTATTTCCATCCGCGGCAGCGCTACGATCGCAGTTCCGAGTATGCACGCCATTTTCAGATCGCTGCTGCCGACGTGTGCTTTGTAGTGCTTCTTTATAATGTCAACCGTAATTGAAAAAACCGCCGCGTGTGAAATCAGATCTGTGATTTGTTTTCTAAATGCAAAGAAAGTTAAACCGAAGTCAATCATCGGCAAATCTGCGAGGTTTACGGACAAAATGCTATGAGTGATTCAATGGTTAGAAGATGGGTCAGTATGTTCACTGAATGACGTGATAAAGTGCACGATGAAGAACGAAGTGCGCCCGTCTGTGGTTACTGATGAACTGGTTCATACAGGGTGTTTCAAAAATGACCGGTATATTTGAAACGGCAATAAAAACTAAACGAGCGGCGATAGAAATACACCGTTTGTTGCAATATGCTTGGGACAACAGTACATTTTCAGGCAGACAAACTTTCGAAATTACAGTAGTTACAATTTTCAACAACAGATGGCGCTGCGGTCTGGGAAACTCTATAGTACGATATTTTCCACATATCCACCATGCGTAGCAATAATATGGCTAGTCTCTGAATGAAATTACCCGAAACCTTTGACAACTTGTCTGGCGGAATGGCTTCACATGCAGATGAGATGTACTGCTTCAGCTGTTCAATTGTTTCTGGATTCTGGCGATACACCTGGTCTTTCAAGTGTCCCCGCAGAAAGAAGTCACAGGGGTTCATGTCTGGCGAATAGGGAGGCCAATCCACGCCGCCTCCTGTATGTTTCGGATAGCCCAAAGCAATCACACGATCATCGAAATATTCATTCAGGAAATTAAAGACGTCGGCCGTGCAATGTGGCCGGGCACCATCTTGCATAAACCACGAGGTGTTCGCAGTGTCATCTAAGGCAGTTTGTACCGCCACAAATTCACGAAGAATGTCCAGATAGCATGATGCAGTAATCGTTTCGGATCTGAAAAATGGACCAATGATTCCTTTGGAAGAAATGGCGGCCCAGACCAGTACTTTTTGAGGATGCAGGGACGATGGGACTGCAACATGGGGCTTTTCGGTTCCCCATATGCGCCAGTTCTGTTTATTGACGAAGCCGTCTGGGTAAAAATAAGCTTCGTCAGTAAACCAAATGCTGCCCACATGCATATCGCCGTCATCAATCCTGTGCACTATATCGTTAGCGAATGTCTCTCGTGCAGCAATAGTAGCGGCGCTGAGGGGTTGCCGCGTTTGAATTTCGTATGGATAGAGACGATACGTGGACGTTGGCGTCATTTGGACCGCAGCTGCAACACGGCGAACGGAAACCCGAGGCCGCTGTTGGATCACCTGCTGCACTAGCTGCGCGTTGCCCTCTGTGGTTGCCGTACGCGGTCGCCCTACCTTTCCAGCACGTTCATCCGCCACGTTCCCAGTCCGTTGAAATTTTTCAAACAGATCCTTTATTGTATCGCTTTTCGGTCCTTTGGTTACATTAAACCTCCGTTGAAAACTTCGTCTTGTTGCAACAACACTGTGTTCTAGGCGGTGGAATTCCAACACCAGAAAAATCCTCTGTTCTAAGGAATAAACCATGTTGTCTACAGCACACTTGCACGTTGTGAACAGCACACGCTTACAGCAGAAAGACGACGTACAGAATGGCGCACCCACAGACTGCGTTGTCTTCTATATCTTTCACATCACTTGCAGCGCCAATTGTTGTTGAAAATTGTAACTACTGTAATTTCGAAAGTTTGTCTGCCTGAAAATGTACTGTTGTCCCAAGCATATTGCAACAAACGGTGTATTTCTATCGCTGCTCGTTTAGATTTTATTGCCGTTTCAAATATACCGGTCATTTTTGAAACACCCTGTACAAGTGAAGAGAAGATTAAGCACAACCGTTAGTTTACACTTAGTGCCCTTGCTATGGAAGTTCCGCAAATCTCACGATCATTAACTCATGAAATTGTTACTCAAAAACTTAAATTTCAAAAGCTTTGCTCAAGTTGGGTTCCCAAAATTCTTACTGAACAACACAAAAAACAACGGATGGGCAGGGCACTTCAGTTTCTGACATGTTACAATGAAGAAGGCGATGGTTTTCTTTCTCGGATAGTCACGGGGGATGAAACTTGGGTATCGTACGACACACCTGAAACAAAACAGCAATCAGTGGAATGGAGGCACACTTCATCCCCAACGTAGGTTAAGCCTAAGTAAATTTTGACACCTCGAAAAGTCATGTGCACCGTTTTTTGGGACATAAAAGGCATTTTTCTGATTGATTTCTTACCACAAGGCCAAACAATTAATGCACATGGTTACTGCGAGACCATTAAGAAATCGTTCCACGCAATACAGAACAAGCGCCGAAGATTACTGTCAAAAGGTGTTTTCTTTTTTTTTTTTTTCACGATAATGTCCGACCTCACACGGCGAATGTGACGAAACAACTCTTACGGGAATTTCACTGGGACGCGTTTTGGTCATTCTCAGTTCAGCTCAGACTTCGCTCCTAGCGACTTCCATCTCTTCTTACACCTAAAATCTGACCTTGGTGGTCAGCGCTTCAACGATGATGACGAGCTGAAAGAACATGTTACCATATGGTTGAACACCCAGGCGGCAACCTTCTATGAAGAAGGCACACAAAAACTTGTGCCACGCTATGACAATTGCCTACAAAATTTTGGAAGCTATGTAGAAAAGTAGTTTAACAGTTGTCGATTTTTGTACAATAAATATTTTTTTCTGTATCTGTACACGTTTGTTTTATATAACCGAACGGAACTTACTTCGTGAACGTATCTTGTTGTTGTTGTTGTTGTGGTCTTCAGTCCTGAGACTGGTTTGATGCAGCTCTCCATGCTACTCTATCCTGTGCAAGCTTCTTCATCTCCCAGTACCTACTGCAACCTACATCCTTCTGAATCTGCTTAGTGTATTCATCTCTCGGTCTCCCTCTACGATTTCTACCCTCCACGCTGCCCTCCAATGCTAAATTTGTGATCCCTTGATGCCTCAAAACATGTCCTACCAACCGATCCCTTCTTCTAGTCAAGTTGCGCCACAAACTTCTCTTCTCCCCAATCCTATTCAATACCTCCTCATTAGTTACGTGATCTACCCACCTTATCTTCAGCATTCTTCTGTAGCACCACATTTCGAAAGCTTCTATTCTCTTCTTGTCCAAACTGGTTATCGTCCATGTTTCACTTCCATACATGGCTACACCCCATACAAATACTTTCAGAAACGACTTCCTCACACTTAAATCTATACTCGATGTTAACAAATTTCTCTTCTTCAGAAACGATTTCCTTGCCATTGCCAGTCTACATTTTATATCCTCTCTACTTCGACCATCATCAGTTATTTTACTCCCTAAATAGCAAAACTCCTTTACTACTTTAAGTGTCTCATTTCCTAATCTAATCCCCTCAGCATCACCCGATTTAATTTGACTACATTCCATTATCCTCGTTTTGCTTTTGTTGATGTTCATCTTATATCCTCCTTTCAAGACACTGTCCATTCCGTTCAACTGCTCTTCCAAGTCCTTTGCTGTCTCTGACAGAATTAAAATGTCATCGGCGAACCTCAAAGTTTTTATTTCTTCTCCATGGATTTTAATACCTACTCCGAATTTTTCTTTTGTTTCCTTTACTGCTTGCTCAATATACAGATTGAATAACATCGGGGAGAGGCTACAACCCTGTCTCACTCCTTTCCCAACCACTGCTTCCCTTTCATGCCCCTCGACTCTTATAACTGCCATCTGGTTTCTGTACAAATTGTAAATAGCCTTTCGCTCCCTGTATTTTACCCCTGCCACCTTCAGAATTTGAAAGAGAGTATTCCAGTTAACGTTGTCAAAAGCTTTCTCTAAGTCTACAAATGCTAGAAACGTAGGTTTGCCTTTTCTTAATCTTTCTTCTAAGATAAGTCGTAAGGTTAGTATTGCCTCACGTGTTCCAACATTTCTACGGAATCCAAACTGATCTTCCCCGAGGTCCGCTTCTACCAGTTTTTCCATTCGTCTGTAAAGAATTCGCGTTAGTATTTTGCAGCTGTGACTTATTAAACTGATTGTTCGGTAATTTTCACATCTGTCAACACCTGCTTTCTTCGGAATTGGAATTATTATATTCTTCTTGAGGTCTGTGGGTATTTCGCCTGTCTCATACATCTTGCTCACCAGATGGTAGAATTTTGTCATGACTGGCTCTCCCAAGGCCATCAGTAGTTCTAATGGAATGTTGTCTACTCCCGGGGCCTTGTTTCTGGGTATCTTGTATAATCAAAATAGTACAGGATATCTTCGTGTGTAGATAGTAAAAGTTGCAATAGTCGGTGAGTGTGGCGGTACTTTACAATAACTATATTATACCGCAGCTAAGCGCGGATCGTAAGTGTAGATAATTCACGAAAACGGTCCGCATTTATAAACAGAGATTAGAGAAAATGTTTGTGACCTGTAGGGAAGAAAATGAACTGAGATGTCATGACTGCTCTGCAACGAAAGATGTCAAAGGCAGGTTTCAAAAAGAGGTATAGTGGTGGACAAAAATAAGGAAACAGCGAAAACAAGGACATTAGCATGCCTAATACGGTGCAGGAAAACCATTGGCATTCAGAACATCTTCAAGTCGTCTCGGAATGGATAGATACAGTTTCTATGGTTTTCAATGGAAACTTGTACAATTCTTCCTGAAAAATAGTTGGAAGTGCAGGTAACGATCATAGAAATGGATAGCAATTACGCACGCTTCTCTTCAGTGTGGACTAAAAAGGTTCAATAATATTGAGATCTTTATATATGAAGATGGTATCGGTGACCATGCAGGTCGTTGAATGAAATTTCAGTGAAATGAATGCCCCTAGCTGCGTACAGGCGTTGATATAAGTCAACGGGGACAGTTGAAATATGTGTGCTCCGACCGGGTCTCGAACCCGGGATCTCCTGCTTACATGACAGACGCTCTATCGAGTTGAGCCACCATATATAGACTCACCGGCCATTTGACCATCTTCTTCTGTGCAGATGCACACACAGTGCCCACACTCTTACGGGAATCGGCAAAAAGCCGCGAGTAATGAGTAAAATGGGCAGGGGCAGTATGAATATAGTGCGGGACAATAATTTGGGAATGTGAGTCTCACGGGAGGCGTGCCAGAGATAAGTCCCTGGAGTCGTACTATCGTCTGTGTCCTCGGTGGCTCAGATGGATAGAGCGTCTGCCATATAAGCAGGAGCTCCTGGGTTCGCGTCCCGGTCGGACACACATTTTTCAGCTGTCCCCGTTGACTTATATCAACACCTATATGCAGCTAGGGGTATTCATTTCATTGTAATATTGAGATCTGGTGACTGTTGTGGACAGGGGAGAGCTGAAAACTCATTGTGCTCACAAAACCAGTCCTGGACGACGCGAACTATGTAAACAGGGGCCCTGTCGTGTTGGAAGACAGCATCACCAATGGAAAACCAATACTGTACCATGGTATGGTCCTGATCACCCAGTATGGTCACATAATCCTGGGCAGTTAAGCGATCTCGCAGAGTAACCTCGACGCCCAAGAAATACCACGATATGGCTGTCCAAAATATCACCGAACCCCGATTAAGTTTCGCTCTTGCGATGTTGACTGGGAGGGAAGTTGGCAGCAGTGTGAAACAAGACTCATCCGACCAAATGACTTCCTTCCATTACTCGACAGCCCAAATTTTATGACTTCGACACACTGTTTTCCTTTTCACAGACATTTGCATCACTGATGAGTGGGTTCGGAATACCAACTCTCCCTGCAATTTCCTATTTATTGAGCTCCCGTCGTGTTGTTTTTGGTGCTGAAGGTGTTCACGGGTGTGACATCCAGTTCTGCAGTGACTTTTGCAGCTCTTTATTTTTCGTCACAGCCCTCTGCAATGACCGCCCGTCTCGATCATTCAACACACACTTTCGTCCGCGTCATGACTTAGCGGACGAAGTTTTTCCAATTTCCTTGTATGCGGTATAATTCTTTACGACGCCTCTTAAAATACCAAACACATTGTCTTTCTTGGTTACAGAAGCACACACCATATGAGCACCAACAATTTTCCCACGTTTGAATTCATTTAGCTCCGACATAATGCACTCACCAATACGCAAAATACTGACACTCTCAACGCACTAGAACATTGCACGGGGTCGTTCGCAATCAAATACAACAGTGCAGCCTTTATATTCAAGGTTGCATTTCTTGCGGCGTTTCCGTATTGCTGTCCAACCCCTGCACATATAGTGTACTGAGGCGAACCTTATGTACGGAATGTTACGTGTTTTCGACACTTCCCAATACTTCTCCGCCCTTTCGTTAGTAGCAGTTTTTTTTAATATTGTAACATAGTTACTGGATACTAGTAGGGTTTTAAATTTAATTTTCCTCCTTATTATTCGAGTGACTGAACGAGTCAAGTGGTACGAGTGATTGGCTAAGCCCTGTTGGCTGCCTGAACTATCTTGATAGCGAAGTGCTGCGGCAAAAGACGGAATTATCAACCAGGGCTGTCAGTTGGAAACATATAGCTATACTTTTACCAGTCGGATCTGGAAAAAGTCAAATAGAATACATGTTATCATCTTAGTGAACTAAAATGATCCAATTATAAAGATCGGTTACATTCTTGTCGATATTCTCTGCTCGGTTAGCAAATTTTACGTCCGGTGTCTTATATAAGATGCAGTTCCTTATGCCATACGCAAAGCGCTCTGGCCCTACATAAACGTGGCAAAGGAATGCCAATTTTTCTGAATTTGATACTAATAAACTCATGCTCGATACGATTGCTATAGTTAATAGCTCTACATCCGATAAGACTGATTTTTACCTTGACTGATTTAAGCCAAGAAGTCAAATTACGTTGCACGGCATACAATCGAAAATTCGTTAGCCATATGTTAGCTTATAACAGCGATGTAGCCAAGCACGTAATCTTTATATAATTGATTGGCGACTCCATAGTGTCCTGTGCACTACGACCAGATAATGGGTATACTTGGAAGGAGAGACAGCATTGGTCGTATATTTTTGTTTATTATCGCAAAATCGATTTTCGGTCACTTAGTGACCATCTTCAGTGCTGTAATATATAACTTAAATTAGTAAGCACTGGTGTCAATAAGCTTACGGCGATCACATAGACTATGTGATCGCCGTAAGCTTATTGACTATGTGATCGCCGTAAGCTTATTGATACCAGTGCTTACTAATTTAAGTTATATATTACAGCACTGAAGATGGTCACTAAGTGACCGAAAATCGATTTTGTGATAATAAACAAAAATATACGACGAATGCTGTCTCTCCTTCCAAGTATACCCTTTATATAATTGTTTTGCTCTAGCGTAAGAGGTGCAATTGTATTATCTAAACCGTTGTATTCAATAATAAAAATCGATACAAAACGAATGGCTATTGTTTACTGGAACAAGTAAATTCATCTAGTTGCATAAATTATGAAGATATAGAACCATCACTGAAGAACAGCTCTGCAAGCACCACGCATCTCATTTATCGTGGCCCTGAAACTGATATCGTGACCAAATGCTGCTTCATCGACTGGAATTGTGAAATATTGAAGAAGCATGTCGAATGCTGGTCATCTTATCCAACTACCTGTGACTCTTGCATGCGTCGAAGTATATATATCAGCAAGGAGTTTGTTTAACGAGTGACGTTGTAAATGACTGTAGCGTGAGTCTCATCTCGAGATCGCTGTGTAATCAGACACTGGCGGGGTATCACGTTATAGAAATAATGGACTGTTGGTGGTGGTGGGGGGGGGGGGGGCGGCGGGGCTTCTTTAATTCGTGCCTGACAATGGCGATAAGCGGCGTGCATCTAATGAATTAAATATAAAAACAAACCTTTCAGAAACAACTAACTTCGAGGTTTAATGGCTTAGACTTCGAGTTTTCGAATCTCTAATTCCAGGAGTGCAGGACTGCGTGGAGAAAAATGTGTTCCGTAGAAAAATCTGAACAGAATAATTGGAAGCATGTGAAACATGATGCTGCAAAACATTGCTAACAATGCAGCAATAAAGTCAACAAATCAAGTGCAAAGCGGTGCTGGAAACAATAGAAACTAAAACATGGAAAACGCTTACCTAAGGAAGGGACAAATTAGTAGATCTGCTGTGATCTCTAGAAATAGTTAAGTTATGACTAGACAGAGAGTAATAGAGGATAAGTATTTTAGACGTTGACAAAGATTAGAATATGTAAAAGAGATCATTTAGTACATTGAGTGCAGTAGCTATGCAAAGAAGAGAAAACTAACACCAGGAAGAGGGAGACGGAGCCGAAAGATGGGTTACTATGAAATTAAAAATATACAATTACAACTAAATTCTGTAATGAAGAATTCATAGTTGTTTATCATTATCTAACTAAAATAATATTTGCACAGCAGCTAGGTGTTTGTAACCTATTTGGTACTCCGTTGCGTATTTAATCAGTGAAAATCAATATTAAAGGTGACATCTTGGATATTCGGGAACCCAGCCGAATGTTCGCGTCGTTCTCGCGCGATATTTCAACAGCGTGCCTCGCTGTCTTCTTCAGGTGCTACCTGAGACTGGTCCTTGGGTCGATCGTCCTGGATTCCCGAATATCCAAGATGTCAACAGATCGCCGGGAAAGCATGAAGAATTACAATATTAAAGGTTCTTGTAGTATCTGGACATTGTTTATTCTTCTCTTGTGGATGCTGCTCACTGTGTCTACACTCAGGTTAAGGAGTGTCAGAACATCAGCTACGTCTGAATACAGTTGTGCTAATTTCTATAACAGCAGGTCAGAAACGTTGTAAGTAGTGCAAAGCGGAGGATTTAGAAAAGTAGTTCCAATTAGCACATTTTCATAAATTTACGAGCAAAAATAATTATTGTAAAACGAAAAGTACATCAAATGTATTGAACAGATTAAGTAAAATAACTAAATAAAATTGTATGCAATTATGAATAGTGTTACTTCATAATGCTTAGAATATAAAAAGCGAAACCATATGGCGTAGATATACATAGCAAATTTGGGCAACAGGCAATAACATGAAACCACTGATTTAGTGAAACAAAGATTATCTCTCCTACTAGTTGTTTTCAAAGTATTTTCAAAAATGCTAATGAACACAAATTAAAAAAACTCTCGATCGGCAATCAAATGAGTTTTAAGAGAAAGGCAGAGCCTACTCGTAATATATATTCCATTCGAAATCTATAATCGATCACGAACATCTGTGAGTTTCAAAAAGTATTTGACTCTGTTGATAGAGAAACTCTTGACGTAATATCCGATAATTTGATGTTAAAACTAAATCGACAGATCAAATCTATGAAACGTTTACGGAAACAGAACCAAAAGTAAAGTTCATAGGCGAAATTTTTATGCTCTTTAAAATAAATGCAGTTGTAAGCCAAAGTGGTGGCTTATCTACAGTCCTCTTCAACTGTGCATTACAAAATATAGTAGGAGTTGGGAATGAAAAATCAAAATAAAATCAGTTATCAGCAATAAAACTAGTAATAAAGAAACAGGGTATTGAAGAAAACTGCCTGGCATTTGCAGACGATTTTGCTGTACTCTCTGAAAATCTAGCAGATGCATAAATACAAATCACTTTCTTGGACCATATAGCAAGTACAACAGGTTTAAGGATCTTTACAAAGAAAACCAAATATTTTGCTAACATAACATAAATTTTCGCTGACAAATCTTGATCAAACAGAAAGACTCAGATCGTTCAGTCACCTATTTGAGATAATTCAATAAAAAGAGTTTTAAAATTCTACCACGAATGAAAGGATTAAGGATATGAAACAACAACAAAAACTTTTACAATAAAATTCCTTGTCAATAAATGCAAAAACAATTCATTAAAACACAATAGCGAAACCAGAATGCCCTACACAAAAAAATTGTTGTACTGATCTATACATAAGACAAACTAGAAAAATTAGAGAGAGGAATCATGAGGAAAATATTAGGTCTAATAAGAAGCAACGAAGCCTGGAAAAGAATAAGAAGCGGTGAAGTAAGTCTCAATACAGGACAAAATAACAAAAAAGAACTAAAATGAGAATGATATTTTTTGGACATTTATGCGAGGTAAATAACACTAGGCTGAGAAAATGTGTATTCAGGTACCTCTGAAAGAAGACAACATGCTGGATCCGAGCAGTTAAAAAATATTTACAAATATACGACATAAGAGTAGGTGAAGCAGCAGAAAGAGAGACTCTCACAAGGAAAGTGTTAAATATAGAAGAATTAGAAGACAGAAACGAAAGAGAACCGCTGTTAAGTGTTGTGAAGAAAGAAAAAAGAGACGTGAGGAACAGATGGAAAGTTAGTGGAGAAAAATATAAGAATGAAATTTGAAGGACAAGAAGTCACTCGCTGTGCATCTTAGCCAAAACGGAAAGAAAGTGAAATTACTGAAGACAGTTTTAACAGCTCAAAGAATTAGCATAAGGCAGAAAGAGAGTAAATGGTGGCTTCGATTTGGTCGATGCATCGGTGACTTTTTAACAAATTGGAAAATGTATTTTCGGCTATCGAGCCTGGTTCTTGAGTCCCGACAAATAGTTCAATAATTCAGAAATATATGAATTAAACCGTAATAGCTGCAAATAGAAATATATTGGGACAACCACAAGACATTTTAATACCAGATACAAAGAACACGTAAGGGCATTAGAGAGTGATTTACCCATTACACATATAATTAAAAATCCTTACTACACTGTGATAGAAGTAGACATGGCAATCTTATCCTACAATCTTTTTATCAAAGTTTTGGTATATCATAATTATTATTGAGTTGTTTGTAGAAATGAAATGCAGGAAGGGTATTTCGCACAGGCTCCTAAATAAAAACGAAAATATGCTGAATGACCCACAAACCAACAAGAGAAGGATAATACCCCAGATAATTCAGAGCTAATCATAAGCTGTTGTGGGAGGAATAGTGAATATTTCAGGAGATGGTATTATATAATCACTCGAATAAAACCTTCCGCGCAACACATGTGCAATTGTTATTGGGTACATGGACACAGCTGGTTACAAAGATAAGTTTTCATTTTGCGTGTTGACACTCGATTTGCTATGAGTTTATTTATCGATTGTCACTTTTGTTTTTAGTGCTAAAGTTGTGAGGTTTTGCCTGAGTTTACGTAACTGAATTTATCAGCTGTGATTGTCATCTTTTGGTCAACTCTGTCGTATCGTTTAGGTATGCCTCACCGTGTTACAGTGCCCTGTTATCTAGATTTTCCTTGAACCGAGCTGCCAGCATTCTTGGAAGAGTTTCATGACTGAGATAGTTGTCTTTGTCAGGATTTTAGATGCGCCCCATCCAGAATTGAGTGACCTGCGGGCTCCTAACTGTACATCCCAACCAGTAAGGAAGATGGTTAGCCTAATTTTGTCGCTGCCTGCAAGTGTCGAAGGTGACTACGTAATCATTCGAAAAAGTGTGAACGACAGTAGAATCGCCAACACTGCTGGAATCTAAAAATATACTTTCTATCTAACACGTCTCGTGAACATTCCTAGTGGAATTTCATGTATGAGAGTGAAAAGCAGGCCGTATACAAGAGATACAGAGGAAATCTATACTTGACAGCCGAAAGTACAAGTATATACTACACAAATCGAAACATCCCCAAGTGGAAAGTATATGTTAGATTATATTTTTGAGAGGGTGAAAGCATGCTGCAGACAAGACATATGGAGGAGAAATAGAGCGAGCGGCGTATAGCGTGCGAGGTGTCAAGTCGGCAGGTGAGCTGTGTACGCACCTGCAGCTGGCGGTGCGGTGATTGGCGGCTGACGGCCTGTGGCTGTCGGTGCGTCAGAGCCGTGGGGCGGCGGGCGGCGGACTGGCGCCGGCCGCAGCAGCCCTGGTCCAGCCGCGCACGCGCCGCCCCCGAGCCCTCCCCGCCGCCCACTCCGCCCCCGCTGCTGCTGCCGCCGCCGCCGCCCACGCTGCGCAGCGGGCCCCGGGAACGCGCCGCGTACGACCGCCGTCTGACCATTCACAACGTACCCCGTGCCACCCGAGGCAGTGGCCGCAGTCTCGAGGCCCGTAGGTCGCATTATGCTAGTCAACGGCGAAAAGTGTCTCCAACGTAACTAAACATACTAAAAACATGCCACTCACTGCTGTGAAAGTTGTCTGAAAGTTGGACGGATACCAGCCCACCTAGTGGCCAGACAGCCTATCATAAGATTAAAGTTTTTTAAATTATTTTTTTACGATTTTGGAGATAATCTGAGCAGCCGTCTTCGGTTGTTTGCACATGACGCTGTCGTTTATCGACTAATAAAGTCATAAGAAGATCAAAACAAACTGCAAAACGATTTAGAAGAAATATCGAAATGGTGCGAAAAGTGGCAGTTGACCTTAAATAACGAAAAGTGAGAGGTCATCCACATGAGTGCTAAAAGGAACGCGTTAAACTTCGCTTACACGATAAATCAGTCTAATTTAAAAGCCGTAAATTCAACTAAATTCCTAGATATTACAATTATGAACAATTTAAATTGGAAGGAACCCAGAAAATTTTGTAGGGAAGGCTAACCAAAGACTGCGTTTCATTGGCAGGACACTTAGAAAATGTAGCAGACCTACTAAGGAGACAGCCTACACTGCGCTTGTCCGTCCTCTTTTAGAATACTGTTGCACGGTGTGGGATCCTTACCAGAGGGGACTGACTGAGTACATCGAAAAAGTTCAAAGAAGGGCAGCACGTTTTGTATTATCGCGAAATATGGGAGAGGGTGTCACAGAAATGATACAGGATTTGGGATAGACATCATGAAAAGGAAGGCGTCTTTCGTTGCGACGGAATCTTCTCACGAAATTCCAATCACTAACTTTTTCCTCCGAATGCAAAAATATTTTGTTGACACCGACTTACATAGGGAGCAACGATCACCAAGATAGAAAAAAAGGAAAATCAGAGCTCGAACGGAAAGATATAGATGTTCATTCTTTCCGCGCGCTATACGAGACTGGAATAATAGAGAATTGTGAAGGTGCTTTGGTGAACCCTCTGCCAGGCACTTGAATGTGATTTGCAGAGTATCCATGTAGATGTAGATGTAGATATCAAATGAAATACTTATTACGCTTTGAAACCAAAAAAGAAACAATGCACCACGAAGGAATGATCTAATTGGAACGGAAGTCGTTGCAAGTGATGTACATCTAGAGACAAACAAATAATTACAATTACAAAAAAAAATTAAATGATTTATTCAAGAGCAAGAGTTTCACAAATCGAGCACGTCAATAAGGCGTTAATTCACCCCTGGCCTTTATGAAAACCGTTATTCGATTTGGCACTGATAGAGCTGTTGGAGGCCCAACTGAGGGATATCGAGCCAAATTCTGTCCTACTGGCACCTTCAACCGCCTAAATCCCGAGATGGTTGGAGCGCCCTACCCATAATGCTCCGGCGACCTTGCTGGCCAAGGTAGGGTTTGGCAAGCACGAAGACAAGCAGTAGAAACCCTCGCCGTATGCGGATGGGCATTATCTTATTCAAATGTAAGCCCAGGGCCGTAGACTATAGTTTACGTACCAATGTGCTCAAGGGTGCTGCGGATGACAACCAAAGGGGTCCTGCTGTGAAATGCAGTGACACCTCAGACCATCAGCCGTACGTTGGGCGACAGTCACGTTGGTGTCATAAGATTTCCCAGGCATGGCGTCTCCACACACATCTTCGCTGGTCATCGGGGCTCAGTTCGAAGCAGGGTTCACCAGTCACGACAATTCTACTCCAGTCAACGAGATTCAAGGCCGAAGACGACTCTGGAGACGCCCCAGACAACGGTGGGATATCAACCTGGTTATCGTCCACCATACGGCCCGACAGCCATGAGTGATGGTCTGGGGTGCCGTGTCTTTTCATAGCAGAACCCCTTTCTACATCTACATCTGCATCCATACTCCGCAAGCCACTTGACGGTGTGTGGCGGAGGGGACCTTGAGTACCTCTATCGGTTCTCCCTTCTATTCCAGTCTCGTATTGTTCGTGGAAAGAAGTATTGTCGGTATGCCTCTGTGTGGGCTCTAATCTCTCTGACTTTATCCTCATGGTCTCTTCGCGAGATATACGTAGGAGGGAGCAATATACTGCTTGACTCTACGGTGAAGGTATGTTCTCGAAACTTCAACAAAATCCCGTACCGAGCTACTGAGCGTCTCTCCTGCAGAGTCTTCCACTGGAGTTTATCTATCATCTCCGTAACGCTTTCGCGATTACTAAATGATCCTGTAACGAAGCGCGCTGCTCTCCGTTGGATCTTGTCTATCTCTTCTATCAACCCTATTTGGTACGGATCCCACACTGCTGAGCAGTATTCAAGCAGTGGGCGAACAAGCGTACTGTAACCTACTTCCTTTGTTTTCGGATTGCATTTCATTAGGATTCTTCCAATGAATCTGTCTGGCATCTGCTTTACCGACGATCAACTTTATATGATCATTCCATTTTAAATCACTCCTAATGCGTACTCCCAGATAATTTATGGAATTAACTGCTTCCAGTTGCTGATCTGCTATTTTATAGCTAAATGATAAGGGATCTATCTTTCTATGTATTCGCAGCACATTACACTTGTCCACGTTGAGATTCAATTGCCATTCCCTGCACCATGCGTCAATTCGTTGCAGATCCTCCTGCATTTCAGTACAATTTTCCATTGTTACAACCTCTCGATAGACCACAGCATCATCCGCAAAAAGCCTCAGTGAACTTCCGATGTCATCCAGAAGGTCATTTATGTGTATTGTGAATAGTAACGGTCCTACGACACTCCCCTGCGGCACACCTGAAATCACTCTTACTTCGGAAGACTTCTCTCCATTGAGAATGACATGCTGCGTTCGGTTATCTAGGAACTCTTCAATGCAATCACACAATTGGTTTGATAATCCGTATGCTCTTACTTTGTTCGTTAAACGACTATGGGGAACTGTATCGAACGCCTTGCGGAAGTCAAGAAACACGGCATCTACCTGGGAACCCGTGTCAATGGCCCTCTGAGTCTCGTGGACGAATAGCGCGAGCTGGGTTTCACACGACCGTCTTTTTCGAAACCCATGCTGATTCCTACAGAGTAGATTTCTAGTCTCCAGAAAAGTCATTATACTCGAACATAATACGTGTTCCAAAATTCTACAACTGATCGACGATAGAGATATAGCTTGTCATCCAAGGCACACTCACCGCACAGCAGTACATCGACGATCTTCTATGTCCCATTTCATTGCACATCATGTGAAACCATCCCGGGATTACATTTTATCATAATAACGCCGGCCCGCGATAGTTTCCACTCCTTGTGTTCGTGCTTGCCAAACCGTACTTTGACCAGCAAAGTCGCCAGCTATCTCCCTAACTGAGAATATTTTAAGCACTATTGGCTGGACTCTCCAAACAGTTCAGGGTTTTGAGGTCCTAGCGCGGCAGTTGGACAGAATTTGGCACGATCTTCACGAACACATCCAACAACTGTGTCAGTCAATGCGAAGTTGAGTAACTGCTTGCCTAAGAGCTAGAGGTGGACCAACACGTTATTGACTTTCACATTTTGTGGCGCTCTTTCTCTTGAAAAAACCATGCATTTTTTCTGAAATTGTAACAATTCATTTGTTTCTACCTATACATCACATCTACCGCTTTCTGTCCTTTTCTCTCTTATTGTTCTTCTTCTTCTTCTTCTTCTTCTTCTTCGAGTGTATATTTTTGCATCCTAAGCATTGACTAACTGTACGAAGACATGAATGTTCTTGAAATAAAAGTAAAAACTGATTCAGTGAAATAACGTGTAACGTAGTCAGAAAGAAATACTTTCGAAATTGCATATAACTGTAGGGTACCCCACTGAAAGAAAAAACTATAGTATTTCATACATCAAAAGCGTATGCACCGCTTCACAAAAAGAAATGAAGAACCAAGAAGACATGACCGGAGGTCAGCATAACTTAGTACTCGTACACAAGCATTGGCATGTATGTAAACAATTCTGTGACAGATATGATTTACCCCAGAGTGCATTTTTGTTCTTCGTGTTTAGTGTTGTTACCAGAGCTAGTAGTGTTCACTGAGGTGGCAAAAGCTATAGGATACATTTTAATATCATGTTGCATCTCCTGATTCACAGCATAGTGCAGCAACTCGACTTGACATTGACTCAACAAGTTGTTGGAAACCTCCTCCAAAAATATCGAGACATGCTGTCTCTATAGCCGCTCATAATTGCGAAAGTGTTGCCACTTCAAGGGTGATCTCATCTCTCAATTATGTCCCATAAACGTTCTAAGTGATTCATGTCGGGTGATATGAGTGGCCAAATCATTCGCTCAAATTGTCCAAAATGTTCTTCAAACCAGTCGCGAACAGTTGCATCCTGGTGACATGGCGCACTGTCGTCCACAAAAATTCCATAGTTTTTTGGGAATATGACGCCCCTGAGTGACTGTAAGAGGTCTCCATGTAGCTACTTCCAGTGAACTATCGGTTCCATTCGTGTAAACACATCCCACGCCATTATGGAGCCACCACCAGCTTGCACAGTGCCCTGTTGTCAAGTTAGATCCTTGGCTTCGTAGGGTCTGCGCCACACTCGAACCCCACCATTAGCTCTTACCAACTGAAATCGGGACACGTCTGACCAGGCCACGGTTTTCCAGTCGTCTACAGTCCAACCGTTATGGTCACGAGACCAGGAGAGGCGCTACAGCTCACGTGGTGCCGTAAGCAAAGGCACTCGCGTCGGTCGTCTGCTGCCACAGCCTATTAATGCCAAAATTTCACCACATTGTCCCAACGGATACGTTCGCCGTACGTCTCACGCCGATTTCTGCTGTTATTTCACACAGTATTGCTTGTCTGTCAACATTGAGAACTCATGCAAACGTCGCTGCTCTCGGTCGTTAAGTGATAGCCGTCAGCCGCTGCGTTTCCGTGATGAGAAGTAATGTATGAAATTTGGTATTCTCGGCACAGTTTTGACACTGTGGATCTCTCAGTACTGAATTCCCTAACGATTTCCGAAATGTAATTTCTCATGCGTCTAGCTCCAGCTGCCATTTCGCGTTGAAAGTCCGCTAATTCCCGCGTTGCGGCCATAATTACGCCGGAAACCTTTTCACATGAATCAGCTGAGTATACATGACAGCTCCGCCAATGCACTGTCCTTTTACGCCTTGTGTACGCGATACTGCCGTCATCTGTATACTTACATATCACTCTTCCATGACTGTTGTCACTTCAGTGCAATCAAGGGGCCTAAAAAGCCTAAGATTAGTGATCGCTTTGAACGATACATAGATGCTGCGTCCACGTGTCATATGGCGTTATCAGTACTTGACGGAGTTAAGTGGGTTTGTAATTGGCCAATTGGTCAAAACGTGTAATATCCAGATTTTTGGGGCATCCAAATGTGACAATGGCCAGTTGTCGGAGAGCATGGGAAACTGAGCGCAGTTATACTCGTCTTCAAAATTCCGGTTGACGACGTCCGACCACCACAAGAGACACCCGCCCTATTGTGTACCAGGTACTTCGTAGCCCCTGCACATGTGCGCCTGCCATGCGGGAACAAATAATGGGCTATACGAATGCATGGTTCGCGGCGATATGTACTGATAAAATTCTCTCCAGCTGACATGATGAGTAGCCGGCCGCTGTGACCGAGCGGTTCTAGGTGCTTCAGTCCGGAACCGCGCTGCTACTGTCGCAGATTCGAATCCTGCCTCGGGAATGGATGTGTGTGATGCCCTTAGGTTGGTTAGATTTAAGTAGTTCTAATTCTAGTGGACTGATGACCTCAGATGTTAAGCCCCATAGTGTTTAGAGCCATTTGAACCATTTTTTGACGTAAGCAGTTCGCAACGTGATCAGTGAAACAGGAGAAGAAGTTTGTTGAGAAATGAGACGCATCCTTTCAAAATTCAAGCCCTACATCCAGAATAATAAGGAAGAAGTCGGAGTTTCTCAGGAGAATGTCATTAAAACGTCGACAACGGCTGGGATTGTGGTATGCTAACACCATGCTCCTTCATACCGCATCCGGTGATGAATGGCTGAGGATGACATGACGGTCGGTTGACTATAGGTCCTTAGAACCTAATCGCCCGATTTCCATTTTTTGCTTCCCTTTGTTGTTGTTAACACCATGGATACACAGATTATAGAGGGAAACCAGACGTGAATAATGCATCTGACTGTAAGCTGGATAACACAGAGGTAGAACTTGTTCAAGATCTGTCGAGCACTTATGTTCGTCACCAACAGGATGCTGAGATGGTATTGCATCTTGTTTCATTACTTCTCTTGCTTTCTCGGTTTTTCGGTGGTATATTTTTAAAGCAGTATCATAGATGGGATATTACATAGCAAATTTTATATTCCAATTTGCTATTCCTCGCTTTAAAATTACCATTGATAACCAGCGAAGACGTGTGTGAAGACGCCACGGACAGCCGTGGGGTGCCAACCTGATTATCGTTCATCATACAGACTGACAGCCAGGAGTGATGGTCTGGGGTGACATTTAGTATCACAGAAGGACCCCTTTGGTTGTCATCCATAGCACACTTATAGCACAGAGGTAGGTCGACGATATTCTACGCCCCGTTACGCCCAGTTTTGTTGCCCTGCATAGCAAGCCATCCTTTGCTTACATTTTCAGCGAGATAATGCTCGCTAACACATGGCGGGAGTTCCTACGGGCTTCTCTTAGTTCTTGCCAAATCCCACCTTGGCCAGCAAGGCAGCCGGATCTCTTCCCAGTTGAGAACGTTTGCAGCATTATGGGCATGATGCTCCTCCAACCAGCTCGAGATTTTGACGATCTAGTGCACCAGTTAGACAGAATTTGGCACGATATCCCTCAAGAGGACATCCAACAACTCTATCAAACAATGGCATGCCGCATAACTGTTTGCATAACGGCCAGCGGTAGACCAACCCATTATTGACTCGTTCTGTTTGTGAAGCTCTTTCTCTTGAATCAATCATCCAATTCTTCTGAATTTTTTTTCGCCTTAGAGTCTATATGCCAACGGCCTTACCGCAGTGGTAACAATGGTTGCTGTCAGATCACCGAAGTTAAGCGCTGTCGGCTAGCACTCGAATAGGTCTCTGTCCGGGTCTGCCGTGTGGTGTTGGCAAGCTGGGTTTTCTCAGCCCTTGTGAGGCCAACTGAGGAGCTAATTGATTGAGAAGTAGCGACACCGGGCACGAAAACTGACAACGGACGGGAGAGCTGTGTGCTAACCACATGCCCCTCCATATCCGCATCCGGTGAACCTTAGAGCTGAGGCTGAGACAGCGACAGGTCGGCACCGTTGGACCTTCAAGAGCTGATCTGGACGGTGTTTGTTTGCTTTTAGAGTGCATATATGTACCAGGTGTCTCCCCTAAGCCGGCCGGTGTGGCCGTGCGGTTCTAGGCGCTTCAGTCTGGAACCGCGTGACCGCTACGGTCGCAGGTTCGAATCCTGCCTCGGGCATTGATGTGTGTGATGTCCTTAGGTTAGTTCGGTTCAAGTAGTTCTAATTTCTGGGGGACTGATGACCACAGATGTTAAGTCCCATAGTGCTCAGAGCCATTTGAACCATTTTTCTCCCCTAAAAGTTGTCAGGCATATTTTCTCCTGTGTAGATATCTGCAGTTTCACTATTGCTGTGTGTAGCTGGAGTCAACCTAAGCAAATATTTCTCATCACGTCTTTCATGCAATACCCAGTGGCGACAGAGCGCGTCGCCTTATTTTCCGTCATAAAAAACATTAATTGCAGCGGAATTTCACGTGCCTGCTCGATAGAGTGGTCCCATATTATTCTAATGTGATACTTGTTTTATTAGTATGTATTAACTGGGACAGTACAACACGAAGAATAACACAGCCTGGCCCACGCTGACTGCAACCGCCATGCAGAGGCGCTTCTCAGTTACTGGTTATTCATTGTGTTTTACTGTCCCTGTTAATACACACTCATAAAACAAATATCGCGTTAGACTTATTTTGTGGCCGTTCTATCGAAATAGCATACAAAATTGTTTTAAAAATCATTTTGTTTGTAACTGGAAACAAAGTGATGCCTTCCATCGACGCTGGGAATGGTGTTTGTTCGGGCTGAATCCAACCAGACATTGCAATTGTGAAATTGCAGATATTTGTCGAAACACCAGGGAAAATGCGCCTGTCGAGACACCCTGCATATACAGGGCTTCCCACCTAACTGTACCACGCCACATATTTTCGAAACGAAATAAAATGTAAAAAATGCAATTGGGCAGGGACGCCCTTTCAGGTGCTCACAGATTGGGCAGAAATTTACAATGTAAAAAAAAACATCACTTTCAGCAAAAGATTATGTTTTTTAATGTGCACATGTATCTTTTTGTACGGAAATGTAACTAGAAGTAGACTTAGTGACGACAGACTTGTGTTCAATGCTCTGAACATCATACCTTCTGAAATTCGTGAACTTTAAAGGATGCCAACGGTGCCACAGTTTCTTCAGCAATGCGCAGAGCAAGGGTTGACTACAGCAGATATCAGGCAGTGAAGGCAACCCGCGTTACGGAATTTCTGAAGAAATTGTGGCATGGTTTGCATTGTTTAAAGTGTTCCAGAATGTATAACGTTTAGAGCAGTGGAACCAAGTCTGTCACCACTAATCTTACCTCTAGTCTTCACTTCGGTGGAAAAAACATGCAAGTGCCGCTTCAAAAAACGTAACTTTTGGTTGAAAGTGATGTTTGTATGTTTGTGGGGATTGTCGATTCCTACCTATTGCATTAGCCCCTGACTTCGATGCATCCCTATCCAATTGCATTTTTCACATTTTGTTTCATTTCGGTAATATAGGAGATGTCAAACTTAGATAGGACACCCTTTGTATACCAGGTGTTTGTTTTAACTTGAGGCATCTAAATATTTCGAAAACGACACATCATACGAAAAAAATTTACTAAGTAAAAATTAATATTAGTAAAGCGAACATCTATATTTGCTACAAGTCGCCAGTGGCCACCTCCTAACCACTTCCCATGCTTGGCGGCGTCAACTTCGTATTTGCAAATGAGAACTTCCCGTTTTTACTGCATATTCGGATTCTTCACCAAAAAATACATACAGTTTACTCAAACCATTGTTTTCCGTTCGTGCTAGATGGTGCTGTAATCGACAAATATCAAATATGCCTGTTCTTGAAATAAAGATCCGACGCATTTGATTCTACATTTCATTTAGGATGTAAATGTTAACCTTTGTGTTCAAACAGTTGATATTGGTGTTCAAACGTTACTTGAATGTTTCTTTTTTTTTCTTTATTGTGATTTCATTCCCCTGCCCATATGGGGCAGAGCTGTCACTGGCGCAATCCGCCGCTCTTCATCCGAGTGACATGACAACTAAAACAAGAATAAACTGTTACATACATAAGGCGATAAAAAGGGGAACATAAAACAGAGTACGGGGAGAAAATGGAGGTAAAAATACACTGACATGGAGACGTTCATGGGGGACAAGTAAAAAAGTCACGAGAAAGTTAAAAAACACAGTTGGCGATTCGTAAAACACAAAGAAGACACTGAATGCACATGCACAGGTTAAAAGTTGGCCACAGTATTAAAAACACTCCAGAACAACACACTTAAAACCCACTTGGAGCACACACAATGAAGAATAAAACTGCCAGGTGGGTCCTGCCGAGGGAAAGGTGAGAGAGGATGGAATTGAAGTTGCTAACTTGATTGTACATTACAAATACTATTGCTAGACACATTTCGGGAATGCCAGTGTCTATGCATAGTAATTGAACTGCACAGTCACATCTGCAACATTCGATTAACGTTTGAATATCAGTATTAACCATTTGAACACATATACATCGTAAATAAAATGTAGAATCAAATGCGTTGGATCTTAATTGCAAAAACAGAAACACTTGATAATTGTCGATTAGAGCGCCATCTACCACGAATGGAATTCAATGGGTTGAGTAAACCGCACGTAGTTTTTGGCGTTAGAATACCGATACCAAAAAAAGTGAACACTATGTATAAACGCGGACAGTGTGATAGACAAATGACACACTAAATTCAATCAGCGATGTTGTATAACAGATTCTAGCAAATCATGTGCTGTAAAGACTAATTACCGAATAAAATGCATTAATATTCAGGAATAATAGTCGATATCACACAATAAAGAGGGTGCCGTTGTCTATGGCGCTCTGGATCTCATGGACGAACGAAGTGAGGTGAATTTCGTAATACCTATGTTTTTGGGATCTTTTTTGATTTTTATACCAGGAGATTTTCGATTTCCAAAAAAATCATAATGCGTGATCATAAAATATGTCCCATAATTCTACAGTCGATTGACGTTGCTGATATAGACGTACAATTACACGTATCCTCGTGAACACGAAACTGACCTGCAGTTTTTTTTCGATCGCTTAATACGAGTGTCGTGCACAAAGTAAGTTCCGTTTCTATTTCTATTCGCGGTAGCGCTGCTATCGCAGTTCTGAGCACGCGCGGCAGTTACTCTGACTCAAGGAGAAGACATGTACGTCATTTTCTTATCGCTGCTGCCGACGTTTGCTTTGTAGTGCATCTTTATAATGTCAGCCCTAATTGAAAATGCCGCCGCGTGTGAAATCAGATCTGTGATTCGTTTTTTATATGAAAAGAAAGTTAAACCAAAGGAAATTCATCGGCAAATCTGCGAGGTTTACGGACCAAATGCTAAGAGTGATTCAATGGTTAGAAGATGGGTCAGACTGTTCAATGAAGGACGTGATCAAGTGCACGATGAAGAACGAAGTGGACGCCAGTGGTTACCGATGAACTGGTTCCCACAACTGAAGAGAAGATTAAGCACAACCGTAAGTTTACACTTAGTGCCCTTGTTATGGAAGTTCCACAAATCTCATGATCACTAATTCATGAAATTGTTACTGAAAAACTGAAATTTCGAAAACTTTGCTCACATTGGGTTCAAAAATGGTTCAAATGGCTCTAAGCACTATGGGACTTAACTGCTGTGGTCATCAGTGCCCTAGAACTTAGAATTACTTAAACCTAACTAACCTAAGGACATCACACACATCCATGCCCGAGGCAGGATTCGAACCTGCGACCGTAGCAGCAGCGCGGTCCCGGACTGAAGCGCCTAGAACCGCTCGGCCACAGCGGCCGGCGCACATTGGGTACTCAAAATTCTTACTAAACAACAGAAAAACAACGGATGGGCAGTGCACTTCAGTTTTTGACACGCTATAATGAAGAAGTCGATAGTTTTCTTTCTCAGATAGTCACGGGGGATGAAACTTGGGTATCGTACGACACCCCTGAAACAAAGCGGCAATCAATAGAACGGAGGCACACTTCATCCCCAACGTAGGTTAAGCCTAAGTAAATGTTGACACCTCGAAAAGTCATGTGCCCCGTTTTTTGGGACAGAAAAGGCATTTTGCTGATTGATTTCTTACCACAAGGCCAAACAATCAATGCACATGGTTACTGCAAGACCATTAGGAAATTGCTCCGCGCAATAAAGAACAAGCGCCCTCGAAAAGTCATGTGCCCCGTTTTTTGGGACAGAAAAGGCATTTTGCTGATTGGTTTCTTACCACGAGGCCAAACAATCAATGCACATGGTTACTGCAAGACCATTAGGAAATTGCTCCGCGCAATACAGAACAAGCGCCGTGGATTACTGTCAAAAGGTGGTGTTTTTTCCCACGATATTACCCGACCTCACACGGCGAATGTGACCAAACAACTTTTACGGGAATTTCTCTGAGATGCGTTTGATCATCCTCGGACCTCGCTCCTAGCGACTTTCGTCTCTTCTTACACCTAAAATCTGTTCTTGGTGGTCAACACTTCAACGATGATGACCATGTTACCACATGGTTGAATACACAGGCGGCAACCTTCTATTAAGAAGGCATACAAAAACTTGTGCCACGAAATGACAGGTGCCTACAAAATTTCGGAAGCTATGTAGAAAATAAGTTTAACAGTTGTAGATTTTTGTACAATAAATATTTTTTCTGTATCTGCACACGTTTGTTTTGTACAACCAAACGGAACTTACTTTGTGGACATTACTCGTACCTTACGTTATTCTAGCGATCCACGATAAACTAGTTTTAGAGGAGGAGCAACGGGCCGCACATTATTCGTCTCCTGAGAGAATAACTGTATGTGGTTTCTGCTCTAGAAACATTCAAAATTTGCATGCAGGAAAGATATCCCATAGCTGTCGTATGAAAGTTCTCATCCCTCTGCACACCAGTAAGATATTGATGCGACAAGGACGCTTGTAATGAGAACTCACATGAGATTGGAAAAGTTAATTTGGGTTACTACTTCTTGAATTTTTCACTTAATAACTTGGAACCACTAGGAATAGTTGGAGAAAGAAACACCTACTGCGTAAAATTAACAGACCAGACATGTAGAGAAGTGACAAGAACGGGAATGACAAAATAACCTGTCTTGCCCTTTGCGGCACAGTAATGTACCTCGTTCTCATCAGATGTCTCCCGTCGGTTTCCAACATTTAAGAACATAGAGATATCTACCGCCAGCAGGATGCAGCGGAAAACTAAACGAACTGTAAACAATGATGGTTGTTTCCAGAAACAATGATCCATTGAGACAAGTCTGTCGTCAAATATCATTACTGCGCAGATCTGCAGGACTGCAGTGTCAGCTTGACCAGTAAAACCTCATGCTCATAAATCAAGGATAATGCTGATACATGGTGAAACAACGCTCTTGTGGGCGGTTTGCGGGTTTAAATCACCTCGGGGTATGACCATGCTGTGCATTTGACCTGCGGCGCTGGCAGCAGTCCACATACGCAGAGTACGGTGCAGTGAGTAAGTGTGCAGACGTGCTAATGGTGACTGTGAGTTGAATATAGCTCAAAGAACACATATTGATGACGTTGTGAGGTGTAGAATACTAGGGTGCCTGGAGGCTTGTCAAACAGAGCAGGTCGTAACACGGGCCCTCCGTGTGCCACATAGTGTGATCCCAAGATTATGGCCACGATTCCAGCAGACAATAAACGTGTCCAGGCGCTACAGTACTGGACGTCCACAGTGTAAAACATCACAAGAAGACCGATATCTCACAATCAGTGCCCGCAGACTGCCACGGAGTACTGCAGGTAGCCTTGCTCGGGACCTTACGGCTGCCACTGGAACAGTTGTCTCCAGACACACATTCTACAGACGACTGAAGAGACATGGTTTATTCGCCCGGAGACCTGCAAGGTGCATTCTACTAATCCCTGGTCACAGGAGAGCACGTAAAGACTGGTGTCAAGAACACATTACATGGTCATTCGAACAGAGGTCCCAGGTTATGTTCATGGACGAGTCCAGGTATAGTCCGAACAGTGATTCTCGCCGGGTTTTCATCTGGCGTGAACCAGGAACCAGATACCAACCTCTTAATTTCATTGAAAGGGACTGTATGGAGGTCGTAGTTTGATGGTGTGAGGTGGGATTGTGATTGGTGCACGTACACCCCTGCCTGTCTTTGAGAGAGGAACTGTAACAAGTCAGGTTTATCGGGACGTCATTTTGCACCAGTATGTACGCCTTTTCAGTGGTGCAGTGGGTCCCACCTTCCTCCTAATGGATGATAACGCACGGTCCCACCGAGCTTCCATCGTGGAGGAGTACCTTGAAACAGAAGATATCAGCCAAATGGAGTGGCCTGCCTGTTCTCCAGACCTAAACCCCGTCAAGCACATCTTGGATGCTCTCGGTCGGCGTATCGCTGCACGTCTTCAAATCTCTATGACACTTCAGGAGCTCCGACATGCACTGGTGCAAGAATGGGTAGCTATACCCCAGCAGCTGCTCGACCACCTGATCCGGAATATGCCAATCCGTTGTGCGACCTGTGTACGTGTGCATGGTGATCATATCCCATATTTATGTCGGGGTACATGCGCAGGAAACGGTACCGTTTTGCAGCACATTTGTTTCGGGACGGTTTTCTCAACTTACCACTAATACCGTGGACTTACAGATCTGTCTCGTGTGTGTTCCCTATGTGCCTATGCTATTAGCGCCAGTTTTGTGTAGTGCCACGTTGTGTGGCACCACATTCTGCAGCCGGCCGAAGTGGCCGTGCGATTAAAGGCGCTGCAGTCTGGAACCGCAAGACCGCTACGGTCGCAGGTTCGAATCCTGCCTCGGGCATGGATGTTTGTGATGTCCTTAGGTTAGTTAGGTTTAACTAGTTCTAAGTTCTAGGGGACTAATGACCTCAGCAGTTGAGTCCCATAGTGCTCAGAGCCACATTCTGCAATTATCCTTAACGAGCGTGAGTGTATATTAAATGCACTCGCGGTTCTGGATATGGACAGCCATTAACAGTATAATGGAATGGCAGCAATGAAAATAAGTGTGGGACTGTGACATGAACCCGAGTCCCGGTTCGGCACAAATTTCATTGCCGTCTTTCCAATATACAGCTAATGGCTGTCCATTTTCGCAACCGCGAGTACATCGCATGTGTTTCATAACGGCTGTAGTCGCTGCAGTACCTGTTCCTTCGGACACGCAAACATGCCTGACGGAACAATGAATCTTACTTTTTAACAACACAGGCACTGCAATATCGTAGTAAAATCTATTGTTGAGTAAATTCAGTTAATATGACAGCTGAGTAACTGGCTCAACAACAGCCTTCGATATTGCCCGTTGTCTTTGAACTGTGACGTTCTTGGGGTGTGGTGGGTGACCTCATACGTGTATGGCACTCTGGTTTGTTTTGCTTGGCGGCGTGAGTATTGTCAGCTAATGCTATGTTTGCAATATGTATTTGGTTTTTAGAGTATGTTGTGGATCTAGAGGTGTGGGAACATTATTAAATCCACAAGTCTGGCTACTTACACAGAAGGTAATGAGCATACACTTCTAATCTCCCAAAGCTCAAACATTATCAATCCTAGTAACGAGAGTATGCAGTGATTACACCTTACGTTAATCTGAAATGACACCATCTTCCTTCAGACACTTATTTTTTCACAAATGAGAGTGTGATGAAATTTATGCTGTTCAGAGAACAATAATATTAATCCATTTCTGCCTAGCATAAAATATATGTCACGGAACAGCCTGTCATTGTTTTCTCTCGTTGGCAACAATGCCTGCGTTTGATGTGGCTGTTGTTGTATGGCTTTCAGATAAGGAGGCTTTGTTGTTCATGTTTAGGTAGGTTTCCGTCAGTTGCAAGCATTAAGTGGTCAGTGACTGGTGCTTTTCTGAGTGAGATTATGTCTTGGAATAAGAAGTAAGTATCATTTTTATGGCAAATTATAATACAATTTGTTTAAATCATGGTTGATTTTAATGTTAAAGGTACTGAAATTTATGTTCATGGTCATCTACAAAATGCTGTTCTTATTTTTGTGGCTCCAAATACAGTTTTAATTTTGTGTTGCTATATTTCACACTAGGCAAAACAGTGAAAATAACGATTCGTTCTCTTTAGAGGTCTATCTCTCCATGATATCCTGGCTATTCTTGAAGGGGAGGAAGAAGATGCAACAGATATATTTACTGAATCTTCTGAAGCTAATTTGGATTCGGATGAAGATTCTGGAGAAGAAGATGGGGGAGGAAACGTCGATAATCTTGGACCAAAGCAACTCCAGGCGGGTGCAGAAGCGGTTTTAGCAAGTAAAAACAGGTTAGGTAGTGAACTTGGGATTAATTTCTCTCCTGACGATAAACCAGATGAACAGGAAAAGTCACAGATCTTAAAAACTGTAATTAGAGATTGGAAAAAAGACGATCTGCGTAGTGTTAGTTCTGTATTTCCCGAGAGTGATTATAGGAAATACAGAAACTTGTCTCCAGTTCAGTGCCTCTAATTATTTTGGAACGACGAAGTAATTGAATTTCTTCTCACTGAATCGACGAAGTTTGCCTTGTTCAAGAACTGGTCATATCCAAAAATAAAATATGAAGAGATAAAAGGTTTTCTAGGAATTCTAATTCTTTCTGGCTATAATCCTTTACCTAGCAGAAGATATTACTGGGATTCTGGATTGGACATGAGAAATGAAATGGTCCACAGCACGATGAGAAGGGACAGGTTTGAAACAATTATGAGATTCATTCACTCGTGAGACAACACAAAAATAGATGCTAATGATAGAATGTGGAAACTTCGTCCATTAATAAATATGATAAGAAAAAAGTTTGCTCTCCACTTTCAGCCTGAGCAAGATTTGGCTTACGATGAGAGCGTGATAAAGTATTTTGGCAGACATGGACGTAAACATTTTCTGAAAGGTAAGCCCATTAGATTTGGGTACAAAGCATGGTGTCTAAACACAACCGTGGGTTATCTAGTGGACTTTCAAATACGCCAAGGAGCTGATCCTCAGAGGAATGAAAAATATGAGAAAGAATTTGGAAAATGTGCTGCTCCTTTGATTCAAATGATCGATTCTCTTCCTGAAAAGAATAAACATCTTCCCTATAGGTTTTATATTGACAACCTGTTTACATCACAAACATTGTTGATTTGCCTGAAGCAACGAGGTTTTGGTGCAAGTGGGACTATTCGTGAAAATCGTCTGCCTAAAGAGTGTCATCTCATACCTTCTAACACTATGTCCAAAAGGAATAAGAGAGATTTTGATTACAAGAGCAGCAAGGAAAGTGGAATAATCGTTGCCAGACGGCTAGATAATTCTACAGTAACAATTGCTTCCACAAGCCATGGTATCAGTCCAGTCAGCACCGTTGCCCGATACTCTAGACTAGAGAAGAAAAGAATACTTGTACTTCGACCTAATGTAATTGGAGAATACAACAAAAATATGGGAGGAACTGACGGAATGGATGAAAATGTAGCGTTATATAGAGTGAGTGTCAGAGGAAAGGGTGGTGGCCAATTTTTACATGGCTTCTAGATGTCTCTATACATAATGGCTGGCTTCTTCATAAAATAATATGCCTCAGCTGCACTTCCGGCGCTACATTGTGAAATGTTACCTGACTTCCAATGCTGCAGTACCAGGAGGTCCTGGACCCCTGCAGCTAATTCAAACCAAGGCAGAGTGCTGCATGATAGTAGATATGATGAAACAAATCATCTGGTAGCCATGGTGCCACAGAAAAAAAGAAGACGCTGTGCGGCGAAAAACTGCAAAGAAACCCCAAGAACAATGTGCTGCAATTGTGATGTTGGTTTGTGCACAGAATGTTTTGTGCCATATTACAGAAAGTGAGTACTGTCGCATAAATTGATGTAAATCACATACAGTGTATTATTTTACTTGCTGTCACATATTCTGCCCAAAATGTATGTTCTGCCTAGCGTGACATATATGTTACGCCCTTTTTCGTTTCAAATATTGATTATTTTTTATTTTCATTGTTGTATTGCTTTTCTTTGATGACAATAAACACATAAATATCTAATTTGTAGAAATCAGAAGAAAAACATAATTCAAGGCAGAAATAGGTTAATGTCACTGAAGTAAGGAAAGCTGATGATTCGAGAATTGAAAAATACCTAATTCTAGAGATATAAACAGACATGACAGAAGTTATGGGATGCGATATGCATCTATGTAGTCGGCAATAGTATCGCGTACAGAAGGTATAATAGCCCAGTGCATTGGCGGAACTATCGATTGCATTCAGTTCATACTTGTGGTAAAGTGTCTGACGTGATTACGGTTGCACGACGGCAATTAACATACTTTGAACTCGGAATGGTAGTTGCAGTTATACGAATGGGAAATTCCATTTCGGAAATCGTTAGATAAACCATTTTTTCGAGATCCACACTGTCAGAGCGAGCCGAAAATAACAAATTTCACTCATTACGTCTCACCACGGACAACCAGTGGCCGACGGCCTTCACTTAACGACAGAGAGCAAAGGCGCTTGTGTCGAGTTGTTAGTGCTAACGGACGAGCAACACAACGTGAAATAACCGAAGAAACCAATGTGTGATGCTGACGAATGTATCCGTTAGCACAGAGCGGCGAAATTCGGGGTTAACAGACAATGGCAGCAGACGACCGACGTGAGTGCCTTTGGTAACAGCACTACATCGCCTGCAGCGCCCCTCCCGGGCTCGTAACCGTATCAGACGACTGGAAAATGTGGCCTGATCAGATCAGTCCCGATTTCACTTGGTGTGAGCTGAGGGTAGGGTTCAAGTGTGGAGCAAACCCCACGAACCACAAGGCACTGTGCAAGCTGGTGGTGGCTCCATAATGGTGTGGGTTGTGTTTACATGGAATGGACTGCGTCCTCTGGTGCAACTGAACTGACCATTGACTGGAAATGGTTATGATTAGCTACTTGAAGACTAACTGCAGCCATTCATGGACTTCATGTTCGGCAACAACGATGGAATTTTTATGGGTGAGAACGCGCTGTGTCACTGCTCCATAATTATTCGCAATTGGTTTGAAGAACATTCTGTACAATTTGAGCAAATGATTTGGCCATCCATATAGCCCGACATGAATCCCCTCGAACATTTATGGGATATAATCGAGAGGTCAGTTTGTGCATAAAATCCTGTAGCGGCAACACTTTCGCAATTATGGGCAGCTGTAGAGGCAGTATGGCTCATATTTATACAGGGGAGTTCAGCGACTTGTTGAGTCCATGCCACGTCGATTTGCTGCACCACGCCGTTCAAAAGGAGGTCCGCCACGATATTAGGGCGTATCCCACGACTTTTGTCGCCTCACTGTATATCTGCAAATGGTGACTCAACCCCTTAAAGTAAGTGATAAGGAAGCCTTATTAATAATTACAGGTAACGTACTACGGTATACCAGAATTAGTTACCGTGGCTTCAGACGACACAATTAGAGCAATGGAAGTTTGGCTTTCTGTATTGTATCGAATTTTCGCATTAAGTTCGTTATCTATCATTATGGTATTTGTATGATTCCGTAATTCGTGTTTATTTTTTCGCGCTTTGGGAACTGGAAATTGTGGCGGCGTGGTGATCCTTTGGAAACTACACTACTGGCCATTAAAATTGCTACACCAAGAAGAAATGCAGATGATGAGATGATAAACGCGTATTCATTGGACAAATATATTATACTAGATCTGACATGTGATTACATTTTCACGCAAGTTTGGGTACATAGATCCTGAGAAATCAGTACCCAGAACAACCACCTCTGGTCGTAATAACGGCCTTGATACGTCTGGGCATTGAGTCAAACAGAGCTTGAATGGCGTGTACAGGTACAGCTACCCATGCAGCTTCAATACGATACCACAGTTCATCAAGAGTAGTGACTGGCGTATTGTGACGAGCCAGTTGCTCGGCCACGATTGACCAGACGTTTTCAATTGGTGAGAGATCTGGAGAATGTGCTGACCAGGGCAGCACTCGAACATTTTCTGTATCCAGAAAGGCCCGTACAGGGCCTGCAACATGCGGTCGTGCGTTATCCTGCTGAAATGTAGGGTTTCGCAGGGATCGAATGAAGGGTAGAGCCACGGGTCGTAACACATCTGAAATGTAACGTCCACTGTTCTATGTGCCGTCAGTGTGAACAAGAGGTGACCGAGACGTGTAGCCAATGGCATCTCATACCATCACGCCGGGTGACACGCCAGTAAGAAGATGACGAATACACGCTTCCAAAGTGCGTTCACCGCGATGTCGCCAAACACCGATATGACCATCATGATTCTATAAGCAGAACCAGGATTCACCCGAAAAAAAAATGAGTTTTGCCATTCGTGCACCCAGGTTCGTCGTTGAGTACACCGTCGCAGGCCCTCCTGTCTGTGATGCAGTGCCAAGGGTAACCGCAGCCATGGTCTCCGAGCTGACAGTCCATGCTGCTGCAAACGTCGTCGAATTGTTCGTACAGATGGTTGTTGTCTTGCAAATGTCCCCATCTGTTGACTCACGGATCGAAACGTGGCTGCACGATCCGTTACAGCCATGCGGATAAGATGCCTGTCATCTCGACTGCTAGTGATACTAGGCCGTTGGGATCCAGCACGGCGTTCCGTATTACCCTCCTGAACCCACCGATTCCATATTCTGCTAACAGTCATTGGATTTTTACCAACGCGAGCAGCAATGTCGCGATACAATAAACCGCAATCGCGGTAGGCTACAATCCGACCTTTATCAAAGTCGGAAACGTGATGGTACGCAATTCTCCTCCTTACACGAGGCATCGCAACAACGTTTCACCAGGCAACGCCGGTCAGCTGCTGTTTGTGAATGAGAAATCGGTTGGAAAATTTCCTCATGTCAGCACGTTGTAGGTGTCGCCACCGGCTCCAACCTTGTGTGAATGCTCTGAAAAGCTAATCATTTGCGTATCACAGCATCTTCTTCCTGTCGGTTAAATTTCGCGTCTGTAGCACGTCATCTTCGTGGTGTAGCAATTTTAATGGCCAGTAGTGCATGTTTGTGTTGTACTTCGGGGCTTGTATCGAAGACTCCGGTTCACCCTACTAACTCACCATACCTACATCAGCCACACTGCCGTCCATCCGGTCGGTGAGTGTGGGCTTATGCGCCGCGAGGTGTTGTTAGCCTACACAGTGACTGTCTGTCATCGCTGGCCGGAGTGGCCGAGTGGTTCTAGGCTCTACAGTCTGCAGCCGCGCGGCCGCTACGGTCGCAGGTTCGAATCCTGCCTCGGCCATGAATATGTGTGATGTCCTTAGGTTAGTTAGATTTAAGTAGTTCTAAGTTCTAGGGCACTGATGACCTCAGAAGTTAAGTCCCATAGTGCTCAGAGCCATTTGAACCATGTTTTGTATGTCATCTCCAGGACTTTGTTCAGACCACGTCACGGCCGGTCGTAGCTGTTAATCACTGTATAAGATGTGCAATGTGATATTTTGTCTCAGAGTGCCGTATCCTTGATGAGTGAAGTGAAGTTATCTGTGAAAATGTTGGAGCGATGTGCTGAACTACCGCAATGAGTAAGCAGTTCCCACTCTTGTCCCAGATTTAACCATCGATCTGAAATTACACGGGCAAAAATCGCATTCCAAACTCTTTCTTCGGCACTAGAGCGGAGGACGTCTATTTGCTGCGAAAGAAACAAGAACTTTTTGCTTGGACGAGGATATTATCTGAAATCGTTAAAAAATATAACTTTCTGCGAGTGCATAGTGTTATTAGATAACAATGTAGTAGTTCTGGCGGCAGGAGCCCTATTCAGATGGCAATGAAGTAATGCAAATAAATAAATACGCAGTCACTGTGACCCTGTGAGTGCTTTTGAACTCATTAATCCAGAAATAATAGCCTCAAGCGACATTGGATACTTCTCATGTACAGGTAGCAACACATGATAGCTTCTAACAACCCTATGTCGAATCCACTTGAGGTACCACAAAAGAAAAAACAATCGTTACATTAACAGTTCCAGGCTCTGAGCACTATGGGACCTAACAGCTATGCTCATCAGTCCCCTAGAACTTAGAACTACTTAAACCTAACTAACCAAAGGACATCACACAACACCCAGTCATCACGTTAACAGTTCCATCAGCACTGAAGCTTCCCAAAAGTTTTTCCCGTAATTAGAATGAAATTAGTAAGATTTATCGATTTACCTCGTCACTTATATGGATTTGCACAACTTTATTTTCATTTCGACTATTTTACAGTACTTTCAAAAGTTTTGGTGATAATTATTCAAAACTGCAGACACAAAATTTCACTCTAAGTATTTAAATTTTTACTAGATCCTGCTTCAGATTTATTATGTCATTTCTCTTTACTTCAGTGTTCGTTTGTCATAAAGCAACCGCACACAAATTTGAGGAATTCGTACTTCTTCAGAATACGGCCGCCCGTTCGTTCAACAAAAGGGTCATCCAGAGCCTTTTAGATTTTTGCTTTTTGTGTACTATATATTATCCCAATACACAGTTGCGAAGTTTGGTATAATAAATGAATTACGTAACAATCACTCCGATTCGTTAGTGCCTTCCTCGCTAATGTCTACAAACAGAGCGGTTCGCAACGTTTTATTAACATGGGACCTAGTATTGTACTGGATAATTCCGAAAATATTTCAGCTTAAATTCTATTTGAATCTGTAAAATGTCTCCATAGAAGTCAACTGCTAATACTTTAACACTATGTCGCCTAATTCTCGTATTCTGTGTTGTAACTGAGCAGTTATTCGCCGAAATTTATATTTTTCTGTCTATTCCATCTGTCTGTTAGCAGCTGCCTTTTATTCTGAGAGCAATATATTAACTATGCATGTCACAAGCCTATACTGCCTCACAATTGCTTGTGCGATGTTTCCCTTATTATTTCACATAAATGCATTACATTGATTCAAAGTAAGTTATTTGTCATTATTTCTTAACGAAATGGGTGTCGTAACATAAAATACCCGAAATATTTTTGATATTTTCAGGTATTTTTCTTCTGGGACTGAATTACTGTGTTAATTTTTCTTACCTTGTAGTTGCTTGTACATCCATGAACAGTACAGAATACTAAGCGTAGTCTCAAAATTCTCGTCTGAAGATGATCCAGATTCATATGCTACACAACGTGATTCAAATCGCAGCCTCCACAAATTTGCCACATTCTTCTTCTGTCATTTTTAGTGAAAGAGATAAAAATCTGTTACTCCTAAGAAAGTAATTTTCTCTCTTACGTTACTGTAATTCTAAAAGTAAATTTTAGTGTTATCAAAAATCATAAGGAAAAGGGTACTTCATAAGAAGGGTCGTGACTTCTTTCACTTTTGGAAGACGTACAAAGTCCTGATGTTCAGGAAGCCTGGAAAGACCACTCCCTTCCACTAAATTACCAACCCATCAGTCTGCTGAGCGCGCTCAGCAAGATCGTTGAGAAGGTAATACTAAAACGACTCACTAGGCACTGCATTACAAACGACACCCTAAGGCCGGAGCAATTCGGCTTTAGGAATCACCACTCGATAACACAACTCCCCCGCGTCGTTGAATACATAACACACGGATACAACACAAACAAAGCAACTGGGGCGATGTTCCTGGACATCGAAAAGGACTTCGATCGTCTGTGGCACAACGGCCTCATACGCAAACTCAGCGACGCAGGGTTCCCCGACGGGCTCGTACGTCTCATACACTCATATCTCACGGACAGGAGTTTCAACACCGACGTGCAGGACAAACAGTCAACACGACATGGTATCCAGGCTGGAGTACCCCCAAGGAAGCATCCTAGGGCCCTTACTGTTTAACCTCTACATTAATGTCCTCCTAGCTACACGCAACACGACGGTGGCAATCTACGCACATGAGACCGCCATCCTCGTGCAAGATTGGAAGCCGTCTAGCATTAACTCAAAACTACAGACTGTACTAAGAGCGGCAGAGCCTTGGCTGGTGAGATGGCGTGTTAGAGCAAACGTCGACAAGTGCGATGCCGTTCTGTTCACTAGAAGACCGAAACTATTGCGCAAACATCAACACTGCAACCCAATAACATTACATTCACGCCCAATACGTTTCCGTGAGAAGGTCAAATACCTCGGTGTCTGGCTGGACCGAAAACTACTCTGGGGGGGGGGGGGGGGGGTAGGGGGGGGGGACCACATTCAACACGTGACAAACAAAGTAGACGCGAGGCTCAAACAAATCTCAAATCTACCCTATGCTTAACAGGCATAACACACTGAATAGGAGGGTGTCGACGTCCATGTACACCACACTTATCAGACCTCTGATGACGTATGCTGCTCCCGTCTGGGGATAAGCTGCGCCCACACGCCTGCGCCGTCTGCACCTCATACAGAACAAAGTACTCAGAATCATAAGCAATGCTCCGCGTTACACACGCAACGCGGACCTTCACCGGGAATATCGGCTAGATACCATCTTGCAGGTATTCCAAAATCTCTTCACACGCCGGCCGCGGTGGCCGTGCGGTTCTAGGCGCTGCAGTCCGGAACCGTGGGACTGCTACGGTCGTAGGTTCGAATCCTGCCTCGGGCATGGATGTGTGTGATGTCCTTAGGTTAGTTAGGTTTAAGTAGTTCTAAGTTCTAGGGGACTGATCACCTAAGATGTTAAGTCCCATAGTGCTCAGAGCCATTTGAGCCTCTTCACACGACTGTACAGAAACACGAGACACTCGCGTAACACGTTTATCTTTTCTCTGGGTAACTACGACCACAACCACAGATGGAAACATAATAGATCAAAGACACTATTAGCAAGAAACCAAACATCTATGGTCCATAGCACGATAACACAACAGTACTGGCGAGCCCCTGCATCACAGCTACTACTGGTAACCCCAGATGCTCGATCCGCCGAAAAACAGGCAATCGCAGGGAAGTCGTACTGTACACAGCACGCAAACCAGCCACACACACCCCCTACACTGTGAGCTGACATATGACCGATCGCCCACTAATGTATGACGACCTTGATCTGTTACAGGGACCCAGCAGCTGAAGCAGGCCCTACAACGAGCACCCGCAACGACAAAGGCAACGATGCGCGATACCTCGCACTAGCATAACCACACCTTGCATGCACTGTCGCAGCTAGCAAGCCGCTACTGCTCTTACTACCCGTCCTACTGTCGCAGAGATATTTTCCCTTGGCGCTTGCCTTGGCACTTTTTTCCCTCTGCCCTTACAAATCGCTACCCTTCGATCACTTTCGTCCACATTCTGTCTCCTGATGGACCATGTCAATGGGTAATCCTACCCAGACGCATGGACAACATCACAGTCCGCATCCTGTGACTCGCGATACTCATGATTTGAAAACTAACGTGTTATACGATGGTGACAGTAGAACTTTTGGTTTGGTCACCACGTTGGTGTGGGCGTGGAGGGACCCCATCCTATATAGAAAAAAAATATCTCTGAATTTTGAGGGCTTAAAGTAGAACGTACGCTCGTACCATCAGTACTTTCATGTACTTGTTATCATCATTTGTAATTTGCATGAATGATGAATTTAAGGGCAGTTTGATTATACTAAGGGTGATTTAATGTATTTTTCTTAGGTGCAAACACACTCGCCACACTTTTGTTATGACCAGTTGTTCAGTGGGCTCACATGCTTGTTATTTCACAGCTATTTAGTTTCGTATGTACGAGTAAAGGTAGTTATAATGAGAAATAACTAACCGAGTGCCGTGAACATTGTGTGTAGTTGGTGCCAAATGTAGATTACGGTTTAGTTCTCGCATAGTTTAGGGCTGTATTAGATCTGGTTTGCAGTTATTGTGCCTGCTTCAGGATTTCAAATACAACGGTCTGGGGTTCAGTTCTCAGACGTTATAATCGTACGTTTACCATATGTTTCTGCTCTGTGTGTGTGTGTGTGTGTGTGAGAGAGAGAGAGAGAGAGAGAGAGAGAGAGAGAGAGAGAGAGAGAGAGAGTGTGTGTGTGTGTGAGAGAGAGAGAGAGAGAGAGAGAGTGATCAGTTTCCTTCTTTAAAACTTTTTAGATGCAGTGGGGACTATTCCGGAATCTTTTGCCAATGGAGAGATCATCATGATACTTCTTCAATTACAGGCCACATGTCCTGTGGATACACGTTACGTTTCTTTAATGCAGTGGTTTCCATTGCCTTCTGCATCCTCATGTCGTTGATCATTGCTGACTCTTCCGCCTTTAGGGGCAATTTCCCACCCCTAGGACAAGAGAGTGCCCTGAACCTCTATCCGCTCCTCCGCCCTCTTTGACAAGGCCGTTGGCAAAGTGAGGCTGACTTCTTATGCCGGAAGTCTTCGGCCGCCAATGAAGATTATTTATCAAAATTTAGGCAGTGGCGAAGATCGAACCCGGGACCGAAGACGTTTTGATTATGAATCAAAGACGCTACGCCTAGAACACGGGTCTACCCCCTCTGCTCTAATCAGAATCGACAGCAGACCGACACCGACAACGATAGTCCAGGTATACATGCCGACGTCGCAAGCTGAAGATGAACAGATGGAGAAAGTGTATGAGGATATTGAAAGGGTAATGCAGTATGTAAATGGGGACGAAAATTTAATAGTCATGGGCGACTGGAATGCAGTTGTAGGGGAAGGATTAGAAGAAAAGGTTACAGGAGAATATGGCCTTGGGACAAGGAATGAAAGAGGAGAAAGACTAATTGAGTTCTGTAACAAGTTTCAGCTAGTAATACCGAATACCCTGTTCAAGAATCACAAGAGGAGAAGGTATACTTGGAAAAGGCCGGGAGATACGGGAAGATTTCAATTAGATTACATCATGGTCAGACAGAGATTCCGAAATCAGATACTGGATTGTAAGGTGTACCCAGGAGCAGATATAGACTCAGATCACAATACAGTAGTGATGAAGAGTAGGCTTAAGTTCAAGACATCAGTCAGGAAGAATCAATACGCAAAGAAGTGGCATACGGAAGTACTAAGGAATGACGAGATACGTTTGAAGTTCTCTGACGCTATAGATACAGCAATAAGGAATAGCGCAGTGGGCAGTACAGTTGAAGAGGAATGGACATCTCTAAAAAGAGCAATCACAGAAGTTGGGAAGGAAAACATAGCTACAAAGAAGGTAGCTGCGAAGAAATCATGGGTAACAGAAGAAATACTTCAGTTGATTGATGAAAGGAGGAAGTGCAAACATGTTCCGGGAAAATCAGGAATACAGAAATACAAGTCGCTGAGGAATGAAATAAATAGGAAGTGCAGGGAAGCTAAGACGAAATGGCTGCAGGAAAAATGTGAAGACATCGAAAAAGATATGATTGTCGGAAGGACAGACTCAGCATACAGGAAAGTCAAAACAACCTTTGGTGACATTAAAAGCAACGGTGGTAACATTAAGAGTGCAACGGGAATTCCACTGTTAAATGCAGAGGAGAGAGCAGATAGGTGGAAAGAATACATTGAAAGCCTCTATGAGGGTGAAGATTTGTTGGATGTGATAGAAGAAGAAACAGGAGCCGATTTAGAAGAGATAGGGGATCCAGTATTAGAATCGGAATTTAAAAGAGCTTTGGAGGACTTACGGTCAAATAAGGCAGAAGGGATAGATAACATTCCATCAGAATTTCTAAAATCATAGGGAGAAGTGGCAACAAAACGACTATTCACGTTGGTGTGCAGAATATATGAGTCTGGCGACATACCACCTGACTTTCGGAAAAGCATCATCCACACAATTCCGAAGAGCTGACAAGTGCGAGAATTATCGGACAATCAGCTTAACAGCTCATGCATCGAAGCTGCTTACAAGAATAATATACAGAAGAATGGAAAAGAAAATTGAGAATGCGCTAGGTGACGATCAGTTTGGCTTTAGGAAAAGTAAAGGGACGAGAGAGGCAATTCTGACGTTACGGCTAATAATGGAAGCAAGGCTAAAGAAAAATCAAGACACTTTCATAGGATTTGTCGACCTGGAAAAAGCGTTCGACAATATAAAATGGTGCAAGCTGTTCGAGAATCTGAAAAAAGTAGGGGTAAGCTATAGGGAGAGACGGATCATATACAATATGTACAACTACCAAGAGGGAATAATAAGAGTGGACGATCAAGAACGAAGTGCTCGTATTAAGAAGGGTGTAAGACAAGGCTGTAGCCTTTCGCCCCTACTCTTCAATCTGTACATCGAGGAAGCAATGATGGAAATAAAAGAAAGGTTCAGGAGTGGAATAAAAATACAAGGTGAAAGGATATCAATGATACGATTCGCTGATGACATTGCTATCCCGAGTGAAAGTGAAGAAGAATTAAATGATCTGCTGAACGGAACGATCAGTCTAATGAGTACACAGTATGATTTGAGAGTAAATCGGAGAAAGACGTAGGTAATGAGAAGTAGTAGAAATGAGAACAGCGAGAAACTTAACATCAGGATTGATGGTCACGAAGTCAATGAAGTTAAGGAATTCTGCTACCTAGGCAGTAAAATAACCAATGACGGATGGAGCAAGGAGGACATCAAAAGCAGACCCGCTATGGCAAAAAAGTCATTTCTGGCCAAGAGAAATCTACTAATATCAAATACCGGCCTTAATTTGAGGAAGAAATTTCTGAGGATGTACGTCTGGAGTACAGCATTGTATGGTAGTGAAACATGGACTGTGGGAAAACCGGAACAGAAGAGAATCGAAGCATTTGAGATGTGGTGCTATAGACGAATGTTGAAAATTAGGTGGACTGATAAGGTAAGGAATGAGGAGGTTCTACGCAGAATCGGAGAGGAAAGGAATATGTGGAAAACACTGATAAGGAGAAGAGACAGGATGATAGGACATCTGCTAAGACATGAGGGAATGACTTCCATGGTACTAGAGGGAGCTGTAGAGGGCAAAAACTGTAGAGGAAGACAGAGATTGGAATACGTCAAGCAAATAATTGAGGACGTAGGTTGCAAGTGCTACTCTGAGATGAAGAGGTTAGCACAGGACAGGAATTCGTGGCGGGCCGCATCAAACCAGTCAGTAGACTGATGACCAAAAAGAAAAAAAGATGCAGGGACTTTTACGCCTCTCTACTTTTAAGTGTTATCGATACGTTTCAATGATTTTGTGTTTTAATTTCTTTATCAGATTCTGGAAAGGTAGCTCTCTGTGTTCAAGCATGTTTTATTGATGTACCTAGAGGCAAATATAATAAAACAAAAAACTTGCTCAAATCTACATGTTACTCCTATAATGTCCCTCGCCGGAAGGGTCTTTACAGGCAGAGCACTATCACGTATTGGGGACGGAAGACGCATATGTGTTTTTACGAAGGAATCATCAGACAATTTGCTTTAATCTATTTATGGAAATCACCGAAAACCTAGATCCTGATGACCGAAGGGGGACATTAATCACCGTGAACTTGAATGCGAGTACGGTGGGTTACCACAATGCAACTTCAGTCAGTCTAAAATAAATAACAAGACCAAGTTATCTCATCTATCCGAATCTCGTATATTGCATCCAAAAATAGAGGCTGCGGTTTCGAAGTCGGCCAGTTAGGCAGTCTGACGGTCTCATCCCGACGCCGAGTCGACGGTGGCGCCCCCACACAAGCAGCTTCTTACGTGACGGTTCTGAAGAAGTGCGCGGTGTAGAGTGCCAATCTTCCATGGTGGGTGGGGATGCGACTCTAGTGACCTGAAGACAAATTTAAATTTCAGAACCAAATTACACAATAGTACAATGGGTTGAAAGGACTTGTCTATAAATATAGGGGGGAAAAAAGCATGAATACCTTTTAAGACCCATGCTAATATCGGGATTGATTTCTGTACTGATTTACTTCAAACTGTCAAACAGACGTAAAGTACACCTGTTAGTTTGTAGCTATCTTATAAGACTGATGTAACGTGTTTCGTGGCAGTGGCCTAGTAAAATTATGGTGCAGTGATACTATACCTTCAAACTTGATCTGCGTCCCAGATACAATCTCAGTGTGGGATGTTGTTGTGGTCTCTTCAACCCAAAGATATTAATTATCAGATGCGTGAATACATGTTTCCATGCTGCAACATGGAATAAAGTGTCCTCTGGTGAAATGGTAGGTAAAATCATTGTATCAAGATGGTAGATTGTTGTGATAAATATCAGAAGATTTCCGAGATAATGGACGCCACGCATATACCGATGTGTAATATCTGAAGTAGATTTTACAGATGAATAAAACGGGAGGGTGGTGGGCAGTGTTTTATGTAAATTACGTAATTGCGAGGTTTCCAAATTCTGCTTTGCAAGTGAATTCAGAGGGCGTCAGACACATCAAATGGCTGCTAAGGAAGCATGGATGCAGCATAGTAAGAAGGACAAAAGAGGAAGTAAAAACATGAGACCCCGAAGGACAGGATGGACTGAAAACACAGTAATTGTTTTGTCAGCGGGAGGAGACGCACGAAACTTGCAGGTTATTTCGAAAGTGTAGGCAACAACTTTGTACCGTTTTTTGTGAAATTAAATAGATTCAATCAGTACTAGCGCGAAAAAATGCACAGTGTCAAGAGGACTAAGTATCTGCTCACTTATTCATTGCTGCGATGGAAGATTTAACGGACCTCTTCCTTCCTAAAGTTCCACAGTTTATAAGTTAGATCGTATTCAAGTCCTACTCCTTTGACCACATGGTAAATTTAGGATCTACAGGAGGTTCAAATTTAAAGTTAGACAGAGGTCGTTAACATGTACGAACAGTGTTGGTACTTAGCTTTTACGATGATGGCTTCGTTATTGTCTTCATAGTATATATACTAGCTTCGTTGAGTCTAGGAGTGGTTCCGCTTAGAGGTTCCCGTAGTTTTCTTTATGTTAGAATGACACTAACTGGTTTTTATGATAACATGTGGTATTTCGTCTTTTAGAGAAAAAGAATTACTTTAGTTTATGCACATCACTATTTAATGAATCTTCTCACATTTAACAACATTTCTACATAAATATAAAATGAAACTTATTGTCTTTCACCAAATTTACAATCAAGTGTCTTCCGCCATATATATATGTATCACAACTTTACCCAACCGACGCTAGTGATAAAAAGACACCCGAACCCCGTGTTCCAAAAATCCATCTCGTACCGACGAGCCCTAAGATAACAGTGTCTTCGAGCAGTTTAACTCGAAGCCAAAGACAATATTTACAGAGAATATTACATGTACAGAAATTACAGAGATAAGTAATTTTACGTTTCTCTCAATTACCAATTTGTTTCGGTTCAAATGGATCTGAGCACTATGGGACTTAACATCTGTGGTCATCAGTCCCCTAGAACTAAGAACTACCTAAACCTAACTAACCTAAGGACATCACACACACCCATGCCCGAGGCAGGATTCGAACCTGCGACCGCAGTGGTCACGCGGTTCCAGACTGAAGCGCCTAGAACCGCACGGCCACACCGGCCGGCCAATTTGTTTCGGAACATTAGTTCAAATACGAAGGAATGCACAGAAAACGCTAGTTAATGTTTTCTGCATGGTGCAAGGTTACGCTAAATGGTATATACAATGTGCTTTGGAAACTATTATATGTGGCTCAATAGTCATAATTTGTAGGCACAATTGGCGGCCGCGGTGGCCGTGCGGTTCTGGCGCTGCAGTCCGGAACCGCGGGACTGCTACGGTCGCAGGTTCGAATCCTGCCTCGGGCATGGGTGTATGTGATGTCCTTAGGTTAGTTAGGTTTAAGTAGTTGTAAGTTCTAGGGGACTTATGACCTAAGATGTTGAGTCCCATAGTGCTCAGAGCCATTTGAACCATTTTTGTAGGCACAATTGCCACATAAACAAAGTTAAACTGTATACGGAATCTGACAGCCTTCAAATCGGACATTGGAGTATCGGATACTTCCAAACTATTTACTGTAACGGTTATTACTATACTAGTTTAGGGTTCAAGGTGACGTTCTGTCATAAAGAGGAGATTAATTTCCGTTCCAAGAGACTTGGTTCAAATGGCTCTGAGCACTATGGGACTCAACTGCTGAGGTCATAAGTCCCCTAGAACTTAGAACTACTTAAACCTAACTAACCTAAGGACAACACACACATCCATGCCCGAGTCAGGATTCGAACCTGCGACCGTAGCGGTCACGCGGTTCCAGACTGTAGCGCCAGAACCGCTCGGCCACCAGCGGCCGGCCCAACAGACTTCCTCACCTACTATGTTCCACACAGTGATGCCCAATTTAGTTTCTTGTTCTTTGCAACACCAAAACAATGTTGCGTGCACTCTAAACTTTAAACAATAGCATTGTGCACAGTGTGTCGCACCCATCTGACGCTACAGACTAACACTGTAAGTAACTTAATTACTAGCTACGATTCAGTACAGCAGAATCTACATGTTGTTCACAGACTTTTGTAAACTTATTGGTCCACTGGACTAGGGGATACTAACAAAACGCCGTTTTACACTGAGGTGACAAATGTCTGGGGTACCTCCTAATATCGTGTCGGGCGTAGTGCAGCAACTCAACGTGACATGCACTCAACAAGCCGTTGGATGGCCGCTGCAGAAATATTGAGCCATCCTGCCTCAATTCTATCTTTCATTTTCGAGTCAGCAGTCATCTGACTGGTTTGATGCAGCCCGTCACAAATTTCTCTCCTGTCACCAACCTCTCCATCTCAGAGTAGCACTTCGTCCTAAATTATCTTCTGGATGTATTCCAATCTCCGGCGTCCTCCATAGGTTTTACCCTCTACAGCTCCCTCTAGTACCATGGAAGTCATTCCTTCATCTCTTAACAGATGTCCTATCATCCAGTCCCTTCTCCTTATCAGTATTTTCCACATATTCCTTTCCTCTACGATTCTGCGCAGAACCTTCCCATTCCTTACCTTATCAGTCCACCTAATTTTCAACATTTTTCTGTAGCACCACATCTCAAATGCTGCGAGCCTCTTCTTTTCCGGTTTTCCCATAGTCCATGGTTCACTACCATACAATGCTGCCCTCGAAACGTACATTCTTAGAAATTTCTTCCTCAAATTGAGGCCTACGTTTGATACTAGCAGATATACTCTTGGCCAGGAATGCCCTTTTTCACAATGCTAGTCCACTTTTCATGTTCTCCTTGCTCGGTCCGTAATGGATTACATTTTTGCCTACGTAGCATAATTCCTTAACTTCATCTACTTCGTGAACACCAATTCTGATATTAAGTTTCTCATTTCTGCTACTTCTCATTCCTTTGCCTTTCTTCTGTTTACTCTCAATTCACATTCTGTACTTATCAGACTGTTCATTCCATTAAGCAGATCCTGTAGTTCTTTTTCACTTTTACTGTGGATAACAATGTCATCAGTGAATCTTACCTATTGATATTCTTTCATCTTGAATTTTAATTCCACTCCTGAACCTTTCTTTAATTAACTTTTGAGAACATTTCTTTTAGAGAACAGAAACGTTTTTACAGTTAACCTCAAACAAAAAAGAAATGTTACTTGCGTTTGAGACTGTTTATGTTGATTTTAAACTTTCTTTTATTTCCGTCATTGCTTCTTCGATGCTATGAATATCTTCGATACTGTGGTTTCCCGCCAAATAAATAAATAAATGAACTTAATGCTCTCTGCTTGGAACACACCTCCATTGCGGACACCATTTTAAAGGCTGCGTATAACCCCACCACCTATCGGAACTTCATGAAACTATAAGGGCTGAAGCGGGAATGGCCCACGATGTCTCACAACAAACTACGCATTTTTCAACCGAAACTGACTGAAAAGAAATGTGTTGCATTTCTTATTCAACGGCCTTCGTACTTCCCGGCATGGTAAGTTATTTGGTTACTTTAAGCTCTTGACGTCTTCGGTCAATGTCAAATTTCACGCCTCTCGATAGAATTGGTACAGTCATTTAATCGGATTTCGGGCTAGTCTATCAGCATTACCTCACCTAATGTGAGAAGTACAGATTTCAAAGTTTGTGCTAATAACAAAGGGGCTATTGCAATGTGGGTGAGTGAGCAGGCAGACCATAAAGCCAAAGAGGCGTGTAGCGAAAACAACATGATGCAAAGCGCCATCCTTCTTCAGTGGAGAGAGTCGTCATGTGTGGGAATGGGGTTGACGCAGGGAGGCAGTGAAGCCAGCCATCCGGCCAAGTCCGACCTCTTACTTGTTACTCGGATGCGATGAGGTCACCCTGACTCGCCTCCGGATTCAACGCAGTTCTAAAATTAATGGCTTCATACTTTGGCGACTCCTGTGACACACTAATCCCCATATGCCACACTTTATGTGCATGTTATATTTTGATGAGAGAATGGAAGTAAATTTTTTAAGTGGAGATCTGCCCTTTATTTTAGCCAACGCCGAAACGAATGTGGCATATTCTGAAAATTTTGTGTATGGGTCTGGATTTCAGATCAAGTTTTAGGTTGGAGGTTTTTGTGAGCTACTGAGTGGCCAGCGCATCTTATTTTGCTCCAATAATCAGTGACATTCATCTGTTCCAGTATTTTAGACGACTCTATTGAATCACCCTTTATTTTATTATCAGTTCACAAACAAGATTTTAGTATTTCTGTGAGCGTTTGCACGTGTGAGCGGGCGTGTGCTTGTGTGTGTGTGTGTGTGTGTGTGTGTGTGTGTGTTTGTGTGTGTGTGTGGGTGTGGGTGTGTGTGTGTGTGTGTTTGTGTGTGTGTGTGTGTGTGTGTGCGTGCGTGTTTGTGTGTGTGTGTGTGTGTGTGTGTGTGTGTGTGTGTGTGTGCCTGTATCAATGAGTATTTCTGATTTTCTACTACTTTTTTTTTAATTTTAATTCATCGTTCAGTTTTTAACGTTTAGCATTTTTGACCACACTCGTGTCGTCTCATAAACGCCCTGGCTTTCGTGAGCCCAAAGCAAAGTATACTATTACACGAGGAGAAGCATTGTTTATATGTACGCGTCGCAAAAGAAGATTGTGTCCAACTAGAGGTGCATATACAGTAATCGCGACAGTGCATAATAACTGTGGGCCGTGCTATGTACAACCAGGTAGATTGTAACCCTTATTGCTTTGCTTATCCTGTCATCTGTAATGTAGCATGACGTGGGTCACCTTAAAATATCTCCAACAGGGACGATATTGTTCCCCAAACAAGTCTATGTCACCTACGCATAGCGGGAGCACTTTTTATGCGGGAAAACATTCCTGCAGCGAAAATAGGTAGCGCATAAGACACCAGTGAGGTCGCCTCCATGAGTAAACTTCATAGCAACGTCTCGCGTGGGGATCGCAAGGAAAACCTCATGTCCGTATCCTTAAGTTTTGTGCCAAATATAACTGCCAGTGTTACAATGAAAACTTTGAAATCCAGATCGATGTAGCATACTTTTTTCTACACAAATTTCGTGGCATCGAAGCCTCAGTTTCAAATGGCAAGCGAAGACCAACGACGTCTAGAAAAGTGGCACATAAGGTGTTGTTTTCGCAGATAGTTCCGTATTACAGTTGGATCCACTGAACGTTTCAAAGCGTTTTACTAGGCAAGTAACAGACGAGACCATACAGAACGTTGCTGAACACCATCGACGGGTCATGGGTTTTCTTTGCAGCAGTGATAACACAGGGAAGTTGCTGAGGTAACACTAGTGCTCTTTCTTCATCGACTTCACAGACATTCTTCCAACAGTACAACGCCACAACTCACATTTGCCTCAGTATACTTGGTGCCTGTTTGCGGCCTGACACTCACTGCCGCTTGACCACTTTACTAAGAAAACCTTCCTTCACCAACTGTAACACACCGCCATTCGCCTATAAATGTCCAGAAAGTGTAGTGAGAATTTTGCAGATTGCAACATTTCGCTACTAGCGTGTTGTTGTTGTTGTTGTGGTCTTCAGTCCTGAGACTGGTTTGATGCAGCTCTCCATGCTACTCTATCCTGTGCAAGCTTCATCTCCCAGTACCTACTGCAACCTACATCCTTCTGAATCTGCTTAGTGTACTCATCTCTTGGTCTCCCTCTACGATTTTTACCCTCCACGCTGCCCTCCAATGCTAAATTTGTGATTCCTTGATGCCTCAAAACATGTCCTACCAACTGATCCCTTCTTCTAGTCAAGTTGTGCCACAAACTTCTCTTCTCCCCAATCCTATTCAATACCTCCTCATTAGTTACGTGATCTACCCATCTTATCTTCAACATTCTCTGTAGCACCACATTTCGAAAGCTTCTATTCTCTTCTTGTCCAAACTGGTTATCGTCCATGTTTCACTTCCATACATGGCTACACTCCATATAAATACTTTCAGAAACGACTTCCTGACACTTAAATCTATACTCGATGTTAAAAAATTTCTCTTCTTCAGAAACGATTTCCTTGCCATTGCCAGTCTACATTTTATATCCTCTCTACTTCGACCATCATCAGTTATTTACTCCCTAAATAGCAAAACTCCTTTACTACTTTAAGTGTCTCATTTCCTAATCTAATCCCCTCAGCATCACCCGATTTAATTTGACTACATTCCATTATCCTCGTTTTGCTTTTGTTGATGTTCATCTTATATCCTCCTTTCACGACACTGTCCATTCCATTCAACTGCTCTTCCAAGTCCTTTGCTGTCTCTGACAGAATTACAATGTCATCGGCGAACCTCAAAGTTTTTACTTCTTCTCCATGAATTTTAATACCTACTCCGAATTTTTCTTTTGTTTCCTTTACTGCTTGCTCAATACACAGATTGAATAACATCGGGGAGAGGCTACAACCCTGTCTCATTCCTTTCCCAACCACTGCTTCCCTTTCATGCCCCTCGACTCATAACTGCCATCTGGTTTCTGTACAAATTGTAAATAGCCTTTCGCTCCCTGTATTTTACCCCTGCCACCTTCAGAATTTGAAGGAGAGTATTCCAGGTAACGTTGTCAAAAGCTTTCTATAAGTCCACAAATGCTAGAAACGTAGATTTGCCTTTTCTTAATCTTTCTTCTAAGATAAGTCGTAAGGTTAGTATTGCCTCACGTGTTCCAACATTTCTACGGAATCCAAACTGATCTTCCACGAGGTCCGCTTCTACCAGTTTTTCCATTCGTCTGTAAATAATTCGCGTTAGTATTTTGCAGCTGTGACTTCTTAAACTGATAGTTCTGTAATTTTCACATCTGTCAACACCTGCTTTCTTTGAGATTGGAATTATTATATTCTTCTTGAAGTCTGTGGGAATTTCGCCCGTCTCATACATCTTGCTCACCAGATGGTAGAGTTTTGTCATGACTGGTTCTCCCAAGGCCATCAGTAGTTCTAATGGAATGTTGTCTACTCCCGGGGCCTTGTTTCGACTCAGGTCTTTCAGTGCTCTGTCAAAGTCTTCACGCAGTATCTTATCTCCCATTTCATCTTCATCTACATCCTCTTCCATTTCCATAATATTGTCCTCAAGTACATCGCCCTTGTATAAACCCTCTATATACTCCCTCCACCTTTCTGCCTTCCCTTGTTTGCTTAGAACTGGGTTGCCATCTGAGCTCTTGATATTCATGCAAGTGGTTCTCTGCTCTCCAAAGGTCTCTTTAATTTTCCTGTAGGCAGTATCTATCTTATCCCCAGTGAGATAAGCCTCTATATCCTTACATTTGTCCTCTAGCCATCCCTGCTTAGCCATTTTGCACTTCCTGTGGATCTCATTTTTGAGACGTTTGTATTCCTTTTTGCCTGCTTCATTTACTGCATTTTTATATTTTCTCCATTCATCAACTAAATTCAATATTTCTTCTGTTACCCAAGGATTTCTACTAGCCCTCGTCTTTTTACCTACTTGATCCTCTGCTGCCTTCACTACCCATTCTTCTTCTACTGTATTTCTTTCCCCCATTCCTGTCAATTGTTCCCTTATGCTCTTCCTGAAACTCTCTACAACCTCTGGTTTTTTCAGTATATCCAGGTCCCATCTCCTTAAATTCCCACCTTTTTGCAGTTTCTTCAGTTTCAAACTGCAGTTCATAACCAATAGATTGTGGTCAGAATCCACATCTGCCCCTGGAAATGTCTTACAATTTAAAACCTGGTTCCTAAATCTCTGTCTTACCATTATATAATCTATCTGATACCTTTTAGTATCTCCAGGATTCTTCCAGGTATACAACCTTCTTTTATGATGCTTGAACCAAGTGTTAGCTATGATTAAGTTAAGCTCTGTGCAAAATTCTACAAGGCGGCTTCCACTTTCATTTCTTAGCCCCAATCCATATTCACCTACTATGTTTCCTTCTCTCCCTTTTCCTACTGACGAATTCCAGTCACCCATGACTATTAAATTTTCGTCTCCCTTCACTACCTGAATAATTTCTTTTATCTCGTCATATATTTCATCAATTTCTTCATCATCTGCAGAGCTAGTTGGCATATAAACTTGTACTACTGTAGTAGGCGTGGGCTTCGTGTCTATCTTGGCCACAATAATGCGTTCACTATGCTGTTTGTAGTAGCTAACCCGCACTCCTATTTTTTTATTCATTATTAAACCTACTCCTGCATTACCCCTATTTGATTTTGTATTTATAACCCTGTAATCACCTGACCAAGTCTTGTGCCTCCTGCCACCGAACTTCACTAATTCCCACTATATCTATCTTTAACCTATCAATTTCCCTTTTTAAATTTTCTAACCTACCTGCCCGATTAAGGGATCTGACAGTCCACGCTCCGATCCGTAGAACGCCAGTTTTCTTTCTCCTGATAACGACGTCCTCTTGAGTAGACCCCGCCCGGAGATCCGAATGGGGGACTATTTTACCTCCGGAATATTTTACCCAAGAGGACGCCATCATCATTTAATCATACAGTAAAGCTGCAAGTCCTCGGGAAAATTTACAGCTGTAGTTTCCCCTTGCTTTCAGCCGTTCGCAGTACCAGCACAGCAAGGCCGTTTTGGTTAATGTTACAAGATCAGATCAGTCAATCACCCAGACTGTTGCCCCTGCAACTACTGAAAAGGCTGCTGCCCCTCTTCAGGAACCACATGTTTGTCTGGCCTCTCAACAGATACCCCTCCGTTGTGGTTGCACCTACGGTACGGCCATCTGCATCGCTGAGGCACGCAAGCCTCCCCACCAACGGCAAGGTTCATGGTTCATGGTTCATGGTTCATGGGGGGGGCTACTAGCGTATAAATTCGATATCTAACAAGTGATTGTACTTAGTTAACAATACGATTAGAACTGGTCGAATCTTCCAACACGAAAGTCACACCATTTCCAAAGGTGCCCACACTTCGTTCCTTGTGAATCAAAATATATTTAACATATTTTGTGTCTGGTGAAGAGGAAAATCCTGTATCAACTTAAGACTTGGTAGCTGCTACTGGTCAAAAGCTAGATATTTCGTACCTTCTTGCCTAGTCACCAATGACGATCACTACTGTATTCGAGTCTCATTCACGCACGAAAACTTTAGTTTGTTAGCATTGGTTGTAGTTGTTGGATTTGAATCCATATCCGGAACAAGATCTTTCGTCTTATCATTTAAAGTTCAAACATGTGCAGAACTACCTGCTCAAAAGTACCTTAGACATTTAATGTCAATTTGTGCTAGAGAGCAAGAGCGACAAATGACTTTAGAATTGTATAGAGATCCACGTGCCATCATGAAGACTGTGGTATTACTGGGGATACGCTATTGATTTTGAGATTTCCGTAGAGCGTCTGACGCTATTATAAGGAACGGTCAAAAAGTTTCCGTTAGAAGGCCGTGCAGTCTAGAACCGGTATGCCAATCAGAAAAATCGCCATCAGCATTGAAGCAATCATCCCACCAATGCAGCAGGTTGATGAAACAGCGTGTTCTGCTGCGTGAAGAAGTCCGTAACGGTCTGCTGCACATCCTCGTCCGACATGAATCGTCAACCATTCAAGGAATTGAAAACGTAATAATCGTATGGGGAGAGATCTGGATTATAGTACGGTTGCTTGATTGTCTCCCACTTGAAATGGCGCAACTTCTACATTACGACATTCGCGATATGGGGACTTGCGCTATCACGAAGGAGTAGCACCCCTTAGTGCCTAATGATGTGTAGGTCCCCGCGGCAAGGCAAAAGTGCCGCAACATGACTTTTCATGGACTAGACTATTGTCTGAAGTAGTGATGGAGGGTTGGTTCAAATGGCTCTGAGCACTATGGGACTTAACTTCTGAGGTCATCAGTCCCCTAGACCATAGAACTACTTAAACCTAACTATCCTAAGGACATCACACACATCCATGCCCGAGGCAGGATTTGAACCTGCGACCGTAGCAGCCTCGTGATTCCGGACTGAAGCGCCTAGAACCGCTCGGCCACAGCGGCCGGCAGTGATGGAGGGAACTGACACCATGAGTTATGCAGGGCTGTTAATAAATCCGTAAGAGCGTGGTGCAAGGTATCCCAGATATGCTCAGTAACGTTCATGCCTGGGGAGTTTTTGACCAGCGGAAGCGTTTAAACTCACAAGAGAGTTCCTGGAGCCATTCTGTAGCAACTCTGAACGCTTGGAAGGAGAGACAGCATTGGTCGTATTTTTTTTGTTTTTTGTTTTATTAAACGCAAAATCGATTTTCGGTCACTTAGTGACCATCTTCAGTGCTGTAATATATAACTTAAATTGGTAGGCACTGGTGTCAACAAGCTTACAGCGATCACCGCTGTAAGCTTGTTGACACCAGTGCCTACCAATTTAAGTTATATATTACAGCACTGAAGATGGTCACTAAGTGACCGAAAATCGATTTTGCGTTTAATAAAACAAAAAAATACGACCAATACTGTCTCTCCTTCCAAGTATACCCATTATACGGTCGTGGTGCACAGGACACTGCATGGAGTCGCCAATCAACTCTGAACGCGTTGGGTGTCGCATTGACCTGCTGGAATTCCCCGAGTCCGTCGGAATGCACAGTACACATGAATGGGTGGAGGTGATCAGTCAGGATGCTTATGTACGTGTCAATTGTCAGAGTCGTATCAGGAATCCCACATCACTCCAACTGCAAACCCCACATCGTTACAGAGCCTCCACCAGCTTGAACAGTCCCCTGCTGACACGCAGGGTCTATGGATTCATGAGATTGTTTCCGTACCCGAACACATCCATTTGCTCGATACAATTTGAAACGAGACACGTCCGACCAGGCAACGTGTTTCCAGTCATCAACAGTCAATTGTTGACAGGTCCAGGCGAGGCATAAAGCTTTGTGTCGTGCAGTCATAAAGGGTACACAAGTGGGCCTTCAGCTCCGAAAGCCCATATCGATGATGTTTCATTGAATGGTTCGCACGCTGACACTTGCTGACGGCGCGGCACTGAAATATGCAGCAATTTGCGGAAGAGTTGCACTTCTGTCACGTTGAACGGTTCTCTTCAGTCGTTGTTGGCCTCGTTCTTGCAGGATCTTTTTCCGGCGGCGGTGTAGGAGATTTGATGTTTTACCGGATTCCTGATATTCACGGTACACCCGTGAAATAGTCGTACGGGAAAATCCCCACTTCATTGCCACCTCGGAGATTCTGTGTCCACCGGCCGATGCGGCCGAGCGGTTCTAGGCGCTTCAGTCTGGAACCGCGCGACCACTACAGTCGCAGATTCGAATCCTGCCTCGGGCATGAATGTGTGTGATGTCCTTAGATTAGTTAGGTTTAAGTAGTTCTAAGTTCTAGGGCACTGATGACCTTAGACCAGAGCCGCACAAGGTGCATGCACCGGTGCATCGCACAGTGCGGAGTGCAGAAGACGGCTGCGCTATGTTGACGACGGTGCAGACCCCCGCCCCCCACTCCTCGGCTTTGCGCAACAGCGCTGCCTCTCACTTCCTTAGCTTGTGTCGCTCGCGCCGCCTGTCCCGACCTGTTTCAAAGCTTTTACCCTGTTGTCTTCGTCATTGCCAAATACAAATGTACACTAGGTGGAGAGCTTAGTTTGGTGTACCGGTACAAAAGAGATTTATATAATAGCTGTAATGGTAACAATTTTAAATTTGGTTTCAACACAAATGTATCTTCCTATGTGCTCTTTATTTTATTTGCAATTATGCTACTAAGATCTGGAATAAGAGATTGTCTGACAGTAATTCTGAGAGAATTTTTTAAATTACAATTAGAAATACTCGCACGCAATCTAGTTTTTGTACAAGACAAAACAGAAACAACCTTTCAAATACACAAGTGGAACCAAACATAGAAAGAATCTTCGCTGCTTCTCTGTGTAACTTGGGAAATTCTTCCTTCGGCAAATTCTGGTAGAATTGGAGCAAACCTTGTATTGTAAAACATATCCTTTCGGTGAACATCTCTTTGCAAATCAATTAGTTCGAAATGTAAATCTGAAGGCGCACTTTCAATATCCATCGAAAAAGGTTTCACAAAAACATCGAGAATTGGCTGCAGGTAGGTAATTTCCTGAAACAATAACAAAGCCAATGTTAATAAATGAAAGTAATGCAAGCCTTTGTTTCGAAGTACTAAAATGCGATAGATTTGAATAAATATGTAATGTGTACTATTGGTTTTAATGTAATGTTACACTTGCATACGTAACGCAATCTCCTTTATTTAGCCGTATGTCATACACCGGCACATTCCCTGGAATCGGTCGTTAAACTCATTTTCAAGGGATTGTAGCACCTCGACGTATTTTTCAAAGCGCGCTCCTTCATGTACAGATGCTGTCAAACAAAAACATAGTACCGTTTTGATTAGAGCGGTTATAAAAATCGGGCTGTTTTAATAAAGGTAAAATTTATATATCACTTACCTAGTTCAGGAAAGTATTGCGTATTTTTCTCTGAAAGGTTGTTTTTGAGGAGCTTCAGTTTATACTGAAAAGAGTTTATTTTGCTGATCATATCGTTGATGAGATTGTTTTCTTTTTGGAGTTTCAGACTTAAATCATTTAGGAGAGTCATAATGTCTGCTAAAAATCCTAAATCAGCTACCCATTCAGGGTCATGAAAAAGTGACTCCGGACATCCTTTGCTCTCCAAAAACTGAGCCACAGTGTGGCGTAGTCGAAAAATTCGGGAAATCACTTTCCCTTTGCTCAGCCAGCGCACCTCAGGTGGTAGGGAATATCTGGATACTCCTCTTCAAAGGAAATCAAAAATTCTTTGAATTGACGATGAGTGAGTCCATGAGAACGAATGTAGTTCACGATACGCACCACTACCTTCATCACATCTTGAAGACTGATAACTTTCGCACAAAGAGCCTCTTGGTGTGCAAAACTATGAACGGAAGGTAAATTCGGCATGTTAAGTTTTTTCCGCAGTAGGCCAATAAGCCCTTTTGCTTGACCGCACATTGCTGGTGCCTCGTCTGTGGTTACGAAAACAGCTTTTCCCAAGGGAGTCCTATTCCTTCAGCTGCCATTTCAACAGCTGCTAAAATATCCGCCCCTGTAACAGTGTCCTTCAACGAAATCATATCCAGGAGCTCTTCGGTTACATGTAGGTCGTCGTCCACGCCACGCAAATATATTGCTAACTGAGCCGTGTCGTTAATATCCGTGGACTCATCAAGTGCGATGGATTACGCTAGGAAGTTTTCAATTCTTGCTGCCAGTTATTCATGCAAATTTTCAGCAATGTCGTTGATTCTCCGATGTATTGTCATTCTGGAAAGTGGTATTCTGCTGTACGCGGGAGCTAATGTGGGATTCATTGTCTCTACTACGTCCAACATAATGTTTTTTATTAATGGCCCGTCCATAAATGGCCTCCCAGTTCTTGCTAAACGTAGAGCAACTTTGTAACTAGCTCAGAGTGTCCTTTCGCAACATCCCTCACCTTCTTCACCCTAAAGTAGAGAAAAAAAGTTATGTTAGAAATAATGTATGCGAAAACGAAAACTAAGGAATCCAAACAAATGTTATTTCGTTTCGCATGACCTTTAACCAAAATATACAAGCTAAAGTACTTGCAACAAACCTCGTTTGTAGATACAGAATTCTCTTCTGCAAGAGTTTGCAACTTCCGTAACTCTTCCTCTCTGGCATCCCCTGTTATATCACTATACTTTTCTGAATGCAATTTGGTGTAGTGCCTTTCAATAGACGATTTTCTGACACACGCAATTAGTGTACCGCAGATTAGACATTTGGCTTTATCGTCACAAGGCACAAAAAAGTAGGAGAGTTCCCATTCCGGTTTAAATTGACTTTGGGCAATTTTCCCTTTTTTTGGAGCAGATGGTTCCATTATTCCGGTAATTGTCTTGCGCTTACGTATTCCAATGTTGACTAAGCCGTCTGGCAGCGCATTCGGCAGCGCACAGCGTCGGCCTCACCTAGCAAGCCGAGTTGAGGCGAAGTATGCCGACTTGAACCGATGCACTGTGCAGGCACTCGCTGCTCCTCGCTTTGCACGCGTGCGGTTTTCCGTGTTTGTGCGGCCCTGCCTTAGATGGTAAGTCCCATAGTGCTCAGAGCCATTTGAACCATTCTGTGTTCCATCGCTCGTGCGCCGACTATAACACCACGTTCAAATTCACTTAAATCTTGCTAACCTGCCATTTTAGCAACAGTAACCAATCTAACAACTGCGCCAGACACTTGTCTTATATAGGCGTTGCCGACCACAGCGCTGTATTCTTCCTGTTTACATATCTCTGTGTTTGAATACGCATTCCTGTACCAGTTTCTTTGGCGCTTCAGTGTATATTCTTCACTCTCCAATAGATGTTCGTTGGCGTTTGTCTTTCGGCAGCCAAGAAAAGGATAACAGTACGTTGGTCCAGTTCGGAGCATTTGGTAACAACGTCGCCATAGTTCACGCTGTCGCATTTACCGCACGCTCGTCGGAAAGACAAGAAAGCCACACTGATCCCTTTCCTACATGTCGGTGCTTATATACCCGCATCAGTGTGCGCTAAGTTGCTTATACACTGCAGCAACTCCATCAAGATTAAACGTTTTGATAGCCTCTTAGAAGTGTTGTCTTTCGAACTGGTTTGTTCTTTAACTAGTTCATGGAAAAAACGTCGCCAAGTTAACAACGGTTAATAGGTGGATCGAAAACATTTTAGGTAGAAACAACATTTCGAATTATCCAGATATTGATGCAAAATCTAATATTACCAAAGTTTTAGTTTTGACTGATGTACACTGACTGGTTTATGTGAGAGAGTTATGGGTATTAGATGTCTTAGTACTAGTGGGGGTGGTATCAATGTTTGGGAAGTCACTTATTGTAATAAATTTAAGTTCACTAGGACTAAGGAATGTCTCATCTCTAATAACTTGTTTCCCCTTATTTGCGATATCATTGTGTTAATTGGTTCAAATGGCTCTGAGCACTATGGGACTTAACGTCTGTGGTCATCAGTCCCCTAGAACTTAGAACTAATTAAACCTAACTAACCTAAGGACATCACACACATCCATGCCCGAGGCAGGATTCGAACCTGCGACCGTAGCTTGTGTTAATTGGCATCTGGATTCATTGCCATATAGAGCAGTGTTCTCCAGGGATATTTTGTGGTCTCCATTTGTGTAATCAAATGACTGTGCTGCAAAAAGATTAGAGTACCTGTAAGACAGCTACATTATGTGGGCTGCTTGCAAATCAGGCGGAACTCAATCCATGTCGTGCGGATTGCTTTTGAGCGTGACATAATATCACCATGTAGTGAATGGTAGATGGTGGTGGTGGTGGTGGTTAGTGTTTAACGTCCCGTCGACAACGAGGTCATTAGAGACGGAGCGCAAGCTCGGGTTAGGGAAGGATTGGGAAGGAAATCGGCCGTGCCCTTCCAAAGGAACCATCCCGGCATTTGCCTGAAACGATTTAGGGAAATCACGGAAAACCTAAATCAGGATGGCTGGAGACGGGATTGAACCGTCGTCCTCCCGAATGCGAGTCCAGTGTGCTAACCACTGCGCCACCTCGCTCGGTGAATGGTAGAATATTGATGTGTGCACTATATAAACGTAGAGATGGGGTAACATAGGACAGCCGTGCCGTTTGCTATCTGATGGGAAAAGTAGAACGACGGCGGAAGGTACAGCAGATGATGCGAAGCAGACATTTTTCACGAAGATATGTGTGCCAACTTCAAGAAGTGTCTCTCGTAGAATGAGAAAAAGTTCGTTGAAGCTTTATCTTGAGTGCAGAGCAGATATTTACACCTCAGTGACTTCAGCCGCAGTATAAAAGAACGGAAAAGAAACGCACGACTGGAGAAGAATACCCAAAACGAACTGCATAGTGTGAGTGTCCAGTAATTAACAGTTGCAGTGAGCTTCCGATTAACCGTCTTACGGATTATCCGTGCGTCGTTCTGTGATTTTTGAACAAATAAAAAATGAACACTGAAACATTGTTATTATAATTAGGACAAAAATGTTCGTTTAGAATACAGTTATAGTTTTGAAGTGTGGGTGGCGGAAAAATCCGCGAGTGATTAAATAGCGATGACTATAACCGGGATTTAGGCAGCTAAATGAAGCGAATGTAGTCAAGCATGTTTCTTCGATAGAGGAAGAGAGCGAATACAGGGCGAACGAGTAAAATCCGTTATCATGCACACCGAGGCAACAAAACGATGGACAAATTTCGTTTTTACTAAATCAATGTTGACTCTCCAGAAAATCAGGGAAAAGTAATGAAAAGCAGAAAAAGAAACAAATAAAGACAGGCTTCGAGCTCGTTCCACCATGAGCCGGTTTAAATTAATTTACATGTTTTCATACTCTATGTTTCAGATCAATATAGCTGGAGTAGGGATGTCACTTCCACATTACATTTATCACATTTTTTGCAAAAACCTCCATTTTGTAAAGTAAACACGTTAGGTACTGTGAGTGCGTGTGCTTCTGAAGTTACTAACATCTAAAGTGCCACTACTGTATCAAAGTTACGGAAGTGTTAATATACAGTTACACTGAAAACATCGAAATACTTTTGTAAAAAATGTGATGAATTTAACGTGGAAATTATGCGGATACTCCAGCTATATTGACCTACAACACTATGTAAAAGAACGTAAATCACCTGATGATGGGATCAAGCCCGAAACCGATGGCATGTTAAATAAAATCACCTTCTATTGCGACTGGTATCGGTTATTATTTTACATCCTATAAAGGAACAGTCACGGAGTTCAACTGCATCTATTATCGACAAAATTCAAAAGAAATAAAAAAAATGATCATTACTTCTCGAAAGTGAGTTGGCAATGGCGCGAAATAACATGTTTTAAGGGTAATTTTATTAATAAGTTGTCACTTTCTGGCGAGCAAAGTCTAAGTAAGGTAGTGGGCTTCCAAATGTGGCATGTAGTATCTCGTCAGTCCAAAAAGTTTCGAGACTGGATTAATAAAAAATAGAGCAAAGTTAAGATGGTGGCACTCATGCTTCAGGTGTTCTACATAGTTTCCTCCCACTTGATTATATCGCACAGAACTCTGATACAGCCATGTGAAACTCTCAGATTACTCCTCCTTTGGGATGTTGTTGAACTCGAGCGTTACATTAGCTTGAATGTCGGTTATATTGCCAAAGCGTTGACCTTTCGTGTGTGTTTCTGCACTTTGTTTTCCGGTGATTCATGTCAACACCTAGTATCGTCTCTCGTGACGATTTTTTCCATAGAATAAAAGTCCACGGTTTACTTTTCAGTCAAGTCACGGCAGGCATCCACTCGTCGTTTTCTTTGTTCGAATTCAAGGATCAGGGGACGAACTATGCACATACTTTTCTCTTCTTCAGAACATTCTGGAGAAAGACCTGGTCCGCAGCTCGTGGTCGTGCGGTAGCGTTCTCGCTTCCCACGCCCGGGTTCCCGGGTTCGATTCCCGGCGGGGTCAGGGATTTTCTCTGCCTCGTGATGACTGGGTGTTGTGTGACGTCCTTAGGTTAGTTAGGTTTAAGTAGTTCTAAGTTCTAGGGGACTGATGACCATAGCTGTTAAGTTCCATAGTGCTCAGAGCCATTTGAACCATTTGCCAGCCAGAAAGACCGGCAATCTGATTTTAGAAATGTAGCTCCCCTGTGATTTTTAACACAATAACGTTAACACAGTAAGGCCGTACGTCCATTACTTGTGAGCACATCTGAATCGTCGAATGCATACCTGTTGCAAGTTGTTATTTCAAGCTGCCACTGTTGTTAGTGCGTTGACGCCGCTTAATACGGCAGGAATGAAATCAGTCTCGGGACATTTTGGTCGGACGGTGAATGCTTTGTAAATACGGTAAACAGCAATCTCCAGTAAAAACATGTGTATTTAGGATTACCCGTGTTATCCTTGCAGTCTCGAGTCCGCATTAAGCTGGATAATCGGGAGCATGCTGTATAAGGAACTGGCGAGAACAGTTACAGCTAAAATGCTTTCAGGCTCCCGGCATCGCTTGCGAGCATTTTTTGTTACCCAGCTTACTGAGACAGACGACTCTTGCTAATTCGAATCCCAATGAATCGAATCTCTCGATAATTCCGACTTTTTGACAAGTCCCTTGAAAAAAAATTGTATAAGTCGAAGAAATTTTGTATGTTTTAGTACATTCGACAAATCGAGGCGGTTGTCATGACAAATCGCTCCATAATTCGAAGCCAGCGGCTATTTATCACTTGATCATTCGAACTGTTTCATTAGTTATTGTTAAAAAATTAACGAAAGTGAAGTGTTCTTGTGCAGTCTCGAAAATGCGTATGTATCCTTCGTTCGAAATATTAAAATAAATAAAGACCAGTTAAGGTAAGAAATCAACAATATTTTAATTTGGAGTCTAGTTATTACTTCTTGTTCCATTAGTAAAAAAAATACATATATTTAAGAAACTACCGTATCATATCTTAATTGCTTGTGAGTCTTCTGTGTTGTATGGCCGTGATCCGCGAAACTTTACCGTTCCTAATCTAGTCCAGCGTTGAGCGGGACATCTTCAGACATGCTCCTGGTTCCGCTGAGACCAGGTCATCCATCGTGAAAGTAGTAACTCTACGATCATTTCTTAACTTGCACTCTTATTTCTATATTTTCCTGATTATATTTCTATCAGTCAAACTGTTTTGTTTCGAACAAAAAACGTTCTGTCGCGGTTTATGTCCTAGAAAAAAGTATAAATCATTCGCTGTTAGTCTTGGCCTTGTGTATCTGACCTAAACCGTACGTTTCTATACTCGCATTATCAACCGTGCAGTTATTTATTATTGTACTTTTGTTTCCTGCGGGAACCGTTTTCCCCCGATGTTTTGTCTTTACAGTCTCCATCAGCAGCTTTTCATGGTATGCTTCTGTGCCGCATTGTCGCTTATGACAGTCCCGAAAAATACTTAGCATCACCTTCGCCGAGGGTGGACGGGTGTTTGCCTTTTTCGGCTAAAGTAAATCCACATACGTCCACCGCTTGCTTTCCTCTCCTGTTTCTGATTCATAATGATGCACCAAGCACTCTTCCATGGTGATTAGTGTGGTGTCACCGCCAGACACCACACTTGCTAGGTGGTAGCCTTTAAATCGGCCGCGGTCCATTAGTATACGTCGGACCCGCGTGTCGCCCCTGTCAGTGATAGCAGACCGAGCGCCACCACACGGCAGGTCTAGAGAGACGTACTAGCACTCGCTCCAGTTGTACAGCCGACGTTCATAGCAATGGTTCACTGACAAATACGCTCTCATTTGCCGAGACGATAGTTCGCATAGCCTTCAGCTACATTTGCTACGACCTAGCAAGGCGCCGTATTCAATTGATAATTAATATTATGAAGCATGTACTGTAACGAGAGATGTTCTACAATTGTGGATTAAAGTTAAGTATTATACCAACTACTTACTTTATTTGCAATTCTCAAGATATTGTCCTGTTCCAGACCTCACGCCAGTCAGCGTGTAATTAAACGCGTGCATTTCGGCCTCCTCTAGAAAAACAGTGTTGGCTCTTCTGCCAACACTACAATTAGAGCACCGGTTCTTCACAAAGAGTTGGAGTACCATTTCCTTCTCGACATTCGCGCCATCGAAGCAGTATAACATAAGATAGTATATTGTTACTGTACATTTCTACCGTCTCAGCATGGACTTTTGCAGCGTCGTTCTCCTTCAAATGCAAAAAACTTTTTCCAGTGCGCTGCTCCATTTTCTAATAGTATGAAATGAACATCGAAACAAAATATGTAATTATAGAAATTTATTTTTTCGAGGTAGTTATTAAAACTATCCCTTACGGAGTATCTCCTGATGGTCTGTCATTGAATCTGTGCAATCATGACCACCCGTGCGTAATTACGAACTGGCATTCGTCATCCCACCAGGGAAGAGACTGCCTCTTTTGCTGTCCTGGGTTCTGTGGAATGAGTATGATTTTGTCTGCCCAGTCTACGAGGATAGCTCAGTGTTCAAATATAATTAGCTGACTGTATGCCTCCTAGTTTGCTCTATTCAGCACCCTCTTGGATAGTTTCCTTTTGGGAACTGCTCATTCTGGGAAATGTAACCAGACTGAGAAGAAGTTTCTCGAATGGAGTTCGGTACTAATTTCCAGTGAGCAGGCGAACAAATGGAAAGATCTATAGCAGAGAAGGAACCTATATCTGAAGTGATTTCCGTCTTTTGTCCTGTATTCAGAATGCCTATGTGCTCTGGGAAGTTCTTGGCCTTGGAACGGATATATACAGGTTCCGTATGGTTTTCAAGGGAATCTTATACCATTCTTCCTGCAAAATAGTGGCAAGTTCAGGTAACAATGACGGAGATGAATAGCGAACGCGTTGCCTTCTCTCCAAAGTAGACCAAAATGGCTCAATAATATTGAGATCTGGCGACTGTGGTGACAGGGGATGTGACAATTCATTCTCGGTCTCACAAAACCATTCCTGGATGATGCGAATTGTGCCAAAACCGGCCCTGTCACATTGGAGCAGAGTATCATCATTGGGGAACCAACATTGCACCATGGTGTGGACCTCATCAGACAATATGGTCACGTAATCCTTGGCAATAATGTGACCTTGCAGAGTAACCATGGGGTATGTGGAGTACCACCATGCGGTTGCCCAAATCTGCATAGAGCCTCCCGCCATGTTTCAGTCTTGGACGTAAAATAGGCCAGAAGTTAGAAAAAACATGACACATCACACCAAACGACTTTCCTCCGTTGTTCCACAGATTCGGTTTTGTAGCTTTGGCCCTGTCACATTGGAGCAGAGTATCATCATTGGGGAACCAACATTGCACCATGGTGTGGACCTCATCAGACAATATGGTCACGTAATCCTTGGCAATAATGTGACCTTGCAGAGTAACCATGGGGTATGTGGAGTACCACCATGCGGTTGCCCAAATCGGCATAGAGCCTCCCGCCATGTTTCAGTCTTGGACGTAAAATAGGCCAGAAGTTAGAAAAAACATGACACATCACACCAAACGACTTTCCTCCATTGTTCCACAGATTCGGTTTTGTAGCTTTGGCAACACATTATGTATTACGGACACTTGCATCACTGATGTATGGCTTGGGATTCCAGCTGCCCTGCTGTTTCCAGCTTATGCAGCCCCCTTCATGTTATCTTTGTGCTGCGGCTGGCAAGAAACGTCATCCGAAATTGTACTGAATGCTTTCTCAGAAAATTATTCTGAACAATTAGTTCATGAGCCTACTCGAATCGTAAATGGTTGCGAAAGCATACTCGACCTTTTAGCAAGAAATAATCCTGGAAAAATAGTGAATATTGTGACGAATACAGGGACTAGCGACCACAAAGCAATTGCTGCTAGGCTGAATACCGTAACACCTACAACCATCAAAAAGAAACGCAAAGTATATCTATTTAAAAAAAAGCTGATAAAAATGCTCTTAACGCCTTTTCAAGAGACAGTCTCCCCACCTTCCGATCTGATCACGTAAGTGTAGAAAAGATGTGGAATGATTTTAAAGAGATAGTATCGACAGCAATTGAGAGATATATACCACATAAATTAATAAGTGATGGTACTGATCCCCCATGGTACACAAAACGGGTCAGATCGCTGTTGCAGAAGCAGCGAAGAAAGCATGCCAAATTTAAAAGAACACAAAATCCCCAAGATTGGCAAAGTTAGAAGTTCGAAATAATAATAATTTCCACAACGAAAATCTGTTTCGAAATCTGGCAGAAAACCCAAAGAGATTCTGGTCATACATAAAGCACACTAGTGGCAAGACGCAATCAATACCTTCACTGCGCGATAACAACGGTGAAGTCACTGATGACAGTGCCACTAAAGCAGAGTTATTAAACACGGTTTTCCGAAACTCCTTCACCAAAGAAGACGAAGTAAATAATCCTGAATTCCAATCAAGAACAACTGCCAAGATGAGAAACATTGAAGTAGATATCCTCGGAGTAACGAAGCAACTTAAATCACTTAATAAAGGCAAGGCCTCCGGTCCAGATTGTATACCAGTCAGGTTCCTCTCAGAGTATGCTGATAAAGTAGCTCAGTATTTAGCAATTATATACAACCACTCGCTCACAGAAAGATCCGTACCTAAAGACTGGAAAATTGCTCAAGTCACACCAATACCCAAAAAGGGAAGTAGGAGTAATCCGCTGAATTACAGGCCTATATCACTAACGTCGATTTGCAGCAAGGTTTTGGAACATATACTCTATTCGAACGTTATGAAGTACCTCGAAGAAAACGATTTATTGACACATAGTCAGCACAGATTCAGAAAACACAACTAGCTCTTTATACTCATGAAGTAATAAGTACTATCGACAGGGGATGTCAAATTGATTCCATATTTTTAGATTTCCAGAAGGCTTACGACACCGGTCCTCACAAGCACCTTCTAACCAAACTGCGTGCCTACGGAGTATCGCCTCAGTTGTGCGACTGGATTCGTGATTTCCTGTCGGAAAGGTCACAGTTCGTAGTAATAGAGGGAAAGTCATCGAGTGAAACAGAAGTAATATCTGGCGTTCCCCAAGGAAGTGTTATAGGCCCTCTTTTGTTCCTGATCTATATAACGACATAGGAGACAATCTGAGTAGCCGTCTTAGATTGTTCGCAGATGATGCTGTCATTTACCGTCTTGTAAAATCATCACATCCATGATCAAAACTACTTGCAAAATGATTTAGATCAGATATCTGTATGGTGCTAAAAGTGGCAATTGACCCTGAATAAGGAAAAGCGTGAAGTTATTCACATGAGCACTAAAAGAATTTCGATTACGCGATAAGTCACACAAATCTGAAGGCTGTAAATTCAACTAAATACTTAGAGATTACAATTACAAACAAGCTAAACTGGAACGATCTCACAGATAATATTGTGGTTAGAGCAAACCAAAGACTGCGATTCATTTTCAGAACACTTAGAGAAGGTGCAACAGGTCTACTAAAGAGACTGCTTACACCGCGCTTGTCCGCCCTATTCTGGAGTATTGCTGTGCGGGGTGGGATCCGCATCAAGTGGGACTGACGGATGACATCGATAAAGTACAAAAAAGGGCAACTCGTTTTGTATTATCGCGAAATAGGGGAGATAGTGTCACAGACATGATACGTGAATTGGAGAGGCATTAAAACAAAGGCGTTTTTCGTTGCGACGGGATCTTTTCATGAAATTTCAATCACCAGTTTTCTCCTCCGATTGCGAAAACATTCTGTTGGCACCCACTTAAGTAGGGAGAAATGATCATCACGATAAAAGAAGAAAAATCAGGGTTCGCACAGAAAAATTTAAGTGCTCGTTTTTCCCGCGTGCCGTTCGAGAGTGGAACAGTAGAGAGACAGCTTGAAGGCGGTTCATTGAATCCTCTGCCAGGCACTTTATTGTGAATAGCAGAGTAATCACGTAGATATATATGTGTACGATAAATTGCCGAAGAAGAGTAAAGAAATTACGAACTTATATGGAAACACAATTTTAAAAAATTGTTAAGTAATACTTTCTGTACAGTAAAGGATTACTTAGAGGACACAGATTAGGGGTTTGGTAAAATGTAGCTTAAGTAAATAATAATAACATATCATACCTACATTCAAGAAAGGCAGTAGGAGTCATCCACAAAATTACAGGCCCATAGTATTAACGTCTGTATGCAGCAGGATTTTGGAACTATATTGTGTTCGAACATTATGAATTACGTCAAAGAGAACTGTCTATTAACACATAGTCAACACGGACTTACAAAACTTCGTTCTTGTGAAACACAGATAGCTCTTTACTCACACGAAGTGTTGAGTGCTATCGACAAGGCATCTCGAATTGAATCTGTATTTCTAGATTTCCAGGAGGCTATTGACACCGTACCTCACAAGCGGCTTGTAATTATATTACATGCTTATGGAATATCGTCTCAGTTATGCGACTGGATTCGTGATTTCCTGTCTGAGGGGTCACAGTTCGTAGTAACTAACGGAAAGTTATCGAGTAAAACAGAAGTGATTTCTGGCGTTCCTAAAGTCAGTGTTATAGGCTCTCTGTTGTTCCTTATCAACATAAACGATTTAGGAGACAATCTAAGCAGCCATAGTAGGTTGTTTTCAGATGATGCTGTCGTTTATCGTCTAGTAAAGTCATCAGAAGTCAAAACCAATTGCAAAATGATTTAGATAAGGTATCTGTATGGTGCGAAAATTCGCAATTCACTCTAAATCATGAAAAGTGTGAGGTCCTAATCAGTCAAAGCTAAAAGCCGTAAATTCAACTAAATATTTAGGAAATGCAATACGAACAACTTAAATTGGATAGCTCCTGTGAGGAAAGCGACCCAAATGCTGCATTACATAGGCAGAACACTTAGAAGATGCAACAAATCTACTAAAGAGACTCCCTAGAGTACACTTGTCCGTCCTTTTTTGGAGTACAGCTGCGCCGTGAGGGATCCTTATCAGACAGGAATAACGGAGTACATCAAGAAAGTTCAAAGAAGGGCTGCAGGTTCTGTATTATCGAGACACAGGGGAGTGTCACGGATATAATCAGGACAAGTGGTGGACATCACTAAAACAAAGACGTTTCTCGTTGCGCCGGATCTTTTCACGAAATTTCAATCTCCTGCGAATATTTTATTGGTGCTGACCTACATAGGGAGACACGATAGTCATAATAAAATAAGAGAAATCAGAGCTCGCACCGAAAGATACAGGTGCTCATTTTTCCCGTGCGCTGTTCGAGAGTGGAAAAACGGAGCATTCGTGTGAAGGTGGTTCGATGAACACACTGCCACGCAAAAAAAAAAATGGTTCTGAGCACTATGGGACTTAACACCCCGGCCGGCACTGCCACGCATTGAAGTGTGATTTGCAGAGTAGTCTTGTAGATGTAGATATAGATGTAGATAATAAAACAGCTATCTTTTCACAAAATATTTTCACACCAAGATTTTGCTTTCCTTTTTTCTGTTACGAAAATCCTTTCTACAAAAGTTATGCAGTATACGAGTGTAATACTAGCTCCTTGTCCTCTTTCTGAGCACATCTCACTCGTAATAGAGGAAATCTGACTCAACTTTTCAGGTAAGACAACGGGAAGCTGCGCTACACAAAATAGAAACTGAACGTTGTGGCTACAGTCCTCACGTCATCTGTACTACTTAGTGTTACATCTGAAAAAATATGTATATAGTGTGTGCAGCGACTGGTAGTGAGTAATGAACGAACTGTGTACCACTAGCCTTTTACGTTACTGAACAACTTTTTTTTTTCAAAACAATAATGTACCTTTTGAATAAATGGAATGAGGCGGCACCGTTTTAAATAGATTGACCTTTCATTCGGGAGGGTGGAGCGCTAGATCCTCAGGCGGTCATCACTATTTACGTTTCCTGTGGTTTCCGGAAATTACTCGAGGCAAATGCACGGATGGTTCCTAAAATATGGCCACGGCCCACTAGGAAAGCAGATATCGCTTACAGAATCGGTTTTCGGTTATAACAGCTCTTTTCGTCTACATTTTAACCTTACTGTTAAAACCGCTCAAACTAACCGGTTTCTGAAACAACCGATTTTCGGTTTCTTATTGCTGTTATTTCCATTAATAAACGTAGACACCGAACAGAGATTAAAACATTCTAATAGAGGTGAAGGAAAAAATCACGAACGATATGGGGTGATTCTCCAGCAGAAAGCAGTCTCAATGTCTCAGTAAGGGTTCAGTCAGTATCCAAGTTTGTAGCACGTTAATAAAATCTACCCCCCCCCCCCCCCCCCCATGAACCATGCACCTTGCCGTTGGTGGGGAGGCTTGCGTGCCTCAGCGATACAGATAGCCGTACCCTAGGTGCAACCACAACGGAGGGGTATCTGTTGAGAGGCCAGACAAACGTGTGGTTCCTGAAGAGGGGCAGCAGGCTTTTCAGTAGTTGCAAGGGCAACAGTCTGGATGATTGACTGATCTGGCCTTGTAACAATAACCAAAACGGCCTTGCTGTGCTGGTACTGCGAACGGCTGAAAACAAGGGGAAACTACAGCCGTAATTTTTCCCGAGGGCATGCAGCTATACTGTATGATTACATGATGATGGCGTCCGCTTGGGTAAAATATTCCGGAGGTAAAATAGTTCCCCATTCGGATCTCCGGGCGGGGACTACTCAAGAGGATGTCCTTATCAGGAGAAAGAAAACTGGCGTTCTACGGATCGGAGCGTGGAATGTCAGATCCCTTAATCGGGCAGGTAGGTTAGAAAATTTAAAAAGGGAAATGGATAGGTTGAAGTTAGATATAGTGGGAATTAGTGAAGTTCGGTGGCAGGAGGAACAAGACTTCTGGTCAAGTGACTACAGGGTTATAAATACAAAATCAAATAGGGGTAATGCAGGAGTAGGTTTAATAATGAATAGGAAAATAGGAATGCGGGTAAGCTACTACAAACAGCATAGTGAACGCATTATTGTGGCCAAGATAGATACGAAGCCCACACCTACTACAGTAGTACAAGTTTATATGCCAACTAGCTCTGCAGATGACGAAGAAATTGAAGAAATGTATGATGAAATAAAAGAAATTACTCAGATTGTGAAGAGAGACGAAAATTTAATATTCATGGGTGACTGGAATTCGAGTGTACGAAAAGGGAGAGAAGGAAACATAGTAGGTGAATATGGATTGGGGGACAGAAATGAAAGAGGAAGCCGCCTTGTAGAATTTTGCACAGAGCACAACATAATCATAACTAACACTTGGTTTAAGAATCATGAAAGAAGGTTGTATACATGGAAGAACCCTGGAGATACTAAAAGGTATCAGATAGATTATATAATGGTAAGACAGAGATTTAGGAACCAGGTTTTAAATTGTAAGACATTTCCAGGGGCAGATGTGGACTCTGACCACAATCTATTGGTTATGACCTGTAGATTAAAACTGAAGAAACTGCAAAAAGGTGGGAATTTAAGGAGATGGGACCTGGATAAACTAAAAGAACCAGAGGTTGTACAGAGATTCAGGGAGAGCATAAGGGAGCAATTGACAGGAATGGGGGAAATAAATACAGTAGAAGAAGAATGGGTAGCTTTGAGGGATGAATTAGTGAAGGCAGCAGAGGATCAAGTAGGTAAAAAGACGAGGGCTAGTAGAAATCCTTGGGTAACAGAAGAAATACTGAATTTACTTGATGAAAGGAGAAAATATAAAAATGCAGTAAGTGAAACAGGCAAAAAGGAATACAAACGTCTCAAAAATGAGATCGACAGGAAGTGCAAAATGGCTAAGCAGGGATGGCTAGAGGACAAATGTAAGGATGTAGAGGCCTATCTCACTAGGGGTAAGATAGATACCGCCTACAGGAAAATTAAAGAGACCTTTGGAGATAAGAGAACGACTTGTATGAATATCAAGAGCTCAGATGGAAGCCCAGTTCTAAGCAAAGAAGGGAAAGCAGAAAGGTGGAAGGAGTATATAGAGGGTCTATACAAGGGCGATGTACTTGAGGACAATATTATGGAAATGGAAGAGGATGTAGATGAAGATGAAATGGGAGATATGATACTGCGTGAAGAGTTTGACAGAGCACTGAAAGACCTGAGTCGAAACAAGGCCCCCGGAGTAGACAATATTCCATTGGAACTACTGACGGCCGTGGGAGAGCCAGTCCTGACAAAACTCTACCATCTGGTGAACAAGATGTATGAAACAGGCGAAATACCCACAGACTTCAAGAAGAATATAATAATTCCAATCCCAAAGAAAGCAGGTGTTGACAGATGTGAAAATTACCGAACTATCAGCTTAATAAGTCACAGCTGCAAAATACTAACACGAATTCTTTACAGACGAATGGAAAAACTAGTAGAAGCCAACCTCGGGGAAGATCAGTTTGGATTCCGTAGAAACACTGGAACACGTGAAGCAATACTGACCTTACTACTTATCTTAGAAGAAAGATTAAGGAAAGGCAAACCTACGTTTCTAGCATTTGTAGACTTAGAGAAAGCTTTTGACAATGTTGACTGGAATACTCTCTTTCAAATTCTAAAGGTGGCAGGGGTAAAATACAGGGAGCGAAAGGCTATTTACAATTTGTACAGAAACCAGATGGCAGTTATAAGAGTCGAGGGACATGAAAGGGAAGCAGTGGTTGGGAAGGGAGTAAGACAGGGTTGTAGCCTCTCCCCGATGTTGTTTAATCTGTATATTGAGCAAGCAGTAAAGGAAACAAAAGAAAAATTCGGAGTAGGTATTAAAATTCATGGAGAAGAAATAAAAACTTTGAGGTTCGCCGATGACATTGTAATTCTGTCAGAGACAGCAAAGGACTTGGAAGAGCAGTTGAATGGAATGGACAGTGTCTTGAAAGGACGATATAAGATGAACATCAACAAAAGCAAAACAAGGATAATGGAATGTAGTCTAATTAAGTCGGGTGATGCTGAGGGAATTAGATTAGGAAATGAGGCACTTAAAGTAGTAAAGGAGTTTTGCTATTTGGGGAGCAAAGTAACTGATGATGGTCGAAGTAGAGAGGATATAAAATGTAGGCTGGCAATGGCAAGGAAAACGTTTATGAAGAAGAGAAATTTGTTAACATCCAGTATTGATTTAAGTGTCAGGAAGTCATTTCTGAAAGTATTCGTATGGAGTGTAGCCATGTATGGAAGTGAAACATGGACGATAAATAGTTTGGACAAGAGGAGAATAGAAGCTTTCGAAATGTGGTGCTACAGAAGAATGCTGAAGATTAGATGGGTAGATCACATAACTAATGAGGAAGTATTGAATAGGATTGGGGAGAAGAGAAGTTTGTGGCACAACTTGACCAGAAGAAGGGATCGGTTGGTAGGACATGTTCTGAGGCATCAAGGGATCACCAATTTAGTATTGGAGGGCAGCGTGGAGGGTAAAAATCGTAGAGGGAGACCAAGAGATGAATACACTAAGCAGATTCAGAAGGATGTAGGTTGCAGTAGGTACTGGGAGATGAAAAAGCTTGGACAGGATAGAGTAGCATGGAGAGCTGCATCAAACCAGTCTCAGGACTGAAGACCACAACAACAACAACAATAAAATCTACTATCTCTTCGACGTTTGTGAACGTTTTGTTCTTCTATGATGCCGCAAGTTTGTTGTGGCTGCTCTCAAGGGTATGCCAGGAGTGCCCCAGGGAAGTGTGATACGACCGCTGTTGTTTTCTATATACGTTGTAATTGGACTGCTTCTGTGTTGGCAGCGCTGTGTAGCGCTTTGCATTGGATCTGTGACTGCATTTTCTTTGTAAGAGACTCTGTGCCTGGCTGGACTCGTTGTTGGAAGTTAATCGCCAGTAGTGTTGGGCAGTTGGAAGTTAGTCGCCAGCGGTGAAGGAAGTACTGTTGGGCAGTTGGAGGTGAGCAGCCAGCAGTGATGAATGTTAGATGTGAAAAGTTAGCATTGATGGAGGGTAGAGGTCTGAAGTGTTTGCGTAGGCTAACGATCTGTACATGTTGGACTTGGAGATTGAATATATTCATGATTATATACGTTTGTAATAGATGTCAATGACGATATATAGTCGTGTTTGAACTGGATGTCACATTATTTAGGTAAAAAATACAATATCTGGTTTGCAACAAAATCTTTCCTTTGCTAACCACATGCCTATTAGTAGTTAGTGGCTTTAGTAGTTGTTGTTGTTGTTGTTGTGGTCTTCAGTCCTGAGACTGGTTTGATGCAGCTCTCCATGCTACTCTATCCTGTGCAAGCTTTTTCATCTCCCAGTACCTGCTGCAACCTACATCCTTCTGAATCTGCTTAGTGTATTCATCTCTTGGTCTCCCTCTACGATTTTTACCCTCCACGCTGCCCTCCAATACTAAATTGGTGATCCCTTGATGCCTCAGAACATGTCCTACCAACCGATCCCTTCTTCTGGTCAAGTTGTGCCACAAACTTCTCTCCTCCCCAATCCTATTCAATACTTCCTATTAGTTATGTGATCTACCCATCTAATCTTCAGCATTCTTCTGTAGCACCACATTTCGAAAGCTTCTATTCTCTTCTTGTCCAAACTATTTATCGTCCATGTTTCACTTCCATACATGGCTACACTCCATACGAATACTTTCAGAAATGACTTCCTGACACTTAAATCAATACTGGATGTTAACAAATTTCTCTTCTTCAGAAACGCTTTCCTTGCCATTGCCAGCCTACATTTTATATCCTCTTTACTTCGACCATCATCAGTTATTTTGCTCCCCAAATAGCAAAACTCCTTTACTACTTTAAGTGCCTCATTTCCTAATCTAATTCCCTCAGCATCACCCGACTTAATTAGACTACATTCCATTATCCTTGTTTTGCTTTTGTTGATGTTCATCTTATATCCTCCTTTCAAGACACTGTCCATTCCATTCAACTGCTCTTCCAAGTCCTTTGCTGTCTCTGACAGAATTACAACGTCATCGGCGAACCTCAAAGTTTTTATTCCTTCTCCATGAATTTTAATACCTACTCCGAATTTTTCTTTTGTTTCCTTTACTGCTTGCTCAATATACAGATTGAACAACATCGGGGAGAGGCTACAACCCTGTCTTACTCCCTTCCCAACCACTGCTTCCCTTTCATGTCCCTCGACTCTTATAACTGCCATCTGGTTTCTGTACAAATTGTAAATAGCCTTTCGCTCCCTGTATTTTACCCCTGCCACCTTTAGAATTTGAAAGAGAGTATTCCAGTCAACATTGTCAAAAGCTTTCTCTAAGTCTACAAATGCTAGAAACGTAGGTTTGCCTTTCCTTAATCTTTCTTCTAAGATAAGTAGTAAGGTCAGTATTGCTTCACGTGTTCCAGTGTTTCTACGGAATCCAAACTGATCTTCCCCGAGGTTGGCTTCTACTAGTTTTTCCATTCGTCTGTAAAGAATTCGTGTTAGTATTTTGCAGCTGTGACTTATTAAGCTGATAGTTCGGTAATTTTCACATCTGTCAACACCTGCTTTCTTTGGGATTGGAATTATTATATTCTTCTTGAAGTCTGAGGGTATTTCGCCTGTTTCATACATCTTGCTCACCAGATGGTAGAGTTTTGTCAGGACTGGCTCTCCCATGGCCCTCAGTAGTTCCAATGGAATATTGTCCACTCCGGGGGCCTTGTTTCGACTCAGGTCTTTCAGTGCTCTGTCAAACTCTTCACGCAGTATCATATCTCCCATTTCATCTTCATCTACATCCTCTTCCATTTCCATAATATTGTCCTCAAGTACATCGCCCTTGTATAGACCCTCTATATACTCCTTCCACCTTTCTGCTTTCCCTTCTTTGCTTAGAACTGGGCTTCCATCTGAGCTCTTGATATTCATACAAGTCGTTCTCTTATCTCCAAAGGTCTCTTTAACTTTCCTGTAGGCAGTATCTATCTTACCCCTAGTGAGATAAGCCTCTACGTCCTTACATTTGTCCTCTAGCCATCCCTGCTTAGCCATTTTGCACTTCCTGTCGATCTCATTTTTGAGACGTTTGTATTCCTTTTTGCCTGTTTCACTTACTGCATTTTTATATTTTCTCCTTTCATCAAGTAAATTCAATATTTCTTCTGTTACCCAAGGATTTCTACTAGCCCTCGTCTTTTTACCTACTTGATCCTCTGCTGCCTTCACTACTTCATCCCTCAAAGCTACCCATTCTTCTTCTACTGTATTTATTTCCCCCATCCCTGTCAATTGCTCCCTTATGCTCTCCCTGAATCTCTGTACAACCTCTGGTTCTTTTAGTTTATCCAGGTCCCATCTCCTTAAATTCCCACCTTTTTGCAGTTTCTTCAGTTTTAATCTACAGGTCATAACCAATAGATTGTGGTCAGAGTCCACATCTGCCCCTGGAAATGTCTTACAATTTAAAACCTGGTTCCTAAATCTCTGTCTTACCATTATATAATCTATCTGATACCTTTTAGTATCTCCAGGGTTCTTCCATGTATACAACCTTCTTTCATGATTCTTAAACCAAGTGTTAGTTATGATTATGTTGTGCTCTGTGCAAAATTCGACCAGGCGGCTTCCTCTTTCATTTCTGTCCCCCAATCCATATTCACCTACTATGTTTCCTTCTCTCCCATTTCCTACACTCGAATTCCAGTCACCCATGAATATTAAATTTTCGTCTCCCTTCACAATCTGAATAATTTCTTTTATTTCGTCATACATTTCTTCAATTTCTTCGTCATCTGCAGAGCTAGTTGGCATATAAACTTGTACTACTGTAGTAGGCGTGGGCTTCGTATCTATCTTGGCCACAATAATGCGTTCACTATGCTGTTTGTAGTAGCTTACCCGCATTCCTATTTTCCTATTCATTATTAAACCTACTCCTGCATTACCCCTATTTGATTTTGTGTTTATAACCCTGTAGTCACCTGACCAGAAGTCTTGTTCCTCCTGCCACCGAACTTCACTAATTCCCACTATATCTAACTTCAACCTATCCATTTCCCTTTTTAAATTTTCTAACCTACCTGCCCGATTAAGGGATCTGACATTCCACGCTCCGATCCGTAGAACGCCAGTTTTCTTTTTCCTGATAACGACATCCTCTTGAGTAGTCCCCGCCCGGAGCTCCGAATGGGGGACTATTTTACCTCCGGAATATTTTACCCAAGAGGACGCCATCATCATGTAATCATACAGTAAAGCTGCATGCCCTCGGGAAAAATTACGGCTGTAGTTTCCCCTTGCTTTCAGCCGTTCGCAGTACCAGCACAGCAAGGCCGTTTTGGTTTAGTAGTTAGAATCTCTTATTTATCTGGCAGTATTGACGCTCGCTGTATGGCAGTAGTTTGCGTAATGAAGATTTTTGTGAGGTAAGTGCTTAATGGAATGTATAGGTTATTGGCAGGACTCGTTTTTTGGTCAGGGTCATTCTTTCGTATTAATTATTTGGAGTCAGTTTTTTTTTTTTTTTTTTTTTTTTTTTTTAGCAGTCAGATGGCGTTGCGCTGGGATATTGTGGGGCTAGTCATTCAGCAATTTAAGTACAGCCACATTCATTTAAATAAAGAAGTTTCAACATCAATGATTTGGCAGACAGGTGGGCAGCAATCTGTGGTTGTCTGCTGATGATGCCGTGATGTACGGTAAGGCGTCGAAGTTGAGTGATAATAGGAAGATACAAGACCACTTAGACAAAATTTCCAGTTGTGGTGATGAATGGCAGCTAGCACTAAATGCAGAAAAATGTAATATGGAAAAATGTTAATGTGGATGAGTAGGAATATCAAACCTGTAATGTTCGGATACAGTATTACTAGTGTCCCGCTTGACACAGTCAAGTCGTTTAAATATCTGGACGTAGCGTTGCAATGCGAAATGATGCGGAACGAGCGTGTGAGAACTGTGGCAGGGAAGTCACATCGGTTTATTGGGAAAATTTTAGGAAAGAGTGGTTCTATTATAAAGGAGATCCCATATAGAAAGCTAGTGCGACCTGTTCTTGAGTGCTACTCGAGTGTTTGGGAACCGTAACAGGTCGGCTTGAAGGAAGACATCGAAACAATAAAGAGAGAGGCTGCTAGATTTGCTACCGGTAGGTTCGAGCAACACCTAAGTGTTACGAAAATACTTCGAGAATTGAAACGGGAAACCTTGAAGGGAAGGCGACGTTCTTTCTGAGAAACACTATTGAGAAAATTTAGAGAACCAGCATTTGAAGCTGACTCTCAATTGCGCGTAAGGACCACGAAGAGAAGATACGAGAAATCGGGGCTCATACGGAGGCATATAGGCAGTCATTTTTCCCTCACTCTATTTGCAAGTGGAACAGTACAGAAAATGACAAGTAGTGACACAGGATACCCGCCGTATGGTGGCTTGCACAGTATCTAAGTAGATGTAATCTTTTACACTAAATGGAGCTTTGTACTTCATTGCCACCGTACCTCTTCAAATACCTCCAAACTAAGGATGGTGCCATTGTACAATACAAGTGAGGTCCGAGGACGACAGCGAGAAACTACCACATCGGCCAGGTGGGGGCAAATCTCGCACGCTGCACGTACACGCGTGCCGTCTAACAGGCAACGCCAAACGGCAACAGGTACATTATTGTCTGTCAAATGGTGTACCGATTCTGATGTCATGTGTTTGTTGCTGGTTTATAGCTGTAGGCGTTGTTATTAAAAGTGTGCTGATCGCTTTTCTCCATTTCTACGGTAATCCAATATTTCAGAGCAATGGATACTTTACGAATAAAAATTTTTCGTTTTTTAAAAAAGTTTCATTTAAACACCAAAAATTTTCACACTGCTGCTGCGGCAAACTGATATGTAGGTTTTTCACTAGTTAATGGTAAAAAATAAAAAATAAAACAATTATAGCCGAGACCAAACAAATACCGAAAAATACCGTTTATTCAGATCTAAAATAGCAGTACCGATTTTAACCGGTGTGTTTTTCCCATCCCTGCGGCCGGCTATCCATCCCATGCTTCTCAAAATAGATCCGTAAATCCCTATGCATATGAATTACGTTATTTTTGTTGTTCTTCAATTGTAATAATATGGTGTGTCCAATATCCTTATAAACTACTCCTGCTACTGTTACAATTATTAATACTACATCTGCTACTTTTGCTACTACTTCTAAAAGGAGAGAGGTAACAAATAAATGGCAGCTTTATCAACATAATTTTATTACTTTATTTCTGAGAGTATTATGGATATACATCACTGCACATCACTGTTTCTTCAATGACAGCATGACATGATACGAGGGCGTACTGAAAAATCATGCGTCCGAATTTTTTACGTGAAAACCCTTAAAGCTCTCTAAATAAAACAAACGTTATTAACAATCTACATCTTTATTCTTAATTTCTTCATATCTGTAGCCCTTTGCTGCTAAAGCGTGTAACATCACAGTGTGTAACGTTAACTATTTTGGTGCGTGAGAAACAGCATGTTGTAATCGAGTTTCGAAGAGTTCGTCCACACGTAGACCTCCGTCTCCTTCAGCAAGACAGTGCCAAACCACACACGACCGCTGCGACATCTTCAGCAATCAGACACCTTGGGTTCAGCAGATCGATCATCCTCCATACAGTCCTACTCCGATTTTCATCTGTTTCCAGAACGTACACTACTGGCCATTAAAATTGCTACACCAAGAAGAAATGCAGATGATAAACGGATATTCATTGGACAAATACATTATACTAGAACTGACATATGATTACATTTTCACGCAGTTTGGGTGCATACATCCTGAGAAATCAGTACCCAGAACAACCACCTCTGGCCGTAATAATGGCCTTGATACGTCTGGGCATTGAGTCAAACAGAGCTTGGATGGCGTGTACAGGTACAGCTGCCCATGCAGCTTCAACACGATACCACAGTTCATCAAGAGTAGTGACTGGCGTATTGTCACGAGCCAGTTGCTCGGCCACCATTGACCAGGCGTTTTCAATTGGTGAGATATCTGGCGAATGTGCTGGCCAGGGCAGCATTCGAACATATTCTGTATCCAGAAAGGCCCGTACAGGGCCTGCAACATGTGTTCGTGCGTTCTTCTGCTGAAATGTAGGGTTTCGCAGAGATCGAATGAAGGGTAGAGCCACGGGTCGTAACACATCTCAAATGTGACGTCCACTGTTCAAAATGCCGTCAATGCGAACAAGAGGTGACCGAGACGTGTAACCAATGGCACCCCATACCATCAAGCCGGTGATACGCCAGCATGGCTATGACGAATACACGCTTCCAATGTGCGTTCACCGCGACCATCATCATGCTGTAAACAGAACCTGGATTCATTCGAATAAATGACGTTTTGCCATTCGTGCACCCAGGTTCGTCGTTGAGTACACCATCGCAGGCGCTCCTCTCTGTGATGCAGCGCTAAGGGTAACCGCAGCCATGGCCTCCGAGCTGACAGTCCATGCTGCTGCAAACGTCGTCGAACTGTTCGTGCAGATGGTTGTCGTCTTGCAAACGTCCCCATCTGTTCACTCAGGGATCGAGACGTGGCTTCATGATCTGTTACAGACATGCGGATAAGATGCCTGTCATCTCGACTGCTAGTGATACTAGGCCGTTGGGATCCAGCACGGCGTTCCGTATTACCCTCCTGAACCCACCGATTCAATATTCTGCTAACAGTCATTGGATCTCAACCAACGCGAGCAGCAATGTCGCCATACGATAAACCGCAATCGCGATAGGCTACAATCCCACCTTTATCAAAGTCGGAAACGTGATGGTACGCATTTCTCCCCCTTACACGAGTCATCACAACAACGTTTCACCAGGCAACGCCGGTCAACTGCTGTTTGTGAATGAGAAATCGGTTGGAAACTTTCCTCATGTCAGCACGTTGTAGGTGTCGCCACCGGCGCCAACCTAGTGTGAATGGTCTGAAAAGCTAATCATTTGCATATCACAGCATCTTCTTCCTGTCGGTTAAATTTCGGGTCTGTGGCACGTCATCTTCGTGGTGTAGCAATTTTAATGGCCAGTAGTATAAAAAACACCTTCGAGTACTTCACCTCGATAGTGATGAAGTGGTGCAAGCAGAAGCGAGGTTATGGATCCGTGAACAAAGTCAAACATTCCACAGAGACGGTATCGGTAAACTGGTCTCTCGTTCGGAGAAATGTGTTCGTCGCCAGGGGGACTATGCAGAAAAATAAATATGTAGACACGAAGAATAAAGATGGAGAATATTAATAATGCTTGTTTTATCTCAGAATCTTCAAGAGTTTTCACGTAAAAAAATTAGGCGGTATTACTTTTAAGCAATGCCTCGTGCATTACTTACTGAATGAATAATACGTAGCCGCGCGGTTAGAGGCGCCATGACACGGATTGCGCGGCCTCTCCCGCCGGAAGATCGAGTCCTCTCTCGGGCATGGGTGTGTGTGTTGTTCCTAGCATAAGTTAGTTTAAGTAGTGTGTAAATCTAGGGACCGATGACCTCAGCTGTTTAGTAATTTAGACACATTTGAACATTTTGAAAAATACGTAGTAACGATTTTCCTCTCATTTGCTGGTTTTGTTGGAATTGTTTCAAAAATGGCTCTGAGCACTATGGGACTTAACATCTGTGGTCATCAGTCCCCTAGAAATTAGAACTACTTAAACCTAACTAACCAAAGGACATCGAACACATCCATGCCCGCGGCAGGATTCGAACCTGCGACCACAGCGGTCACGCGGTTCCAAACTGTAGCGCGTAGAATCGCACGGCCACACCGGCCGGCTTGAATTGTTTGCCACCGCTCATCTATACAGCTCATGTGCAGGTGCGGAATATGTATGTTCATCGAAGTCTTTTATCTCCAGTTACTGATTAATACATTCATTCATTGTGTTATATAGATCGCATCAAGAAGGAGAAGCCTTTCAGATGTGGAACCATGAATGAATACAATATCAAAAGACAAGGAAATTATAGAAATTGAACTTGTGTACTGTATTAGCAGCAAGCAATCACCCTACTGCTTAAATCTATTCATGCTTATGGCAGCTAAACGTAATAGAGTAAATCAGAAGAAATGTACCTTCTTTGAAAGAAAAGGATGAAATGTACCTTCTTTGAAAGAAAAGCTTCTGCCTCGTTCATTATACTGTGTAGCTGCAGTTTTTCTGATATTGTTACCATATTATTTACTTAATTGCAATGGTATGTTTCAAAGAAAAAACTTACTTACATCTGGAAATATTCAGTGCTATTTACAACATGTGACTACTTGTTACGAGTTTAACAACAAATCCCTCAACTCGAATGTAAATGAAAAAATATTTCAGTCCCTGAATTTAGGCATTCAAATAATCTGTTGAAAGGGTGGCTAATGAGTTATGTTGCCTTATGGTAGACAAGAGTTCGTTGGAACTATTCCCACCAGTCTGCAAATTGTATTTTAGAGAAGGGAACGAAGAAAGTATTGTGACAGTTCAATGATTTTCATTATCAGTAACAAAAACCATTCAAGAGTAAACGTCATAGGAAGTGAGTGTCAGAGGGCAAAGAGCCTTACTACAAGGGAAACTCCCATGCCCCCCCTCCCCCCCTCCACCACAGATTTAGTGGTAAGATGACCCGGTGGATAGCCCATTAAAACTGAACACAGATCAGGCATGAAAACAGGGAGAAGGTGTACTGAACTGTGAAAAATAAAAGAAAAATAGAAACAATGAACAGTCCAAGCTCTAGATATGCAACATAGAATGGATTGGAAGAACGATGGCGTCTTGGATTTGCGGTCACGTTGCTAGGCTGCAAAGTGAGAGATCCGTGTTCAAATCTCCCTCATGCCCTTTTTTTTCACAAAAGTATGGACTGTGCGCCCGGTCATTGACGCGACTGTTCGCTGTATTCAAATTTGTGTCTGTGTCGTGGGGTAACGTTTATTTGCAACAGCGAGGTGTAAGGAAGGGACCTATAATGAAAGTGGATTCCGCACAAATACTCTATTAGCAGCCGAAAGGAAGTAACTCTCGAATGGTATACGCAAAAGTTTGATGATAAGGCGTCAACCGGAAAACACGTCTGGTGTGTCAAGACGGCATTGGCGACAGTGTGTGTGTCATATGATGGGAACCTCTTACCGATGCACTGAACTTGTACGGCTTGTGTGTGAAAAAAGATATGCCTCTTTGCCCGATTTAGATGTTCGTACGAATGTGATCACTTCTAAATAAATGTCGAAAACATAATCATTTGTCACATAAGCTGCGACGAATGAATGCAACACTTTCACAATCATAGTTTTCCCTGTGCTGCATCGAAACATACGTTTTTAACGTCTTTGAAATTTTCCATACACGCACCATCAAAGCCTTCATATGTTCAAGAAAATCTGAACAGGGCTTGGAATTTCGGAGAGCGAAGTTTATTGTGTTTGAGAACTTGGACTTTGATAATAGATGCACTAACACATAAACAGTACTGCTCTGTGTGTCTGTGCAGCTTTGCAAAATGGAAGAGTCCTTTGATGAAGTATTTCACTTCTCTAAATCCAAATACATCTAACGGTTGCGCAAGAGGTGTACAGCCTCGAGGAATGGTAATCACGTCTCCTCCCTCATCAAAATTGTACAATGCCTGATCCTTCTGTCCTACATAGCTCTCAAGGAGTAAAGCAAAATCTTTGTTCGCGTAAGGAGCAATCACTCATTCGTTAAATTTTCACTAGTCATTTCTCCATTTTGCCTGACGCATTGCAATTCACAAAGACTTTGGGAGTTTGCGAAAGTACCCCATTCATCTGTTGCTCATCTTGCATTCCAAATACACCGTTTTGTTCCTGCAAACATCAGTAAAATGTATGTAAAATAAATCCTGCTTTGCTAAGGGCATATGGTATGATACAACTGTAAGAAGTGCCATGAAGCTGGTCTACATTACATTTAGTGTCTTCTTCTCTAGCTGACGATAACGTGCGGTCGATTCCATTTCATAGTTAAAATCGGATTGGCCTGTGGTGATGGTGTGTGCGTCCTCATTCGGTTGGAATTTGACGTTAGTTGCTGTAACAAACTTCTTGGAACAGTCTACAAGTTCTTCCAGTTTATTCACATAGTTCTTGCTTACATACTTGGTAATCGTTTTGCTCGTAACTTTTTATTCCGTTTTAAAAGTGAATACCAATGAGGTGAAGCCTTACTGTCCAGACCGATTCGTTTAGGATAATGCAATTCCCAAATCTGTAAGTCTATATCAAGCACTGCATTTAATTCATTCCTCGCTTGAATAAATTGTTGGTCTACATGGTTTAGAATACACTGAAGTTCTGTCTAAGAGTTCTGCCTCATTCCAGACTTCTTTACAGTATTTAAGTGTGTTTTTTTTCCTCTGTCCCTTTAAACTTCTCCAATTTATGTGTAACTTCACTCCGTAATATAATAGTGTCTTTCAAAAGATTTGGACCATACTCTATATTGGAGAATTTCCTTCGTGCAGTACAACGACATGCCGTCAGACTGACATCGCAGTGCCTCTTCTTCGTGTTCTTCGTATGTATCATCAACACTCTCATCATCTGGTGCATACAGTCCCGCAGCAATCAGCAACATATCGCCTTCACCGCAGTTACTATTTATCGACAATCTGTTATGTAATACTTCGTACACAACGGCAGGGAGACGTGTGCTACAGAGTGGTGCAGCATCTGTCGTAGAAAAGCTGGACAAGAGTAGAAAACATGAGCAAACAAGCAAATATAGCTTCGCATAACTGGTAGCTTCCTCCAAGCGTATAAAGCCCCATTACAAATAATGTGGCAAGAAATAGAGTCCTGCTGATACAACAGCAAAAATGATGACGCTCTCTGAACTAAAGCACAAACGATGGTGTCGGAGCGACGACTAGGTGACGTCTGGGTAGCGTCATGTAGCGAAGTGGCTCCAAGTGCGGGGGGCTGTGTGGCTGCGACCGGCTGTCCTATATAATGGTGGCAGAGGCCGCCCGTGGTACACACAACCATAGGCGGAAGCACAAGCGGCCAAAGGGCATAGCCACCTATGGTAAACTAACACACACAAACAAGCGACAAACGTCGGCAAGCCCCTGCATATCAGCAACACTGGCTGGTAATTACCAGCTGCTATTAGAGCTGACCAACAGGCCACAGCAGGGACACCGACGAACTCGCCCACTGACAAACAAACCGCCAACATTCCCTCACACTGTGCTTCCGATATATAACCTATTCGACAGAAGAACGATAATAAAGCTAACCGTTGCAGGTTGCTGACGCTAAACGAGAGCTCTACACCGGCACCCAGCGCCAGCCTCCGAGCAACACAACCGCACAACGTCAAGGTATCGACATGCATGATACCCACTACTAACAAAGCCTGCCCTTGCACGACCTATCGCAGGCAGCAAGACATCCGCTACTGTTCTTACCATCCGACCTAACTATCGCAGAGGTTTTTTTCCCTTGGCACTTGTTTTCCTCTGCCCTTCACACCGCTACCCTTCGTTCGACTTCGACCCAATCTATCTCCAGATGAGCGCGTATTAATGGTTAACCTTAACCAGACGTACGCAAACATCGCAGTACCTACATCGCCGGCCGCGGTGGTCTAGCGGTTCTAGGCGCGCAGTCCGGAACCACGCGACTGCTACGGTCGCAGGTTCGAATCCTGCCTCGGGCATGGATGTGTGTGATGTCCTTAGGTTATTTAGGTTAAAGTAGTTCTAAGTTCTAGGGGGCTGATGACCGTAGTCGTTAAGTCCCATAGTGCTCAGGGCCATTTTAGTACCCACATCCTGTGACACCTCACTTTAGTGAATACTAACCCTGATGCAGAGATGGCAGTAGACCTATTGAGCTGGCCATCATGCCGGTGTGGGCGTGGAGGGGCTTCACCTCTATCTAAAAGCCCGTGATACAGACCTATTGCAGGCGTGGCCCTGCAGGCTGCACCATTGCCATTAGGCCTGCAGGATCCTGTACGACCGCTATCGGCCTCTGACCGAAATTTGAAGTTTCCAGCTTTGAGACGATGGGGTGGTATTGATATGTGAAACCACATAATCATATAAATGTTACATGTTCATCCGATCCCTTAAAATACTTGTAGATTCCTTAAAATTCTGGAAATATTCGTGTATGGTTCAAATGGCTCTGAGCACTATGGGACTTAACTTCTGAGGTCATCAGTCCCCTAGAACTTAGAACTACTTAAACCTAACTAACCTAAGGACATCACACACATCCATGCCCGAGGCAGGATTCGAACCTGCGACCGTAGCGGTAGCGCGGTTCCAGACTGAAGCGCCTAGAACCGCTCGGCCACACCGGCCGGCTATTCGTGTATCTTGTTATACAAGTCACGAGCTGTATTTGCTGGATTAATATTGCCCATCTAATATCACTGAAGTATTTAACATACCTATGGCGAAAGGCACAAACAGTACACCGCCAACCGGGTAACTTCTTCAACAGGAATCCTCTCTCCACCGTGCATTGTAGTCAATTGACGTCCGTGTGGGTTTATTTAGTTTTGTTTTGAGGTTTGCTTGTTTAGGCGTAGCGCCCTCATACCACAGCGCGGTTATCTTACGTCGGACCTACTGCTTACAGTAGGGTCCGATCCACTAGCAGGTTTATATCCGAAATATTGTGTGTTTTCACTGGTACTCGACACTTGGGAGCCCATGATTCCTAGGCGATGCGCCTACAGACGAATGAAACTCCAATTTGCTCTACACAAGCATCGCGTGTTATGACTCATGCATTCCGAATTTTGGCTCTTGAATTCCTTTGTTGCAACATAATTCACACCCGATTACCTGTTCTTCATTTCTACGAGAGGTATGTGCGGCAACTCGCCTGCTCTCAGTATTCATCACATTTACTTGCGACGCTAATATATTCTTACCAAAAGACTCATTCTACAACCATCGTGTTGTATTACAACTGCCAAGCCTATAAAAAGAGAATAGACACATCAGTGACCAGACAGACAGTTCATAATTTTGTGGGAAAGAAAGAAATGTGGCACGAAGGAAATACGAACTCGGAACTCCCATGTTGCAGTCTAGCACCGGACCACATAACCACAACGCCGTGGCTCTTCCAGTTCGCTCGATGTTGCACATCTCGAACTTAGAACGTGCATTGTTTCTACCTTGCTTCTTTTCTCACGGTTCACTACACCTTCTGCCTGCATTCATGCTTAATCTGGTTTCAGTTTTTGAAGGGCTATCCACTGGGTCATCTTACCGCTGGGAAAGAGGGGGAAGGGGGGTGCGATGGGAAGTTTCCCTTGTTAGAAAGGCTTCTGCGAAAATACGCTTATCTACTTTAAGCAATATGCTTATTACTCTCTTCAACTGAATAAACACTTTATTTACTTCAGCTATATCGCCCAGAAAATAACACCATAAGACCACAGGGAGTGAAAATGTACAAAGTAAGAATATATTCTTGTCTTTAAGTCAAAACAATGTGTTATGTGTACCATATATCTTAGTGCTGTCGTGTGTGTAAGGACGTGGTAAAGTATGACATGACGATACCATGTTGAGAACACATGAAAGGTCAGTGCCGACGGCTTGCATTGTACAGTCTGAGCTGTAATGTAAACTCTCTGTGAAGTGCAGCAGAGTTATAAATGAACATCTTTAGAGGACTGTGTTTTTGTCAGGCGGAAAAAGGAAAAAAGAAAACAGTAGTGCTAGTAAAACTCCAGTTTTTATTGAGCAGTAACCTCTGACCGACTAATCTAATCATGATAGTACACAGAAAATGACAGAATATGTAATGGAAAGATCGACTTTTTGAAAGCAATAAGAAAACGAGCCAGACGGTGCAAAGAATTATAAAAAAAATGAAATTTCTTCTTTTCCGTCTATGATCACAGACTTGTTAGGTCCTCAGACGGCAATGACCATCTTCAGATCTGCCGCAAAACATGGGGAAACCACAAATACAACTAGTAGATTGTTTACTGCTTAGAACAATGAAATAGGCCATAACGAAAAGTGTTACTGACATACATGTGAAAATTATGTGCTTCAAATGTGACAAGGCATAACTGTTTTAAAAACATAGCCTGGTATAATAGAGCCATAGTGTTATCGTCGAAAAATAAACACAAAATCGGCTCAACATCGTCAAATCGGGTTTATACTAGAGTCACTTTGTTAACAGAGCTACTTTTCAAGACAAAGTGCCGTACAGTGGCCACAATATGTTTTTTATGTCGCAAGCTCTCCAGATGTCACTACTGTAGCCGTACACAAATTCTTCGATCATGTGAGTGTACGACATGCAATAAAAAGAAAAATACAATCGGTAAAGTCTGTAGCACGCTTACCAGGTGTATAAGCCATTACATTAATAAAATGAAATAAATTAAAACACAACCCCAGTTAGATTGTTAAAAAAGGGAATAGTTAAGTGCCAATAATTCTGATACGCTCTTGTGGCGAATTTTAGATAAAAATATAGTAATGACATATATAAGACGTTTAGGGAGTTCACTGAATAATAAAAAATGATAAAACAAGATCGCAAAGAAACCAAATGAATGAAAACTGACAGTACCAAGTAATCAGCGTCCTCCGTTGGTGTAACCGCCAGAATGCCGCAAAGGCGAGAAGTGCTCAGAGGGACTCAACCGACAGAGGGCAACTCGTACTCTGCGACACGCCTTTCCAAGTAAACAGTGACAAAACACCGTACCAGTCAGTTAACAAGATTATCTAGTTAATTAAATACATTAGTTTAACAGATAACGGACAAGAAAACACGAGAGTAAATCGTTCAACGAAAGAAAACGGAAAAAATTATCTCTGTGTTAGTTTCCGTAACTTATAGAAATTAATAGAAACAAGATAGTAAAACGTCTTCTCTCCGTCAGAATACCAGTCGTATCCAGGTGTACAAACTTTCGTCTACCAGTGTCGTAACTCATACCACCGAAAACGTTAGTCACTGTGATTAAAGATTCTGACCCGCTTCCTAGCCAAGCCGTTCACTTGTGTTTTTCGGCAGATTATGCATGTTTATGTGAACATTATCATGGAATGATATATATACCAAGCGAGAGCTTCTCTTGGCACTGTGCGGACACCGTCTTCTGTATAGCCCATATACCCGAGCCATTTAGTTTCTACCGCTTTAGTGACCTGAATAAAAGGCATTTATTGATGTTGTTTGACAAAGATATAGAGCTTTTGAGAATGGCAGTATTATATAGAACCGTCAGTGTTGTGTGCGTACTGTAAGACCTTCGGTACACACACCATCAGATTATTTGACTTGTCGTTCTAACGAAGTAGGCGAGTGTCAGCAATATGTCTCGTGGTCTTATCGTGGCGTGTTTATCTTCTGCAGTTAGGTCAGACGATAGAAATGCCACTTGCACGCTTAGAGTAGCAGATTGACGGTGATCAACTTTAAACAGAACTTGATTAATTTTCACACACATTTATTAAAATAATAAAAAGCATAGACATTACGTAACTTCATTCCGGATGCTGTTTACAATTGACAGTTTTGAAGTTCCTTTGGTCTTGGTACATTAATCTTATTTTCATGTATCTCTGATACTTGACAAAGTGTCTATTCATTTATCTTCATGGCTATGTACAGGAATACGGTAATCTTATTAGGCGCAGACTGAACTTGACTATAGACTGGTACAGACTAATGTAGACTGGTACAGACTGGTGGAGACAAATGCAGACTGACTAATCAGAGGTCTGCACACTCTCTACAATACCTCGCGCGTTCAGGCATCGCTGCACGAGGGTGATCCATGAGGAGAAGAGGTTCTACATTAGCAGCAATCTCATTGGCTGCGTTACATTTTAATACGTGGATCGGCGAAAGCAGAATTTGGTCCGTCTCTAAGGTAGCGCTATCTCGTAGTGCGGAGATGAACGAGCGCTGCGCCTGCGTTGTTGTGCTTAGCGAGACGCGCTCTAGTGGGAAAGTTGTGTACGCGCTGACTACGCGGAACTATGTACACAACAGTCAGCGATCTACATAATACTACAAGAAGCTGATCGTTTGACTTATAACCGTTATGAAAACTTCTATTGAGAAAATAAATTATCAGTAGCAATTTTAAGATTATTTCATTTCACTTCCCTTGTGCACAACCACATTTCTCCTGAAATAACGACAGCAGAAGGGATCAACCTCACTTCGTGTGGGATCGATAAGAATTCTTACCGTATACAGCGTAAGATAACGTACATTGCGGTTTAACATAACGCACGTAACCAAGAGAAAGAAGTTAGTCACATCTTTTATTACCTACTGATGGTATTATGAATCTACATGAAACGGACAGACACGTGAAATTAAGTAAGAAGAAATTTTGATAGGTCCATTATAGTCAAATGCTGTCCATCTATTAAGGAAACTTCTCGTGTAACGCCTATGCGACGTACTCCAGATTACAGCCGAAACAATTCATACGCAAGATACGTGGATCATAACAGGTCATTATAGCTCATAGAAAACGGAAGTGTAACGTATGTGCTATGGAGATCATTAAAGGCTTTCATCCTTTTGATGACGTTATTAATAGACATTTCATTGCGTTGTGTCGTCACAGTAGTTTTTAACTTCGGGACATTTTTACCAATGGAAATGGAAATGTCGTGTGGCTAGGGCCTCCCGTCGGGTAGACCGTTCGCCTGGTGCAGGTCTTTCGATTTGACGCCACTTCGGCGACCTGCGTGTCGATGGGGATGAAATGATGATGATTAGGACAACACAACACCCAGTCCCTGAGCGGAGAAAATTTCCGACCCAGCCGGGAATCGAACCCGGGCCTTTAGGATTGACAGTCTGTCACGCTGACCACTCAGCTACCGGGGCGGACATTTTTACCAATAATACACCATCTATACTCACAGTTTGCATATTTTCTTTTCACTTGCTACTAACAATACACCGTCTATACTCACAGTTTGCATATTTTCTTTTCACTTGCTACTAACAAGTTGTGACTAGCAATTTGAAATACCCAGTATACTAATAATATCGGACGTTGAATTTAATAAAGTAAAATTTTTTAACTGGCACTGCCCTGAGTAATTTTATTTTCTTTTACACTATCCGTCAATTCGAACGAAAATTATGCTACTTATGCTATTTTAATACATAAGTGAATCATATATTAAACTGTGTTGTTCGAATCATGCGCAGTCATTAAAGTGTTAAATCATTTAAACGGTAAACTCGGATGTGGAACGTATAGTGCAGAACATTTTGTGGCCAGATACAGACAGCCATTAATAATGTTTTATTTGTTCGGTAGTCTCATTTTGCAAAACCAATTTTCACTGGTTTATAAATGTTTTACTGTATTGTGTCCATATTCTGTTAAAAATGAACAACTGTAATTTTTTCTGAATATGGACATTTTACGTATGTGTATTTTTAATCATTAAAAAATTATATAGTTCACTGGTCCACGTCAATAGTTAGAATGATAACAGTAGAACAGGAAGAAGTGGATGGAAGTCCCTCAGTGTTATGAAGGCAAAAACACGCCAACGGGAGTGCAGGGGGGCATACAGAGAATGTGCCAACTAACGACGAGAACACAGCAAGTGCCATTATTCGATTTCCCAGCAATTTCGCTCATTGGAAGAGGTGTCAAAATAAACTAACGTGTGTCTCGGCTTTTCCGTAGATACTACACCACTCTGAGAAAACAACTGTCAAAGCTTTCGAGATTTTGTACGTCCCTTTTAGCGAGTAAATAGTTCAGCCGAAGTGACTGCATGGTTTCGCGCTCCGTGTTCGAAACCCGATTATTATTTTTATTTTTTTCATTTGTCTATGCATGTTCGTAGAAGATTACTACATGACTTTTTCAAATGTATATTGAAATAACGTTGTTCTTATTCTTATTTCATGTAATATTCCATATATGATGAATGATTTTAAAAAATACATGCGTGAGAAAATTATATGAAATTAATTTCGGTGAAACTGCTGTAGAGTATCTTGATTCGTAATCAGTTTCATGCTCCAGGTTTCGGTAAAGTGAATCGTTATGCGTGGTTTGCTGAGAAGGAACTGTCACAGCGAAAAATCACCAGGAATGTTAACCACGTTTCTTTCCTGAATGAGATTCATTCGAAGAAATATCGATCCGATAAACCTACCTTCACGTGATACTCGTGGTGTTCGGAATATGTCTACGATCGATATCATCCAAAGGAATGCTACAACTCTTATTGAAGAGTAAACTAAAAAATAAAATACATGAATTAATCTAAGAATTGGTTTAAGAATGAAGCATAAAAATATGAGAATTTAAAGAGATTGTGAGCCTTGAGATACTACAAACAAATGCACTTAAGAGCCAAAGAAACAGGTATACCTGCTTAATATCAAGTAGAGCCCCTGCGAGCAGAAGTGCGAAAACACGACGTGGCATGGACTCCAATAATGTCTGAAGCAGTGCTGGAGGGAACTGACACCATGAATCCTCCAGGGCTGTCCATAAATCCGCAAGAGAACGAGGGGGTGGAGGTTTTAACGAAATAGCTATTGTTTTCGTTAAAGATAGTAGAATAATTATTGTTTTTAGTTACTTAATTTGCCTTTCTTCTGTAAGTACGAACTTTGTTGTAGAACCTCTCTCTTATTTACGTGTGGTAATAAAAAAATTCACTTTCAAAAGAATTACGTACATTTAAAAATTACGTGAACTCATATTAACTGATTAAGAATATTTAGTTGAGGATTAAATCCTTTACATCATTCGGCCTTGGCACACATTTTCTAAATGCAGTGGATTTTTTGTCAAATATTTACTGAATTCTATCCCGGCGTTAACTATGGAACACAAGATTATCTCTATTAGCAGAAAATGGTTAATTATTGCCAAGCCGACATTTAATTATCACTGATCAAACCTACTTCGCTATACATTTAAGTTATTTGAAAGAACCAAAATTGTTAAATTTCAATGTTAACTAACATTAACTATCCGCCTACGAATGCACAAACGTATAATTAGTTTAAAATTCATCAGTCTCAGGATCACTGTAAAAGAAGAACAATTTCTTAATTCACTGTTAATTTTTATCTATCTGTTCCCGATTTACGGGTTTGGTTGATTTTTCCTTTAGCGGAACAATTTTTTAAATGTGCCGCCGCTGCAAATCGATCGGTCGCGGCACAGCCCAGCAACACCGCTAAAAATGCTGAAAATTCTTTAAAGAAATTTTATAGATGACATGGGCAAGCTAATTTACATTAATAATACACACTTTTGATAAATTCTGATATATTTAGATCAAACAATAATTGAACTCACATTAATTTGTAACGCCTCCTCTAATGGCGGCTAAATCTAGACAGAGACAAAAGAAGTCTACCCACTGATAAATCGCTTCGACACAGCTTCCTCTCGCATTCAGCTCTATACAGAGAAGACCAAAGAATACGCTGTACATGGTTCTTTTATACTACTGCTGACTATTAACATTTCTTTGTAATTTGACAATATTATTCTCCTCTGGCTAAATTTCACATCTCTGTTATCGCAGATACTGACACATCTCACAATCACATAATAAATATAGAAAAATTACTACCCTAAATACAGAGAGAATATTACTACAAAAAATATTACGATAATAACAAATGTCTTTTACACAAAATTCAATAATATTTTTTGTTCAATAATTACGGTATATACAACTTGCTCAGAGCGGCGTATATGGTACAAATAAACTTTTGTTCATTAATAGCGTGAGTTTGCCAGGGAACGTTACATTGCCCCCTGGCAGCATTTGGCAAAGAGTTTCTATACTTTGACACAATGGTGCCAGTAACGTTCTTTACAATTCTGTATTTTTTATGGAATGGCTCTTTTAATTAGTCCCAGGGTTATATATGTTCATGGCTCCCCCATTTGGGCGAAGGCAGACAGGAAACCTGGGCAAAACTGTGCCGGAGCCCAGCCATCCCAGTTGGTTCATGATTAATATTGTCTCTTTAACAGTCATTCATTTGAATTAATTTAGCAGTTTGTCACCAACGGTTACATAATATCACAGTCACATACAGTTCAACGAAAGTTTTTTTTTTTTTAAAAAATCACTTAGCACAGGATCACTTTTCATAATGTTTCCACTACCTACGTGTTACAAATTCATCTCTTGCACTTGTTAGTGTTCATTTTCTCTTATCAGTTTACGGACATACATAATAAATGTTCAATGTTTATCAAAATGGACTCATTGACATGTTATGCAGTTTATGTAAATATTTTGGAAAAAGTCAATAATGCTGTAGTTGGTGAGCAGTGCGGAGTGATTGTTGAGCGGCGCTCGGCGCGGCGCGTCGGCTCCGTGTATGTCACCGCCCCCGGTGTTGACAGCTACGGCGCGGAGAGGCGTGTGGCTGTCTGGTTCGCTACGGGCTGCTGCCGCCGCTGCATGGCTGATGTAGCCGGATGCGCCTTGTATATCAGTTCGCCCGAGCCGTGTGACGTCTTCTTGTAGTGCTCCAGCAAACATGCAACAAGTTCACAAACAGTGTACTATCCTTATGGGCATTTTTCCTGCTGTGGGAAAAAAAAACGCACAAAGTTATTGGCAGTTATTATTCATTAGGCCTTCACTAGTCTGGTTTGCACAATGTTTTGTTGTCACAGTAACACGTTTTATGGGCACACAATATTTTTCACCATGTCATGACTTGTCATTAGTCACACGCAAGTTTTCACCTTAGGACAAAATGTATCTCTGTAGTCAATGCGCTTTCCTAGCGTCCCTTGACACACAAAGAATTAAAGTTTGACACTAACTTGGTCCACCGTCCGTTATCGGCTCACTGTTCGTGTCGTGCTAGTTCCTTGTCCACTTGCACACACGGCGATGATACAGTTTTTTATTACTTATACACAACAACTTCGTGACGTATTGCTGCAGGTTTAACAGTCACTGTCTGTCTCTGCCACACAATACTGCACTTTTGTTTAAGTTCCTTTATTTTTATTTACAATGTCCGTTGTGCAATTTTTGTAACAGCACATTCGTAACTCTTTACCAAGGTGTGTGATATTTGCGTACATGGTAACAAATATTAAAATTTCGTATTAGTTTGCCCAAAAATCATCTATATTCGTGTTCGAGTAGACTTTATTTGTGCATTCCAGCCGGATTCAGGCATATTGTTCAATAACTCCTTTGAAATTATGTCTTACTTCACTTGCAAGGTCCTACGTAACTACAGTGTAGTCTCTGTAGGCTAAAATTGACTTGAACTGTATCAGGCTAGCTCCTTTTTTACTGATTGAATCTGCACATGCTTCAATTGAAGCTTCTTTGTGCGTAACTTTGCGCTACTTAAATTTGCAATAAGTTTGCCTCCCATGGTGCCCTCGGGTCACTACTGGGTGCATTATTCTCTCTGATAACATTGGTTAGATAATAAAGTTCTCAGGGCCTCATATTATTGATATTATTCTGGGTTCGAATGTGTCAATCTGACAGCTACACATATATACATATATACACATATAATAGAAAAGATTGTACAAGAAATATTTCAAGTTTGACACACATATAGAATATTATGCAGTACACAAACTAATCATTACTAAAATGTTCCTCCTGACTGATCTCTGTCACAATTTAACACTATAAATAATTGCACTAATCAGGTTATCTGTGCAGACATTTAGAGCATGTTTAAGCTAACATTAATTAAAAGAAGACATAACACAAATATTCATAAACAAAAGAGAAGGTCAATCATATTCTTATAACTAAATACTTCTACACTAGTACATTATCTCTACAGATCACACATCATTAATGTTCATTCATTTACAAAAGAATGCTGTCCACATAGAACTATTAGTCTTTTACTGTAGGAATATTTTTACATCCTTACGCGGATACAGTCCCCGTACTCTCCCTGAGTGGGGATCTGCTAAGAGATAGCTACACTCATGTGGCACACTTACTACTCTAAAAGGTCCATTGTACACCAATTGCCACTTGCTATTCTGTTTCAAGGATGCCGAGGACTTAGGATGATTGCGTAAGAGTACCAAGTCCCCAACACTAAATTTTTGGTTATTCGTCACATGTCGATTATATTTTTCTTTCCTTTTCTGAGCGCACCTGGTAAGGTTGCACCCTGCTTTTCTTATCTTCTCTTCCTTAGGCTCAGGAATGACTGGGACCTTAGGCAAAGGTGCCAGCCACTCATTCAGAACTCTATTATTATTCATTATAATCTCGTTTGGTGGATACCCCGTAGAAGCATGCGGGGTTGCGTTGCGAATTTCCAAAAACTTAGGTATCAGATCTGGCCATCTTGTGTGCTTATATGCAATGTATAACCTGAAAAATTTATTTAACTCTCCAAATGTTCTCTCTACTAAACTTGCTTGTGGGTGAAAACGGGATATTAGCATGTGCTTTATATCTTGTTCATGTAAATAGTTTTTCCAGATATGGCCTTTAAAATAGGAAGCATTATCCGATATTATCGCTTCAGGCTTACCCACTTGTGTAAAATATTCTTTCCCTAACCATTTAACTATTCCACGAGCAGTGGCTGATTTAAGGCAGTATATTTTTAAGTATTTAGAGAAAAGGTCATACACCGCTAAAATGTACTTTAATCCACCCCTGGCTCGTGGGTAGGGTCCTGCTATGTCTATAGATACTAACTGAAGTGGCCGATGAGGCACTATAGGATGCAGTTCAAACCTTGTGGACTTATTTTGAAACTTAGCTTTTTGGCACAGAGGACAAGTCCTGATAATGGTGCGAGTCTGCTGGCTTATTCCCTAGAAGTAACAGAATCTGGATAAAATCCTTATTGTTTTGCCTATCCCAGCGTGACCCCATGCTAAATGCGTGTGCCACACTACAGCTGGGATAGCCTGTTGCGGTATACACACGACTCCATGGTCATTTGACACACCCGTTTTATAATACAGAATATCATCTATTATTTTGAAATTCTGAACACTTTTAAGATTGGTTCCTTCTTTAATTTTGCTAATGATATCTCGCCAAACCGGATCAGTTTCCTGCAATATAGACATATTCTTACACATATGTAAAAAGTCCCTCCTATGTACCTTATCTTGTACTAAGAGTATTCGATATTCCTCCGATTGTTCCAAAATCTTTCACATTGAGGATTGCCCTAGTGGAAGCCTCGACAAGGCGTCAGCTACAACATTATCTTGTCCTTTTAGGTACATAATCTTAATTTTATATTCCTGCAATGCTAACCTCCATCTTAGCAAGCGGGAATGGTATAATTTGCAAGACATTAAATAGCTCAGAGCCTGGTGGTCACTGAATACTTTGACTTCTTTACCATAGATGTAGTAGTTGAATTTCTTTACCGCCCAAACCACTGCAAGAGCCTCTAATTCGGTAGCGGAATATGCTCTCTCACAGCTGTTTAGTGTGCGGCTGGCAAATCCGATTACATTGATTGTTGTGGGGTCGTTGCTCCTGTCCCACTGAAATAAACAAGTGCCCATACCGTATGAACACGAATCTGTCGCTATGCAAAAATCTTTTGTCATGTCTGGGTGTCGCAGTATGTTTGCATTCACCAAGGCGTTTTTGATAGCGTCAAATGCGCGTTGACATTCTTCTGTCCACACCCAGTGCGCATTTTTACGCAACAGGCTCAATAAAGATTCGTTATTCATTAATTGGTTTGGAACAAACCGTCTAAAAAAGGATGCAAGACCTATAAACGCTTTGAGTTGTCTCTTAGTTCTCGGACTAGGAAACCCACGAATTGCGTCAAGTTTTTTGCTGTCAGGTTTGATGCCTTGTGGTGTTATTATGTGACCTAGAAATTTAATCTGATTACGTCCAAATTTGGATTTCTCAAGATTCGCTGTTACTCCCGCTTGCTTAAACCTTTCTAAGACTCTACTCAGTAGTTCTACATGCTCCTCCCAGGTGGCAGTAGCAATCACCAGATCGTCTACATACACTGTTACCCTTTGCAGCAAATCCGGACCTAAAACCGCGTCGAGGGCTGTTATGAAAACTCCTGCTCTTACATTTAAGCCGAAAGGTAGTACCCTAAATTGGTAGCTCCTTCCCCCAAATATAAATGCAGTATATTTCCCCGACTCGGGTGTGAGCAGGATTTGCCAGAATGAACTTTTCATATCAATAGATGTCAAATATTGCACTCCATGGAATTTTTGAACCCCACCTCCTCCTTTTCCTTGAAAGGTTACGTATCCTGTACACCTCACGTAAACTTGATCCTCCTCACCCGCTCGTTTCCCCGCTCCTCTCCCACCCCCACCCGCTGCCGCGCCGGTATTCGCACGTCCCACCCGGTCTCCATCTCTCCACCCTCCGTACCCTCTCCCAAGGTGGCTTCCGCCAGCTCCCTCTCCCTGATGATGTCCTCGTCCCCTCCATCTACCCCTCCTATCAACTTTGACCCTGCCCCACCCCCCACTTCCCATGTCCTTTCCTTTCGGCACCCTCCCTCCCTTCTCTTCTCTTCCCTTCTTTTTCCATCTCCCTGTCCCCTCCCTTCCCCCTCTACCCCTGGGCTTCCTCTCCCCCTTCCTCCCTCCCCCCTATCTCCCCTGCCCGTGGCATCTCTGCTCTCCCCTCTCGCTCTCCCACTCCCATTCCTCCTCCTCCTCTCTTGGCAGGTCCCCGGACTCGCACACGTATAGTGAACATTCGCGCGCCGGAGATCGTCGCCTTTTGTGCTTCGTGTGTGTGACGTCATATAGTGTTTTTGGTGTCCGCCGTCCCACTCCTACGTTCACTTGTGCCGTCGGACTCACCAGTGTTTTGTGCGCCGTGCCAACGTGTTTTCAGTGTTGTTATCGTCACATGTGAACGACTCCGTGTTTTTTATGTCTCTGTGACCTCTCTCTTTTGCCCGTCACTTTGTTCATTGTCATTCACCATGTTTTATACTCTTGTAAAACGCTATGGCTGAAGAGCGGCGTAGTGTGCCGCTGCCAGCCTACCTGAATTGTACAGGTTTTAAAATAACAATAAAGTAAAAAAAAAAAAAAAAAAAAAAGAATTTTTGAATTTGCTCATCTAAGTTTTCCGGATGAGTCCTGACAGGTACAATAATTTCGTTTATGTCTCTCGCATCTAATACTAACCGTACCTGTCCGTCTGCTTTTGCTACCGCCACCAAAGGACTACTATAAGGGGACAAAGACGGTTCTATTATTCCCCACTCGATCAGTTTTCTTATTTCTTTAGCTACTATTTCCTTCTTGGACCAAGGAATGGAGTATGAGGCTCGACAGTAGGTTTTGTGAGGCTTCACCTCGATATTGTACTGATATCCCTTAACAATTCCTGGTCGTTCTGAAAATACATCTGCAAGTTAGTTAATAACTGTACCAAATCCTGCTGTTGCATTGAGTTCAAATTTTCGGACTGTGATACTTTGTTCACTAGTGCGTCCACATTTACTTTTAATTGATCACTTTGTACGTCTGGATAATAGAGATTTTGTCCTTGACAATGTTTGTCTAAATGTAGTATCCACTGATTCCTACACTTTATGTTAATCGCATTACAATTAGGCACAGGTACCTCTTCAGATCTGAGCACGGACAATTCTATCCTCCTACCAGCGTTCATCAAACTTAATTTTCCCCGAGAAAGGTCGATTACTGCGTCCCTTTCTCTCAAAAAATCTACCCCCAAAATGCAGGCTACCCTTAAACCCTTTACTACCAGGAATGAGCACGCCATGGCTTCTTCCCCTATATACATCTTTACCCGCACTTGTAGTTTAATTATTTGTCGCTGTGCACTTATGGCTCCAGTGACTTTACAATTGTTCACAGGAAAAGTCAGCATACGCCTTTCTTTCCCCAGTACTTTGAATAAGTCCATACTCATGACACTGACAGTAGCACCTGTATCTACGATCGCTTGCACATCAATATTGTTAATTTTGATCTCTATTATCGCTTGTACTTTGTCTTTGTGCTCCTTTATGCACGTGGATGGTTCAGTTATCAATTCATGTCCCATCTGTACCCCGTCATTATACCTGAGGATACAGATTCCCAATGTTTTGTTCGGTGTCGGGCTGCTCTCACTCCAAACCTCAGCCGACGATGGAGAGCGTATCTCTGCTGAATCTAGTTTGTTGAATTATTACAGGTGGATGGGTGTGGCTGCTCTGTGCCACTGACCTCCACTATGTGTAAGTTGTGTTGCGTCGGCCGCCACGGTTGCGCAATTGGCACATTTTGTGGTGGCGGTCGGTTATTGTCATATCTTTCACTGTTTTGCCGGTCCGGACTGGGCCTCTGGTTCTGTGGCCAAGTTCGGTTTGCATCATTATAGGTATTAGTGTTCCACGGCCCCCTGGCATTTTTCCATCTACTATTGCTTGGTGGGCCTGTTTCATATCGGTCATCAGACCTCCTTTTCCGGTCATTATTCACCGGCGGACTATTGCCGTTCCGGTCTCTACCTCTATTCCCGTTTTGTACATAATCTTGTCTCCTATTGTTACCTCCGCCGTTTCCATTATTTGGTGGAGGCGTGTTATTTCGACCATTTCTGTAACCGTTTCCGTTACTTCTAGCCTGTTCAGAGGCTGCCTTAACGTCCTCCTGAATCAGGTCAATTGAGTCCAGAAAAGACAAGAAATGTTCCATGTCATTCTCCGGCACGTGTATAAGTTTTTCCTTTACGTGTATCGGCAAGTGTGATTTCAAAAGTCTGATCAAATCCCGGGATGAAATCTGCTCGTCCCAATAACGGGTCTTATTAATGTACTTCTCAAAATGTTTTCGCAAATTGCCTAATCGTGGAGAATACGGCTCTGGATTATATACCTCCTTCCGTAATCTCTCCTGAATACATGTTGACCAATATTTGGCCAAGAATGCCTTTTCAAATTGCTCATATGTATCGCAACTGTCAGCTGCTTCGGTTGCCCATAATGCAGCATCTCCTTGTATGTAAGACATAACGAACTGTATTTTCTGTGTATGACTCCAAACGCTAGGCAAAATGTTTCTAAATCCCTTGATAAACACTACAGGGTGAACAGATTTCTTCTCCGTTGTGAAGATCTGAAACTGTCGGTTTCTAATCAGGCTTTCTTCAATCACTACTTTGGAATGACATTTATTTGTTTCGCTTACATTGGTTGCCTGTTCTGTCTCGCAGTCGCAATTTTTTACTGCTGTATTTATATGCCTATCATTGTTGGACCTGGCTGGCGTGACATACACCTGTGAGTCGTCATGCCGCAAGCTGATTTCTATTTCGGCAAGACGACGGTTGACATTCCGCTGTCATCTTTGGCTTCAATCGCGGCGTGCACTTTCTCGTCTATTTCCTTTATAAATTCGCTTTCCTGGCTGGCGTGACATACACCTGTGAGTCGTCATGCCGCAAGCTGATTTCTATTTCGGCAAGACGACGGTTGACATTCCGCTGTCATCTTTGGCTTCAATCGCAGCGTGCACTTTCTCGTCTATTTCCTTTATAAATTCGCTTTCCATTTTGTGCACTTCTTCGGACACTTTGTGCTCAATTACTTGATTTGTGTCAATCTCTAATTGTTCCACCCTGTTGGTCAGTACACTGATTTCCTCTACGATACTGGCGTTAGCCACTTGGATACTATCTACTCTTTCGCTTGGTTCTTGCAACGTTTTGGGTATGGTTTCATAGCTTTGTTTCAAACTAACTATCTCACTTTGCATAGCTTCCAAAGATTGCATTAACTGCAAGTCTCTCTCATGCAGGCGTCGGTCACGCCCTGCTTGTTTAGCGTCACGTTCTCTTTCGCGTTCTGCTTGCATACGGGCAAATTCAGCTACCAATCTCTGGTCACGCTCTGCTTGTTCAGCATCACGTTCTCTATCACGCTCTGCTTGTTTACATGCAAATTCAGCTACCAATCTCTGGTCACGCTCTGCTTGTGTACAAATTCAGCTTGGAAATTGAGCATGCGCTCGAACATAACTCTTAATGATTGCACTTCTGACACCTCACCACTCTCTGGTTCGTGTCCAGTGCTTGCGGGTGGCACAGTATTTCCGCTATCAACTGAATCACTGGGTGGCAGTGGCAACATTTCTTGCCCTTCTGCCCCCAGATTCTCACATTGTACTTCCTGAACTACGTAACTAACATTACTTTGTATCCCACTTTCTAACTCGGTATCACTACTTACTAACTGTTGTTCATTATCCATGTTGATATCCTTCTGACTACGCAATCTAACCATAGTAAACAAAAGAAATAAAATCTGAACTAAATATCCTAACACTCAGGTTTCACTGACATAATCACACAAGAAATGGTCATTTGTTAAAACACACTTATTATATACTACAGTGACTAACTACTCAAATGTCCTGTTATCTAAAAAAAAAAAAACACTAACAACAAGCACACCACTAATGATCCGAGAACACTGCACTGAGGCTACTTTACTACCCACAGGACAACTACACTGTAGCTTAACCTTTTGGTGATCTATCTTGGGTGCAGCTGCCCCCTGATATTGTGGTAGGTAATTAATTTTTCGCTATAATGAGCTCTCTTCTTCAGCTTGCCTCTGGGTATATAGTGTTCTCATGCAAAAAATCATATACAGGTATTACCACACAATATTGGTTATGCAATACATACAATACATGAATTAATCTAAGAATTGATTTAAGAATGAAGCATAAAAATATGAGAATTTAAAGAGATTGTGAGCCTTGAGATACTACAAACAAATACACCCAGAGCCAAAGAAACAGGTATACCTGCTTAATATCAAGTAGAGCCCCTGCGAGCAGAAGTGCGAAAACACGACGTGGCATGGACTCCAATAATGTCTGAAGCAGTGCTGGAGGGAACTGACACCATGAATCCTCCAGGGCTGTCCATAAATCCGCAAGAGAACGAGGGGGTGGAGGTTTTAACGAAATAGCTATTGTTTTCGTTAAAAATAGTATAATAATTATTGTTTTTAGTTACTTAATTTGCCTTTCTTTAACTTTCTTCTGTAAGTACGAACTTTGTTGTAGAACCACTCTCTTATTTACGTGTGGTAATAAAAAAATTCACTTTCAAAAGAATTACGTACATTTAAAAATTACGTGAACTCATATTAACTGATTAAGAATATTTAGTTGAGGATTAAATCCTTTACATCATTCGGCCTTGGCACACATTTTCTAAATGCAGTGGACATTTTGTCAAATATTTACTGAATTCTATCCCGGCGTTAACTATGGAACACAAGATTATCTCTATTAGCAGAAAATGGTTAATTATTGTCAAGCCGACATTTAATTATCACTGATCAAACCTACTTCGCTATACATTTAAGTTATTTGAAAGAACCAAAATTGTTAAATTTCAATGTTAACTAACATTAACTATCCGCCTACGAATGCACAAACGTATAATTAGTTTAAAATTCATCAGTCTCAGGATCACTGTAAAAGAAGAACAATTTCTTAATTCACTGTTAATTTTTATCTATCTGTTCCCGATTTACGGGTTTGGTTGATTTTTCCTTTAGCGGAACAATTTTTTAAATGTGCCGCCGCTGCAAATCGATCGGTCGCGGCACAGTCCAGCAACACCGCTAAAAATGCTGAAAATTCTTTAAAGAAATTTTATAGATGACATGGGCAAGCTAATTTACATTAATAATACACACTTTTGATAAATTCTGATATATTTAGATCAAACAATAATTGAACTCACATTAATTTGTAACGCCTCCTCTAATGGCGGCTAAATCTAGACAGAGACAAAAGAAGTCTACCCACTGATAAATCGCTTCGACACAGCTTCCTCTCGCATTCAGCTCTATACAGAGAAGGCCAAAGAATACGCTGTACATGGTTCTTTTATACTACTGCTGACTATTAACATTTCTTTGTAATTTGACAATATTATTCTCCTCTGGCTAAATTTCACATCTCTGTTATCGCAGATACTGACACATCTCACAATCACATAATAAATATAGAAAAATTACTACCCTAAATACAGAGAGAATATTACTACAAAAAATATTACGATAATAACAAATGTCTTTTACACAAAATTCAATAATATTTTTTGTTCAATAATTACGGTATATACAACTTGCTCAGAGTGGCGTATATGGTACAAATAAACTCTTGTTCATTAATAGCGTGAGTTTGCCAGGGAACGTTACAAGGTCTCTTCTGAACAACACGTTGCAAGGCACCCAAGATATGCTCCATAATGTTCATGTCTGGAGAGTTCGGTGGCCAACGGAAGTGTTTAAACTCACAAGAGTGGTCCTGGAGTCACTCTGTAGCAACTCTGGACCTGTGGGGTATCGCATTTTCCTGCTGGAATTGCCCGAGTCCGTCCGAAAGCACACTGGACATGAATGGGTACAAGTGATCAGACAGGATGCTTAAGTACGTGTCACCTGTCATAGTCGTATCTAGACACATCACTCCAAATGCACATGCCTCACACCATTACAGAGCCTCCACGAACTTGAGCAGTCCCCTGCTGACACGCAGGGTCCATGTATTCACGAGGTTGTCTCCGTACGCGTACACGTCCATGCGCTCGGTGCGACTTGAAACGAGACTCGTCCGACCAGGCAACATGTTTCCAGTCATCAACAGTCCAATATCAGTGTTGACGGGCCCAGGCGAGGCGTAAAGCTTTGCGTCGTGCAGTTATCAAGGGTACACGAGTGGACCTTCAGCTCCGAAAGCCTGTATCGATGATGTTTCGTTAGACGGTTCGCATGCTGACGCTTGTAGATAGCGCAGCTTTGAAATCTACAGCAATTTGCGGTCTTGCAGAAGCTTTTTGCGGCCACAACGATGTCGAAGGTTTGATGTTCTACTGGATTCCTGATATTCACGGTACACTCGTGAAATGGTCGTAGGGGAAAATCCCCACTTCATCGCTACCTCGGAGATGCTGTGTCCCATCGCTCGTGCGCCGACTATAACACCACGTTCAAATTCAATTGAATCTTGATAACCTGCCATTGTAGCAGCAGTAACCGATCTAATAACTACGCCAGACAGACACTTGTCTTATACAGGGTGTTACAAAAAGGTACGGGCAAACTTTCAGAAAACATTCCTCACACACAAAGAAAGAAAATATGTTATGTGGAAATGTGTCCGGAAACGCTTACTTTCCATGTTAGAGCTCATTTTATTACTTCTCTTCAAATCACATTAATCATGGAATGGAAACACACAGCAACAGAACGTACCAGCGTGACTTGAAACACTTTGTTACAGGAAATGTTCAAAATGTCCTCCGTTAGCGAGGATACATGCATCCACCCTCCGTCGCACGGAATCCCTGATGCGCTGATGCAGCCCTGGAGAATGGCGTATTGTATCACAGCCGTCCACAATACGAGCACGAAGAGTCTCGATATTTGGTACCGGGGTTGCGTAGACAAGAGCTTTCAAATGCCCCCATAAATGAAAGTCAAGAGGGTTGAGGTCAGGAGAGCGTGGAGGCCATGGAATTGGTCCGCCTGTACCAATCCATCGGTCACCAAATCTGTTGTTGAGAAGCGTACGAACACTTCGACTGAAATGTGCAGGAGCTCCATCGCGCATGAACCACGTGTTGTGTCGTACTTGTAAAGGCGCATGTTCTGGCAGCACCGGTAGAGTATCCCGTACGAAATCATGATAACGTGCTCCATTGAGCGGAGGTAGACGAAACTAAAATCAACTCTAACATGGAAATTAAGCGTTTGCGGACACATGTCCACATAACATCTTTTCTTTACTTGTGTGTGAGGAATGTTTCCTGATAGTTTGGCCGTACCTTTTTGTAACACCCTGTATAGGCGTTGACGACCGCAGCGCCGTATTCTGCCTGTTTACACATCTCTGTACTTGAATACACATGCCTATATTAGTTTCTTTCGCACTTCAGTGTATTCTATTTATTATATTATGCTATTATTATTAAGTTATATAACTGCTTGTTGTCAAACCCAGTTGTAGTTTTAAAATTAATATAACGCTCTTGTATCCCTAACTTGATAAGAAATATTCGTATAGTAAAATATTCGTATAGTAACCTTCTCAGGGCATGGGTAGACAAATAAAAAAATAATCGGATTTCGAACACGGGACGCAAAACTGAGAAACCATGCTCTCTCTACTGAGATTATAGCGCGCCAAAAGACACATAAAGTACCTTGATAACTTTGAGCGTCGTTTTTTCAGAAATGGTAGAGCACCTACGGATAAGCCAAGATATGTGTGCTCTTATTTTGACTCCTCTTCCACTGAGTGAAGTTTGAACATTTTTGGAAATTTGTGGTAAGTTTTATGGGACCAAACTGCTGAGGTCATCGGTCCCTAGGCTTACACGCTACTTAATTTAACTTAAACTAACTTATGCTAAGGACAACACACACAACCATGCCCAAGGAAGGACTCGAACCTCCGACGGGGGGAGCCGCGAGAAGCGTGACGGCTACCCCGCGCGGCTGAGTGACGTTTCTGAGAGATCTGGTAATAGCACTTGCCGTGTCCTCCTCGTAAGTATAAAGTACGAACCGGTTGTTGACTATCAGAACGTACACATCCCGGTGTGGATGTGAGGCTAGGGTATCTCTAGTTCCCAGAAGTGTGAGCCTCGGATGAATGTTGGTTCTGCATTTAAAGATGTTGAACGCCAACACTACGCTCCGTGCCTAAGCTGCTGAGGCTGTTTCTGCGAGGTACTCGCCGTCGCCGACGCAGCACCTCGCAAAAAGATGACGTATTGCTGATATTAGAAGCGTAACAATAACTGGACCAGCATTTATTGTGTGTCTGTTTCTGTGAATGTATTGACAAAATTTAACTTACATGTGTATCCAAACTACTGATCCAAATCATGTTGGCTATGATAGGATCCTCGTCCAAATCATAAACCCTGCCTCAAAGTTACACCTGTAACGAAAAAACAGTAAGGAATAGTGCTGCACCTACAGGGTTGACTAGCTAGCAACACACAATGTTTTTGGCCTATCCTTCAGTCTATCACTGATTTTAGAAACACACGAGGAAATGCGCACTACAGGCCACCGTAAGAAGTTTCCGCCATTCTCCATAGTTTTTGTTATTGTTAGACGTGAGTTCGCGTTTTGCGCAGCAATTGTAATTGGTTCTCCTTCTATACGTATTAAAGCCATCTGGAATATATTGCTAATTCTTCAGGTACAGAACTGTGTAATAAGTAAAATGCTATATAATTTTGGAAATATTTGCATATCATACGGACAGTCAGATCCCTTAATCGGGCAGGTAGGTTAGAAAATTTAAAAAGGGAAATGGATAGGTTGAAGTTAGATATAGTGGGAATTAGTGAAGTTCGGTGGCAGGAGGAACAAGACTTCTAGTCAGGTGACTACAGGGTTATAAACACAAAATCAAATAGGGGTAATGCAGGAGTAGGTTTAATAATGAATAGGAAAATAGGAATGCGGGTAAGCTACTACAAACAGCATAGTGAACGCATTATTGTGGCCAAGATAGATACGAAGCCCACGCCTACTACAGTAGTACAAGTTTATATGCCAACTAGCTCTGCAGATGACGAAGAAATTGAAGAAATGTATGATGAAATAAAAGAAATTATTCAGATTGTGAAGGGAGACGAAAATTTAATAGTCATGGGTGACTGGAATTCGAGTGTAGGAAATGGGAGAGAAGGAAACATAGTAGGTGAATATGGATTGGGGGACAGAAATGAAAGAGGAAGCCGCCTGGTCGAATTTTGCACAGAGCACAACATAATCATAACTAACACTTGGTTTAAGAATCATGAAAGAAGGTTGTATACATGGAAGAACCCTGGAGATACTAAAAGGTATCAGATAGATTATATAATGGTAAGACAGAGATTTAGGAACCAGGTTTTAAATTGTAAGACATTTCCAGGGGCAGATGTGGACTCTGACCACAATCTATTGGTTATGACCTGTAGATTAAAACTGAAGAAACTGCAAAAAGGTGGGAATTTAAGGAGATGGGACCTGGATAAACTAAAAGAACCAGAGGTTGTACAGAGATTCAGGGGGAGCATAAGGGAGCAATTGACAGGGATGGGGGAAATAAATACAGTAGAAGAAGAATGGGTAGCTTTGAGGGATGAAGTAGTGAAGGCAGCAGAGGATCAAGTAGGTAAAAAGACGAGGGCTAGTAGAAATCCTTGGGTAACAGAAGAAATATTGAATTTACTTGATGAAAGGAGAAAATATAAAAATGCAGTAAGTGAAACAGGCAAAAAGGAATACAAACGTCTCAAAAATGAGATCGACAGGAAGTGCAAAATGGCTAAGCAGGGATGGCTAGAGGACAAATGTAAGGATGTAGAGGCCTATCTCACTAGGGGTAAGATAGATACCGCCTATAGGAAAATTAAAGAGACCTTTGGAGATAAGAGAACGACTTGTATGAATATCAAGAGCTCAGATGGAAACCCAGTTCTAAGCAAAGAAGGGAAAGCAGAAAGGTGGAAGGAGTATATAGAGGGTCTATACAAGGGCGATGTACTTGAGGACAATATTATGGAAATGGAAGAGGATGTAGATGAAGATGAAATGGGAGATATGATACTGCGTGAAGAGTTTGACAGAGCACTGAAAGACCTGAGTCGAAACAAGGCCCCCGGAGTAGACAATATTCCATTGGAACTACTGACGGCCGTGGGGGAGCCAGTCCTGACAAAACTCTACCATCTGGTGAGCAAGATGTATGAAACAGGCGAAATACCCTCAGACTTCAAGAAGAATATAATAATTCCAATCCCAAAGAAAGCAGGTGTTGACAGATGTGAAAATTACCGAACTATCAGCTTAATAAGTCACAGCTGCAAAATACTAACACGAATTCTTTACAGACGAATGGAAAAACTAGTAGAAGCCAACCTCGGGGAAGATCAGTTTGGATTCCGTAGAAACACTGGAACACGTGAGGCAATACTGACCTTACGACTTATCTTAGAAGAAAGATTAAGGAAAGGCAAACCTACGTTTCTAGCATTTGTAGACTTAGAGAAAGCTTTTGACAATGTTGACTGGAATACTCTCTTTCAAATTCTAAAGGTGGCAGGGGTAAAATACAGGGAGCGAAAGGCTATTTACAATTTGTACAGAAACCAGATGGCAGTTATAAGAGTCGAGGGACATGAAAGGGAAGCAGTGGTTGGGAAGGGAGTAAGACAGGGTTGTAGCCTCTCCCCGATGTTGTTCAATCTGTATATTGAGCAAGCAGTAAAGGAAACAAAAGAAAAATTAGGAGTAGGTATTAAAATTCATGGAGAAGAAATAAAAACTTTGAGGTTTGCCGATGACATTGTAATTCTGTCAGAGACAGCAAAGGACTTGGAAGAGCAGTTGAATGGAATGGACAGTGTCTTGAAAGGAGGATATAAGATGAACATCAACAAAAGCAAAACAAGGATAATGGAATGTAGTCTAATTAAGTCGGGTGATGCTGAGGGAATTAGATTAGGAAATGAGGCACTTAAAGTAGTAAAGGAGTTTTGCTATTTGGGGAGCAAAATAACTGATGATGGTCGAAGTAGAGAGGATATAAAATGTAGGCTGGCAATGGCAAGGAAAGCGTTTCTGAAGAAGAGAAATTTGTTAACATCCAGTATTGATTTAAGTGTCAGGAAGTCATTTCTGAAAGTATTCGTATGGAGTGTAGCCATGTATGGAAGTGAAACATGGACGATAAATAGTTTGGACAAGAAGAGAATAGAAGCTTTCGAAATGTGGTGCTACAGAAGAGAGTGATGGGTAGATCACATAACTAATGAGGAAGTATTGAATAGGATTGGGGAGAAGAGAAGTTTGTGTCACAACTTGACCAGAAGAAGGGATCGGTTGGTAGGACATGTTCTGAGGCATCAAGGGATCACCAATTTAGTTTTGGAGGGCAGCGTGGAGGGTAAAAATCGTAGAGGGAGACCAAGAGATGAATACACTAAGCAGATTCAGAAGGATGTAGGTTGCAGTAGGTACTGGGAGATGAAAAGGCTTGCACAGGATAGAGTAGCATGGAGAGCTGCATCAAACCAGTCTCAGGACTGAAGACCACAACAACAACAACGGACAGTTAAGTCAATCGTTGTTGGTCGGGCACTATCTTGTATCTTGAAATAGAAGATCTTTTATCGTGGAACATGTAATACTTTCAAGTTTAACAATTTTATCTTTCTTGGAAATGGACATTGTGTTAGTTTCCAGTAGCTTCTATTTCAGTATGTCTGTAGCTTGGTAATATTTCTATTTAATTTGATTTCACTCACGGATTACTGGTGGGTAGTAGAGTAATAATATTATAGACAAATACACTACCAATAAGATTTTCTCGATTGCAACGCTTTTAAATTTCAATATAATATTTCTTCCTGGGTATATGACAATGTTGCAACTCGGCACAAGTTATCACATTTGGAAAAACCTTAACTTTCTGGAGTAATTTTTGTAACTTCAGAAAAACATGTACAACATTCAAATGAATGCCAGGCTCTAAAAATGAAATCAGAAATATGTTCGCAGCTCGTAGTCTTGCGATAGCGTTCTTGCGTCTCGCACACGGGGTTCCGGGTTCGATTCCCGGCGGGGTCAGGGATTTTCCCTGCCTCGAGATGACAGTGTTGTTGTGTCGTCTTCATCATCTTCATTCATCCTCATTACGGTCGGAGGAAGGCAATGGCAAACCACCTCCGCTAGGACCTTGCCCGGTACGGCAGTGCGGGTTTCCCGCATCGTCCGCTACGCTCTCGGAGTATAGGACACATCATTATCATTAATCCTCTACTACAGGGCTGGCTAGAGACTGAAGTCTTAAAAGTATACCAACCCACAACACACCAATCTCTTATTTATTCAAACAAGGACTGTGAGAGAATAGTAAAAGCAACGGAATTGCCTAAGCTCTTAGGTAGAGATAGAGTACAACGAAATAAGGTTTAGAGTGATCTGGAAATTTTGGAAATTTGTGGTAAGGACTATGGGACCGAACTGCAGAGGTCATCGGTCCCTAGGCTTACAAACTACTTAATCTAACTTAAACGAGCTTACGCTAAGGACAACACACTCACCCATGCCCGAGAGAGGACTCGAACCTCCGAGGGGGAGAGCCGCGAGAGCCGTGACAAGACGCCCTAGACCGCACGGCTACACCGCGCGGCGTTTACAGTGATATTGTATAATGTGAAAGTAATATTTGAATTAATTAAAAATAGACATTAATCTGAAAATATCTGAAGCTGATATTACTATTCAACAACTTTAAAATAAATGTTTAAACTTTGTTTATTTACCATACTTTATGTGTGAAAGAATATGTTCATTCATGAGTACTTGTGTTATTAGCCTTCCTATGTGAAGAAAGGTCTGCAGTTTACTTTCATGATAACGTTAGAGGCTGATTTATTCAGAACCATCCTCATTATTTTTATAGTCGTTAATGAAAGGAAGTGATTTCTTCCTATTTAGTATCCCATATTAAAGACTAAAATTAACGCTGTAGTGAAGAGGTGATATCATAAAATATTTCTCTGATGACACTCTTAGTGAAAAAATTAATTTATTTATTAAAGACTGCAATTGCGTTGTTTACTAAAACACATATCCGAAATGGGCTGGCGAGCGTTGTTTTACCTTGCAAGAACTATGTACAACCGCTTTATGTCACCTAACAAAAATGCTTCTAACTATGCATTTCTCTGTACGCACCGATCATTATGTGTTTCGGAAATGGGTGAATAACCTTTAGCCTACATCCTTAAGTAAAGCATTAGTAACTCGAGCGCGGTCAAAATTTGATCCATACAAATTTTAAAAATGAATGTATGTATATATGTGTATGTGTGTTCCATACCTCCTCCTAAATCATTGGACTGATTTTAAGCGAACTTGATACACATATTCCTTGGTGTCAGGCAAGAGTCGCTGTTGGGTTAAGAACCACCTGCCTATCATAACCAATTAGATGCGTAAAAAAATGTCGCATCATGCATGACATTTAAATTTATTACTTCTTTGCTACTACTCTATTCGCAATGTATTTTGCATCGCAAAAGTATCCACACATGCAGTTGAATGTAGCTACACAAATATATAATTGAACAACAAACGGTTCAACAGATATGACGTTATAAACACTGAGATGCCTGAAAAAAAGTGACGCATCATGTCCGAAGTTTCAGGACATTTATCAATCACTATTAAGACCCTCATACAGTCGTCTCATCTCAAGCAAATCATTGACATCTGGCAGAGCTTTTGACAGCTTTCAACTCCGAAGTGCAAACGGCTGCAGGTAAAAACAAAAGCCGTCTATAGACACATACGGGGGCGTTGCAATAGAGACGTTCAAAAAGTCGCTATGTAGACTCACGAAGCAGCTGCACCCGGCATACAGAAACTGTCCAGGATCATCTCACACCGAATCTACTGCAGGAGTACATATGAGCTTTCATTTCTAATACAAAATTGACAAAATGAATTTGTCAGCTAGTATAATAATACGCTATCAACGCATGAAAGATTATTTACAACTTGAGATGCCCTTCTCGTGAAACTAACAATAAAATATGGTGACTGAAAACTGATTATTGCTAGTAAATATCCCAAGTTATTTTTTTTTTTACAGTAACGACATTCCACGGTCGTTGGCTTCACCAGCATTTCACTGTGACTTGAGGAATCCGTATTACGTAGGCATAGACTGGGAAAAGAGAAGTCTGCCTGTAATGGGAATAATGAAAATTCTTGAAGAGAGCTACATTTTGTGTTAAGAGTTTGTATCAAGACGTCCTTCAGATACAACTTTCGATGCGTTGCATGCCGCGTTTTACGCGAGTTATTTGTCGTGGAATCCCGACTGAGCCTTTGCAGGCTATTACAGAGCCCCACGAGGATTTTCGGGGATTCGTCTCGCATGTTACTCTCAGCATTCATCACTGTCGTCTCTCGTCGTCAAAACTTGATCTACGAGAAGTCTTATCACAGACTCAGATAAATTGGAGAGACAGCAGAAACCACAACACATCCGAGTTCGCTTAAAAGGGTGGTAACGCAGATATTATGCTACCATCTAATTACGTGGAATCCCATCGGTTTAGAATTATTTCCTACTTTCATCTTTGATTGATATCGGTAAATTTTATCGACAGAATAAATTCAGACTAAAGCTAAACATATTCAAGCCGAGTGACTATTTGCGAGGAAAATACTTCACAAACGACTGTTTTTGTGAAGGATATGTTGTCAAAAAAATGTGAGTGAAATCTTATGGGACTTACCTGCTAAGGTCATCAGTCCCTAAGCTTACACACTACTTAACCTAAATTATCCTAAGGACAAACACACACACACCCATGCCCGAGGGAGGACTCGAACCTCCGCCGGGACCAGCTGCACAGTCCACGACTGCAACGCCCTATACCGCACGGATAATCCCGCGCGGCATATGTTGTCAGAAAATGCCATTAGTGGATATACTCTGTGTCGATTTCCAAGATATGGTGACTTTCATACGCAGTGCTTTCATCACAGCAACATTTTTATTTCCATCTTCCTCGGAAACATTAATCTGTGCTAAAGTGTAAGCAACATGACATGTGATATTTGAATTTTTCTCTTACTCCCACTCGCATTTCTCTCATAAGCTTATTCTCACTTTTCTTATGCCGAAAGTCGATCAGCTTTTTTCTTAGTTCTGGTTCAGTTCCGGTATTTGCTGCGAAACTACGACGTGCGTTATACGCTCAAAGACAAAAAAATCGACACACCATGAAGAGACTATCCGAATAGGACGGAAACCGGCAGATGTGAAGTACGTGTACAGATGAACAACTGATTACAATCTCAGAAAAATTGGATTATTTATTCAAGTGAAAGGGGTTCAGAAATTGAGTAAGTGAATAACGCGTTGGTGCACTGCTGGTCCTTATGCAAGCATGAATTCGGCTTTCATTGATTGATAGAGTTGTAGGATGTCCTCCTGAGGGATACCGTGCCAAATTCTGTCCCATTGGCGCCGGTCGGTGTGGCCGAGCGGTTCTAGGCGCTACAGTCTGGAACCGCACGACCGCTACGGTCGCAGATTCGAATCCTGCCACGGGCATGGATGTGTGTGATGTCCTTAGGTTAGTTAGGTTTAAGTAGTTCTAAGTTCTAGGGGACTGATGACCTCAGAAGTTAAGTCTCATAGTGCTCAGAGCCATTTGAACCATCTGTCCAATTGGCGCGCTAAATCGTCAGATTTCAAAGATGGTTGGAAGGCCCTGCCCATAATGCTTCTAACGTTCTCAGCTGTGCTGGAAAATAGCGTTTGAGAAGTACGAAGACAAGCAATAGAAACTCTCGCAGTGTGCGGGAGTCCATTAGCTTGCTGAAATGTAAACCCAGTGTGGCCTACAGACTTACATATCGTTGACGCACCGCTATGCAGTAAGAGTGCCGCGGAAGACATCCAAAGGCGTCTGGCTATGAAAAGGTGTGGAACCCCGGACCATCATTCTACACTCATGCTCATAAATTAAGGATAATGCTGATACGTGGTGAAACAACGCTATGGTGGGCGGTTTGCGGGTTTAAATCACCTCGGGGTATGACCATGCGGTGCATTTGACCTGCGGTCGTCGCACTGTGGCGCTGGCAGCAGTCCATATACGCAGAGGTGTGTTGGTGCATGTCAGAGTACGGTGCAGCGAGTAAGTGGGCAGACTTTTTCAGTCGTGCTAATGGTGACTGTGTGTTGAAAATGGCTCAAAGAACACACATTGATGGCGTTATGAGGGGTAGAATACAAGGGCGACTGGAGGCTGCTCAATCACAGCAGGTCGAAGCACGGGCCCACCGTGAGCCACAATGTGTGATCTCAAGATCATGGCAACGATTCCAGCAGCATATAGGTAACGTATCCAGGGGCCACAGTACGGGACGTCCACAGTGTTCAACACCACAAGAAGACCGATATCTCACCATCAGTGCCCGCAGACGGCCACGGAGTACTGGAGGTAGCCTTGCTCGGGACCTTACCGCAGCCACTGGAACAGTTGTCTCCAGACACACAGTCTACAGACGACTGAACAGACTTGGTTTATTCGCCCGGACACCTGAAAGGTGCATTCCACTGACCCCTGGTCACAGGAGAGCCCGTAATGCCTGGTGTCAAGAACACAGTACATGGTCATTGGATCAGTGGTCCCAGGTTATGTTCGCGGACGAGTCCAGGTATAATCTGAACAGTGATTCTCGCCGGGTTTTCATCTGAAGTGAACTAGGAGCCAGATACCAACCCCTTAATGTCCTTGAACGGGACCTGTATGGAGGTCGTGGTTTGATGGTGTGGGGTGGGGTTATGATTGGTGCACGTACATCCCTGCATGTCCTCGACAGAGGAACTGTGACAGGTCAGGTGTATCGGGACGTCATTTTGCACTAGTATGTCCGCCTTTTCAGGGGTGCAGTGGGTCCCACCTTCCTCCTGACGGATGATAACACACGGCCCCACCGAGCTGCCATCATGGAGGAATACCTTGAAACAGAAGATATCAGGCGAATGGACTGGTCTGCCTGTTCTCCAGACCTAAACCCGATCAAGCACATCTGGGATGCTCTCGGTCGACGTATCGCTGCACGTCTTCAAACCCCTATGACACTTCAGGAGCTCCGACATGCAATGGTGCAAGAACGGGAGGCTATACCCCAGCAGCTGCTCGACCACCTGATCCAGAGTATGCCAATCCGTTGTGCGGCCTGTGTACGTGTGCATGGTGATCATATCCCTTATTTATGTCGTGGTACATGCGCAGAAAACAGTGCCGTTTTGTAGCACATGTGATTCGGGGCCGTTTTCTCAACTTATCACTAATACCGTGGACTTACAGATCTGTCTTGTGTGTGTTCCCTATGTGCCTATTCTATTAGCGCCAGTTTCGTGTAGTGCCACGTTGTGTGGCACCACATTCTGCAATTATCCTTAATTTATGAGCATGAGTGTTGGTTGCCGGATAGTATGGAGGGCAACAATCAGGCTGGTATCCCACCGCTGACCAGGAAGTCTCCAGACACGTCTTCAGTGGTCATCGGGACTGAATTGGAAGCGAAACTCATCACTGAAGGCAGTTCTACTCCAGTCAGTGAGATTCCAGGCCGAATATGCTCGATAGCAATGGAAACGGACTTGTTGCTATACAGAGATCAACTGCAGTCGACGCAAGGGGAGTCTCCTGTTACCGGTCCTTGCGGTCACTGAAGCTCCAATTGCACGTCTGATCGATGATAATCATGAATACAGGGCTCTGAGTGCCTCTCTGACTACTGCTCGGTCCTCACTTTCTGTCGTCTCTCTAGATCGGCCGCTTCCTTCTTGACGCTGTGTTCGGCCGTGGTTCACCCATTCCCGCCAACATCGTCGAACAGTGGCATCGCTCCCATTCAAATGTCGGGCGGTTCGCCGATTACTCCAATCGGCTATTTGAACCCAACTACATGTCCTCTCTCAAATACTGACATCTGCATACATTGTTCACGCAACTGTCTGCATTGTTACTGACAGCTGAGTACGCGGAAGGAAATTCGCAGAGACTCCATGCCCTGGTATCGACATGTCCCCTGTTTATTAGCATTGCGAGCTGCGCGTTGAAACTGCTCTGCAGCGTCACACATACAGCCCTAGGCCTCCAAAGTATACGATTTTGTATTTTCCATTAATACCTGTATGAATATCAATTTGTGACCAGTTTGCTTAATTCCTTCGTCGTGCGTCGTTTTTTGTGTCCCTTCTTATACTCCTTTCTTTTCTTGAACAAATGTTTATTTTCGTATGTTTTCAGATCTTTGGAAAAATGCTTCCGCGTTTCTAAAGATTACGTATTCACGTGTTCTGACTCTTTATAACTTCAAGACCGGGCGGAGGACGAGATTAGGTGGTACTGAATAACTACTGTAGACAATATTGTGTCTCACTGTTTAGAGGCACAAAACGCGTGGGTCTTTTCGGCTCGTTACTAAATGCAAATAGGTAGGAGGCCGAGTTGATAGGAGCTGAAGGAGTCCAGGTTGCAATAATATGCGGTACGGCACACTGTTAGAGAGAAGGATTATTATTCAAGAAACACATAGTACTATGAAAATTACTTATCTTCAAGTAGTTTGTAGGACGACAGCTACTGCTGTAACTAACACAACATATTCTCTGGGACTAAGCCTGATGGGCCCTCCTCAGAGAATCAACGCAAACAGAACTGGCTGAGGGCCGATTATGAAAGTGTGCCTGCCTAGGTTGAAATCTAGCTAAGCAGTGAGCGAGGCACACTCCAGTTCCGTCGAGCTGCACAGCCCGCTAGAGTGCGCTGTGCTCGGCAGACGACGGGCTGCCAACCATGCGTTGGCGCGGCGTGTAATAGTATCTGTGGCAATGATACTACAGGCAACACTTGAATAGACATGAATTTTAAACAGAGTTTGTTTCACTAAACAAGGGTCATTGACTTACTACAAGCAGTAACGAAAAAGTACCAATGATAAGTTCCTCTCAACACTAAAATTCATATTCAAAACTCTATAACAGAACTGCACCACAAAATGTGCAAGTTCAGACACTCCTATCATCAAACTAATTCCATATTTCATAGGGACTATTCACTGATCAAATAACTCGCACGCGAGACTAAATCCGAAAAATTTAGAAGTGTCGAAGAACTTTAAAGACGATACTAGAGAACGCGGTTGAGTCACCCACCAAACCACTGTCCATCATTGACTTGCGCTGCCGCAAACGCAAGAACAAATGGGATGAGCTCTCGTAGCTTCCGGGCTATCTGCTGCCCCATCTCCCTGACTTATGATACTAGAAGTCTGCGTCATAACGCGTATTATCAGTGCACTTTTTTTTTTTTGGCTCATCAGTTTTCTGAATGGTTTGATGCGGTCGGCCACGAATACCTCTCCTGTGCCAACCTCTTCATCTCAGAGTAGCACTTGCAATCTACGTTCTCAATTATTTATTTGCTGGATGAATTCTAATCTCTGTTTTCCTCTTCAGTTTTTACCCTCAAGAGCTCCCTCTAGCACCACAGAAGTTATTCCATGATGTCTTAACAAATGTCCTATCATCCTGTCCCTTCTTCTTGTCAATGCTTTCCATATATTCCTTTCCTATCCGATTCTGCGGAGAATTTCCTGATTCCTTTCCCTATCAGTCAACCTATTTTTCAACATTCTTGTGTGGCACCAAAATCTTTGGTTCTCTTCTTTTCCGGTTTTCCCACAGTCCGTGTTCCAGTATCATACAATCCTGTGCTCCAAACGTACATTCTTAGAAATTTCTTCCTCAAATTAAGACTTATGTTTGAGACTAGTAGACTTCTCTTGGCCAAGAAGGCCTTTTTGCCAATGCTTGTCTACTTTTTATGTCCCCCTCGCTCCGTCCGTCATGAGTTATTTTGCTATCTATGTAGCAGAATTCCTTAACATCATCTACCTAGTGATTCCAAATCTTATGTTACGTTTGTTATTACTTAATCATTCTTCTCTTTTCTCTGTACGTGTTCTGTATTCATTAGACTATTCAATCCATTCAGAAGATCTTGTAATTGCAATGTCATCAACGAATCTTACCATTTATATCTTTCACATCGAATTTTAATTCCATCCTTGAACCTTTCCTTTGTTTCCGTTATTGCTTCTTCGACCTATACATGGAACAATAAGGGCGATAGACTACGTCCCTGTCTTACAACCTTCGTTCTTGGTCTTCTAATCATATTCTTCCCTCATGGCTCTTGTATGTTACCCGTCTTTCCCTGTACCTTAACCCTGTTTTTCTCTTGCGCTATTTGGCATTGTCGATCGCTTTTTCCAGGACCAAAAATTTTATGAACGTACTTGATTTTTCTTGCTTCCATTATCAACCGCAACATCAGAATTGCGTCTCTGATGTCTTTACCTTTCTTAAAAGTCCGCCCCCGGAAGCTGAGTGATAAGCGCGACAGGATGTTAGTCCTAAGGGCCCGGGTTCGATTTCCGCCTGGGTCGGAGATTTTCTCCGCTCAGGGAATAGGGTGCTGTTTTGTCCTAATCATCTTCATTCTATCCCCATCGACGTGCAAGTCACCGAAGTGGCGTCAAATCGAAAGACTTGCACCCGACGGGAGGCCCTACCCACACGACATTTATTTTAACCTTTCCTAAAGCCTAACTGATCGTCATGTAATACATCCTCAATTTTCTTTTTCATTCTTATGTATATTTTTCTTGTCAGAAACTTTGCTGCATGAGCTTTTACGATGATTGTGCTATATTCTCACACATGTCGATTCTTGCAAATCTTCGGAACTGTGTGGATGATGTTTTTCCAAAAGTAAGATGGATTATCACCAGATTCATACATTCTACACACCAACTCGAACAGTCGTTTTGTTGCCATTTTCCCCCATTAGACATTCCGATGGAGTGTTACATATCCTTTCTATCTTATTTGATCTTAAGTGTTCCAAAGCTCTTTTGAATTCTAATACTGGATCCCCTCTCTCTTCTAAATCGACTTATATTTCTTATTCTATCACGTCATCAGCCAAATCTTCCCCCTCGTAGAGTCCTTCAGTGTACTCTTTCCATCAATCCGCTCTCTCTTCTGCATTGAGCAGTGGAATTCCGATTGCATGACCAGTGTGACCAACCTCACTTTTAATTTCACCGATGGCTGTTTTGACTTTTCTGTATGCTGAGTCATTCCTTCCGCCAAATATTTCTTTTTCGATTTCTTCAGTTTTCATGCAGCCTTAGCTTCCCTGCACTTTTTGTTTATTTTATTCCCAAGTGACTTGTATTTCTGTATTTCTCAATTTCCCTGAACATTTTTGTTGATTATTTCATCGATCGATGGAAGTATTTCTTCTGTTACCCATGGTTTCTCCCCAGTTACCTTCTTTGTACCTATGTTCTTCTTCACAACTTGTGTGATTGGCATTTTTAGAGATGACCATCTCTCTTTAACTGAACTGCCTACTGAGCTTTTCCTTATTTCAGTATCTGTAGCTTCAGAAAACTTCAAGTGTAAGTCTTCTTTCCTCACTACTTCCGTAACCTACTTCTTTGGGCATAGATTCTTCCTGCCTTGTCTCATGAACTTCAACCTGCTCTTCATCATTACTAAACTGTGATCTGAGTCTATATCTTCCCCCGAGTAAGCCTTACAAACCAGTGCATTAGAAATTATTTGAGGATACATGGTACTTATAAATGGTGGAGAAATCGAATTTTTTATGACTTTATTACTTTCTATAGTCTTTCCTGATTATATATATATTATAGGGTTTCAAATGAAAAATGACCTATATATGCAAAATTTTAAAATTACGGTCACTTATACCGCCACGCCCCCTTTATTTCTGTAACAGAAACCAGTATTATTTCGAAAAGAACTGTGAACTTTCTATTTTCAGTGATTATACGTATGATACAGTGTATATGTTGGTAACTGTGCAGGTTTCTAGTGTCTGTAAATGATTATTTTTGCTAGTATTTACTTTTGTTTCGCCGAAACAGTTTGTTCACGAGTTAATGAATGTTTGTTGACCAAGTGCTACATATATTTGTGGAAGTACATATCTGTTAGTGTGCAACAAATACGAACTACGCCACGCATCAAGAAATTCAATAAAAGGAAATTCGGTGGTAACCAGTTCACAAGCAAACCAAGCTACACTATTGAAAGTAACCTATGTATCAGTTCTTCAGGGAAGAAACTCCCAGATGGCACGCCTCCTGGTGATTCAAATTTTTGTATTAACAATGACACTGTTTGTAGTGGATTTGTTGTTGTTGATGTGGGCATCTTATCTTCTTTGACAAAGAAAGTGGCGAAATGTAAACAATGTGATGGTGTAGGCTGCCTGAAAATAACTGAACAACAAAGTAGCAGGAAGAGTTTAGCGTCAAAATTAGTTGCTCTGTGTAGATCCTGCAATAAATCTACATAGAAAATGACTTCGAACATTGTGCACAATTCATATGATGTGAATTTAAAGTTAGTGTATGTAATGCGTGCAGTAGGAAAAGGAAAAATGGCTACTCAGACATTTTGTGGTTTGATGGACCTCCTTCATCCTCCCAGTAGGTTCAGCAAGTACATAAAAATACTTTTAGGTGCCTTGACGGTTGTGTCTAAAGCCTCTATGAAACGTGCAGTAGAAGAAACTGTAAATATTAGTGGAAATAGGAATACTGCTGTTGCACTTGATGGAACATGGCAACGTCGAGGACATCGTTCCTTGAATGGTGTTCTAAGTGCTACTTCTCTGGAGAATGGAAAAGTTGTTGATGTTGAGTGCTTATCTAAGTACTGCCACACCAGCCATGGTAACACTGAAGGACATATTGAACATCAGTGTTCTAAAAATTATGATAGTTACAGTGGAGGTATGGAGTGTGATGGAGCTCTAAAAATATTTCAGAGGTCGGCGCCCGTTTATAACGTTAGATATACGAAATACCTAAGCGATGGGGAATCTAAAGCTTCCAATAAAATTAATGAGTTCAATGTTAATGATATCTTGGTAAAAAAACTGGAGTGTTGTGGACATGTGCAAAACAGGAAGGGTGCTACATTGAGGAAGCTACGAAGAGAAATGAAAGTTGCTATCTAATGGAAAATCTCTGTCTGGCCGAGGCAGATTGACAGAAACTGAAATAGACCTTCTTCAGAGTTATTATGGACTGAACATTAGACGAACAGCACCTCTGAATGATGTTACAGCAATGAGAAAACTGTATGGTCCACCTACTTTCAAAAGTTGTCCACAGATGACCACCCTGTTCACGGACTTTGCCGTAAAGGAGCAGATTCTTGGTGTGGTTAGCAAAACGCAAAAGAAAGTGGTCAGATACACCATCATAAGCATTCTCTTCCTGAGCCTGTTATGAATGAAATAAAACCAATTTTTACAGACCTCAGTGACCCAGTTTTGCTTAGTAAATGTCTTCATGGGGACACTCAGAATACAAATGAAAGTTTCAATCATTGCATATGGGAAAGATTACCCAAGAATGTTTTTGTAGGATTAAATACATTAAATTTGGTGTAGTAGATGCAGTGATATATTTTAATAATGGATTGTTAGGAAGGATGGAACTCCTGAGAAATGTAGGCATAAAATGTGGCTCTAATATGGAAGATCAATTGCGTGCCTGTGACAGACAATGAGTGCATGTAGCTGAAACATTCGCTCTTCAAGTTACCAAAGAAGCAAGAAGTGCTAAAAGGAATGCCAAGAGGAAGCTTGAAGATGAAGAAATGCTGCACGATGAGGACTATGCTTCAGGAATGTTCTCAGGCACAGTTTAATTGGACTCATTTCTGCATTCGCAATTTCCCGTAAGTTGTATTCAGGTACAAATATTTCCGAAAGTTTATAAAGCATTGCTCTAATTTTTTTCTGTAACTTGCAATAGTCCATACTTATGTAGTAGACATAAGCTTTATTGCATAGTCAACTAAATTATAGAAAAAATAACATTTTTATTGGGAAAAAATTATAAAAAATAAAAAGTAAGATGTGATATTTTTTATCCTTGTAATACACATCACAGGTGAAATTAAATAGGTCTACTACCTCAGCCATCATGTCATGCACACCTGGCAAACATTTGGTCTTCTTCAAATGTATAACATTGGATTAAATGGTAGCTCAATTTGAAAAAGCATTTTGGAAAAAATTGCATCAATTTCTTTGTAATTTTTTTAATAACCCTAAGCAGGTCCAAAAATATTCAAAATACTTCTAATTTGTTTAGAAAGTGTGCTGCATTATGTAACATTTCTGGCTTAGTGAGCCTTCATATTAGGCTCCAAGAAGCTGTTCCCAGAGCAGTGGAGAAGCAAGAAGTATATAGATGACGAAATGTGGTGTGAGGTACCTGTGACAGATGTTAGATTCGGTACCATTCCCGTGAGAAATACCGCCTGCATATGGCTACTGCTCTGTGATTGGCTGCTGTGTTCGGAGAAAGGGCGCCAAAACGTTAAAGTATAGTTATTATTATTAGTTAAATTACATTGGAATGGCTTCACTTTTTAATATGAATATCTATCAACATCTATCAATTAGTCGATTTAGTATTATTAAAAACAATTTAAATCAAAAACAAAAGACTGACCAAATTGCAGACGAAGCACTTCGGAAGCGTTCGGGTCACGCCTTTTCTGGTATGGCGCGAAGTGTTTCGGGCTGTTCGTTACACTGGATTAGGCAGTCGACAAGAACAGACATTTTGTCTGTCGTAGGATGTGTTTCCAATTTTTATTTAAGTTCCTGTTCGCCACTCTGGATTAGGCAGTCGAGAAGGACACACATGTTGTCTGTCGTAGGATGTGTTTCCAATTTTTATTTAAGTTCCTGTTCGCCACTCTGGATTAGGCAGTCGAGAAGAACACACATGTTGTCTGTCGTAGGATGTGTTTCCAATTTTTATTTAAGTTCCTGTTCGCCACTCTGGATTAGGCAGTCGAGATGTACAGTCATGGTGTCTGTGGCAGGATGTGTTTGCCAGTATTCAGTATTAAAAGATTCACTCCGGTAGTCATGAGGCACAGACACGTGCCAAAAATAGTGTAAAGATACATTTTCGTAAACATTGTGTTTGATCATGTACTTTGCTGAATCAGAAGGAGGTGTATTAAGATCATGTAGTCTTCTCGTGTGGCTATATTAAAATACGCGAGTGGCATCCCAAAGAAGTGATACATTATTTAAGAACAGAACCTCCCTAAAAGTCAGTTTGAGCCTCAATATACAGAACCTACGACCTGCATGCTGTTTTCTGCGCTGGGGACATCAACTTGAAGACAGCAGGTTAGTGAACTATAACAGAACCTTCGTATCCCACACACTGCAGTGGAAACAAATGTACTGCATGCACAGAACAAATGTGCTCAGTGACACGTCATCTGCAGTAATGCAGAGGGGGTAAAGGAGGATGATCGTTGTTAACACCAACAATCAATTCATTCTTCCTTTCTTATAAACGGCACTGTATAAGCTCTACCAAGACAAGAATAACAAGACTACGTTTATTCTACGTCAACTGATGCATAAGAATGACATTTTTAATGTTGTTTATAATCGTGCAAATTGATCATACAAAAGACACATATGTAAATTATTTGTTATGTATACTATCATCTTTAAAAGAAACAGTCTGCTCTTTCAACTTGAGCATTCACTTTGGTGATATTTCTCACCTTTCTCTTGTAATTCACATATTTAAATTCAGTGTTATTGTTTATGCTGCTGAGTGTCTATATGTTTCTCATTACTGCTTGGTTAAAAACTAAACAATCGCCTAATTTTAATACTTCTCTCTTTTTGCGCCAGTTTCGTATGTCGTACTGCAATTCTGAAGCAAGGAAGGAAGATTAGAGTTTAACGTACCGTCGACAGCGCTGTCATTAGCGACGGAGCACAAGCTTAGGTTACGACAGGATGGGAAAGGAAGTCGGCCGTGCCCTTTTCAAAGGATCTATTCTGGCATTTGCCTGGAGCGATTTAGAGAAATCATGGAAAACACAGATCTGGAAAATCGTCGTCCTCTCCGCACCACATCACCCTGTCTGCAGTATCAAGTAGTTGAATTGCTAGCTCTTACCATCAGCTACCCAACTATACCTTAAGTGTTAAGATGTGGCAAGTACTTTTTATGTTATTAATTTTACATGTTCAAGGGAATTGTCTTGTCTCTCTTTGCAAATATCTTTTAATACAGTTGTCGAATCGAGCAGCCATCACCAGTAATTTTGTTTCTGCATTCTGTGTATAAACTAATGAGAGGACAGTCTGCTGTGGAATTGGTGATGGTCATTCACGTGCACAATATTGACCATAGCCCGGAAACTCCAAAGTATTCGACAAAGAGAATCAGCTCTGGGAGTATCGATGTACCCATAGACTACAATGATGGTATGCCTCAGATGTTAAATGACGGATCAATGAAAGGTGAAAGATGCAGTGAGGACTTTGAGCTTCCCACTCTGTTGTCGCCGCTCCTGAGATGTTGGAGAGATATACTTTTCCAGCAGGATAGTGTCTGTATGCTAATTTTTCGTGAGGGCCATCTTCCTCTACGTGATATGTGTCAATGGTCCACCAGCACTCTCATTATGCATGTGTGGACTACGACACGATGTCATCTACAGTTTGTTCACTTTTCCTCCAGCCTCGGGATCCCTATTTTGAAATCGGAAGTCGACGTCGTTTGGCAAGTCCCTACTGTGCCGGTGCTGTAAATACATTACCACCTGTAAGACTGGCCGACAGCTCAGAGCACAGGGATGATGTTGCAGCTGCTCTCGGTGGCGATAGACACTTGTACATGAAGACCCAACCGAAATAGCGCAAACGCAAAACAACAAACAATACCGATTGCTGTCACCAAGCGGTAACAGCCGGGCTCTGCGAGGACTACCGCGACAGTAATACTTCTGACTCCTGTTATCACTTGCACTCTGGGTGACCAGAAGTGAAGAACTCTAACGTTTGCTCTGGCGGTCCAGAAGCAAAGCACAACCGATCTCTTCAGCCGTCCAGAAGCGAACCCCTTGCTCTTGACTTCACCCTCACGCCGAAAGATTAGCACTTTGTCCCCGTTGCGCAGAAAAATCTCCAATCATGGGAGGACACAGAAACAGCCCCAACACGGCCCACGTCCCAGACTCCTTGCTAGCCTCGCTACAAAGGGTGAAAACGCTGGGCGCCCCCTCTGGTACGACAAAAGGGCCACACTCTGCTTTTGACACTCATGTACCGTGCCACCACACATCCTCCCACACCTAATAAAGTGTGCCAGTTTCCATCTGAAGAAAATCAAAGCTCTCGTTTCAGATTTCATTCCTCCAACGACCTTAATTGGCCGCTACCACTCGGGAGCTTAACGAGAAAAGATTGAGTCGAGACAAAAAAACGGAAGGGGACAAGTCATGAGAGCTTGTTTTATAGTGATTGGCTCACTTAACGTTAGGATAGTGTGTCATTCTCATTAAAAAATCTGAGAAGTTGAATCTTACATTGCACCTTAATCAAACCAGAGAAAGTCAGCAGCGACATGAAAGTCGGTGGAAGAGTTAATGATGCAGCTAACATCTCTTTCGCAGTAACTACAGTAGCTCACACAACACAGACTTATGCTCAGAGATACCAAACACCATCAAAGAGCAAATCATCCACCCAAATAAAAGTTGAGCGCTTGGTAGAAGGCCGTGCTGGAAGTTGCAGTTAATTATTGGACCAGCTGGTTCTTGCAACTTAACAGTCACTCTCAAACAATTACAAATCCACGTTTGTGTACCCAACATAGGCATAACCTACCAAATGAGGATTGTACATTGAATGCAGGTGACTGATGGTCCTTTCAACTGACATGCAACTGGCATTTGCAACAAATATTCAACACCCTTACACCTGCCACCACAATGAAACGTTATCAGTGTTTGTGTGGCATCTATAAAGTGTGACATTTTGTAGGTGGTGATAAATACTCAGTTATATGCCACATTACATGAGCCAATTCGGAAGGTCAAACAACATCACAACAAACAAACCCAACAGAATTAAATATGTTGCCATAGTGGCATCAAATATACATAAGAAATGTACACTTCCAGAATGAAACACAAAAACAGGATTTCATTTTTCAGTAATAAAAAGTTATTCATATCGAGTATTGTATCAAATCCTCTGAAGAAGGCTACCCATTTATGGAATGCCTCTTAATCGATTTACCAAAACCTAAAGTTAAAAAATAGAATTATTTAAGAAAATATGTCAAATTAAAAACTTAAAAAAGTTGTTTAGATGCTTGAGAGGCACGGAAAGATATCACGTGTCCAGTGCGCTTTATTGTATAGAAACTAAATAACCAAAAACACATAAGAGACTGATAAGCTTGGAAACACCAAGACTGTCAGACATTACAACACACAGTTCATTAGGGTCTGAAGGTTGGGCCACAATCAAATTGTCTTGACAGGGGGGGGGGGGGGGGGGGGTCATTTTGCAGGACTATCATCTGCCATTGGCAATACCAAAATAAAGAGCACATACGCCTACACTTCACCCTCCCACTCACTTCACACAGACCGTCCTCCTCTGTTACAGTGGTGCGGTCGCACTCTCAAGAGAAGGTGCGGTTCGAGCAAGGGCCATCAGCCAGATGTTCCTCAGAAGACGCAGCTGGGACATGTAGAAAAACGAAATAATGTTCAGAATTTATTATTTTCACAAAAGGGATGAAAAGACAAGGCGAAGGATTGGGATTGGAAATAAATTTCAGGAAAAAACCATAATGCATACGCGAGAACTTCATGTATAAAATTAGATACTTTTATTGTTCTACAGCTGATGATTTACCCGTGTTGGGTTAATATTCATCTTAAAAACAGGGAACTCAGTAATTTTCTCGGCGTCTTGATCAGGTTGTAAACGCCACATTTTTACAATTACGTTGTTTCAGAGTTTCTACGGGAAATCAAACTTGATTTACAATAATAAAAGGTTCTCTCTCATCACTCAGTTTGGCAGTAAACCGCGGGTAACACATCTACATCTACATCTGCATTTATACTCCGCAAGCCACCCAACGGTGTGTGGCGGAGGGCACTTTACGTGCCACTGTCATTACCTCCCTTTCCTGTTCCAGTCGCGTATGGTTCGCGGGAAGAACGACTGTCTGAAAGCCTCCGTGCGCGCTCTAATCTCTCTAATTTTACATTCGTGATCTCCTCGGGAGGTATAAGTAGGGGGAAGCAATATATTCGATACCTCATCCAGAAACGCACCCTCTCGAAACCTGGACAGCAAGCTACACCGCGATGCAGAGCGCCTCTCTTGCAGAGTCTGCCACTTGAGTTTATTAAACATCTCCGTAACGCTATCACGGTTACCAAATAACCCTGTGACGAAACGCGCCGCTCTTCTTTGGATCTTCTCTATCTCCTCCGTCAAACCGATCTGGTACGGATCCCAGACTGATGAGCAATACTCAAGTATAGGTCGAACAAGTGTTTTGTAAGCCACCTCCTTTGTTGATGGACTACATTTTCTAAGCACTCTCCCAATGAATCTCAACCTGGTACCCGCCTTACCAACAATTAATTTTATATGATCATTCCACTTCAATTCGTTCCGTACGCATACTCCCAGATATTTTACAGAAGTAACTGCTACCAGTGTTTGTTCCGCTATCATATAATCACACAATAAAGGATCCTTCTTTCTATGTATTCGCAATACATTACATTTGTCTACGCTAACGGACAGTTGCCACTCCCTGCACCAAGTGCCTATCCGCTGCAGATCTTCCTGCATTTCGCTACAATTTTCTAATGCTGCAACTTCTCTGTATACTACAGCATCATCCGCGAAAAGCCGCATGGAACTTCCGATACTATCTACTAGGTCATTTATATATATTGTGAAAAGCAATGGTCCCATAACACTCCCCTGTGGCACGCCAGAGGTTACTTTAACGTCTGTACACGTCTCTCCATTCATAACAACATGCTGTGTTCTGTTTGCTAAAAACTCTTCAATCCAGCCACACAGCTGGTCTGATATTCCGTAGGCTCTTACTTTGTTTATCAGGCGACAGTGCGGAACTGTATCGAACGCCTTCCGGAAGTCAAGAAAAATAGCATCTACCTGGGAGCCTGTATCTAATATTTTCTGGGTCTCATGAACAAATAAAGCGAGTTGGGTCTCACACGATCGCTGTTTCCGGAATCCATGTTGATTCCTACATAGTAGATTCTGGGTTTCCAAAAAAGACATGATACTCGAGCAAAAAACATGTTCTAAAATTCTACAACAGATCGACGTCAGAGATATAGGTCTATAGTTTTGCGCATCTGCTCGACGACCCTTCTTGAAGACTGGGACTACCTGTGCTCTTTTCCAATCATTTGGAACCCTCCGTTCCTCTAGAGACTTGCGGTACACGGCTGTTAGAAGGGGGGCAAGTTCTTTCGCGTACTCTGTGTAGAATCGAATTGGTATCCCGTCAGGTCCAGTGGACTTTCCTCTATTGAGTGATTCCAGTTGCTTTTCTATTCCTTGGACACTTATTTCGATGTCAGCCATTTTTTCGTTTGTGCGAGGATTTAGAGAAGGAACTGCAGTGCGGTCTTCCTCTGTGAAACAGCTTTGGAAAAAGGTGTTTAGTATTTCAGCTTTATGCGTGTCATCCTCTGTTCCAATGCCATCATCATCCCGGAGTGTCTGGATATGCTGTTTCGAGCCACTTACTGATTTAACGTAAGACCAGAACTTCCTAGGATTTTCTGTCAAGTCGGTACATAGAATTTTACTTTCGAATTCACTGAACGCTTCACGCATAGCCGTCCTTACGCTAACTTTGACATCGTTTAGCTTCTGTTTGTCTGAGAGGTTTTGGCTGCGTTTAAACTTGGAGTGAAGCTCTCTTTGCTTTCGCAGTAGTTTCCTAACTTTGTAGTTGTACCACGGTGGGTTTTTCCCGTCCCTCGCAGTTTTACTCGGCACGTACCTGTCTAAAACGCATTTTACGATTGCCTTGAACTTTTTCCATAAACACTCAAGATTGTCAGTGTCGGAACAGAAATTTTCGTTTTGATCTGTTAGGTAGTCTGAAATCTGCCTTCTATTACTCTTGCTAAACAGATAAACCTTCCTCCCTTTTTTTATATTCCTATTAACTTCCATATTCAGGGATGCTGCAACGGCCTTATGATCACTGATTCCCTGTTCTGCACTTAAAGAGTCGAAAAGTTCGGGTCTGTTTGTTATCAGTACGTCCAAGATGTTATCTCCACGAGTTGGTTCTCTGTTTAATTGCTGTGGTAATTTTCGGATAGTGCACTCAGTATAATGTCACTCGATGCTCTGTCCCTACCACCCGTCCTAAACATCTGAGTGTCCCAGTCAATATCTGGTAAATTGAAATCTCCACCTAAGACTATAACATGCTGAGAAAATTTATGTGAAATGTATTCCAAATTTTCTCTCAGTTGTTCTGCCACTAATGCTGCTGAGTCGAGAGGTCGGTAAAAGGAGCCAATTATTAACCTAGCTCGGTTGTTGAGTGTAACCTCCACCCATAATAATTCACAGGAACTATCCACTTCTACTTCACTACAGGATAAACTACTACTAACAGCGACGAACACTCCACCACCGGTTGCATGCAATCTATCCTTTCTAAACACCGTCTGTACCTTTGTAAAAATTTCGGCAGAATTTATCTCTGGCTTAAGCCAGCTTTCTGTACCTATAACGATTTCAGCTTCAGTGCTTTCTATCAGCGCTTGAAGTTCTGGTACTTTACCAACGCAGCTTCGACAGTTGACAATTGTAATACCGATTGCTGCTTGGTCCCCGCATGTCCTGACTTTGCCCCGCACCCGTTGAGGCTGTTGCCCTTTCTGTACGTGCCCAAGGCCATCTAACCTAAAAAACCGGCCAGCCCACGCCACACAACCCCTGCTACCCGTGTAGCCGCTTGTTGCGTGTAGTGGACTCGTGACCTATCCAGCGGAACCCGAAACCCCACCACCCTATGGCGCAAGTCGAAGAATCTGCAGCCCACACAGTCGCAGAACCGTCTCAGCCTCTGATTCAGACCCTCCACTCGGCTGTGTATCAAAGGTCCGCAGTCAGTCCTGTAGACGATGCTGCAGATGGTGAGCTCTTCTTTCATCCCGCTAGCGAGACTGGCAGTCTTCACCAAATCAGATAGCCGCCGGAAGCCAGAGAGGCTTTCCTCCGATCCATAGCGACACACATCATTGGTGCCGACATGAGCGACCACCTGCACATGGGTGCACCCTGTACCCTTCATGGCATCCGGAAGGACCCTTTCCACATCTGGAATGACTCCCCCCGGTATGCACACGGAGTGCACATTGGTTTTCTTCCCCTCTCTTGCTGCCATTTCCCTAAGGGGCCCCATTACGCGCCTGACGTTGGAGCTCCCAACTACCAGTAAGCCCACCCTCTGCGACCGCCTGGATCTTGCAGACTGAGGGGCAACCTCTGGAACAGGACAAGCAGCCATGTCAGGCCAAAGATCAGTATCAGCCTGAGACAGAGCCTGAAACCGGTTCGTCAGACAAACTGGAGAGGCCTTCCGTTCAGCCCTCCAGAATGTCTTTCACCCCCTGCCACACCTTGAGACGACCTCCCACTCTACCACAGGTGAGGGATCAGCTTCAATGCGGGCAGTATCCCGGGCAACCACAGTCGTAGTCCGATCGGGGGATGCGTGGGACGAGCTGGCCGTCCCCTACAAACCCCCATCCGGACCCCCACAGTGATGCCCATTGGCAACAGCCTCAAGCTGTGTGACCGAAGCCAACACTGCCTGAAGCTGGGAGCGAAGGGATGCCAACTCAGCCTGCATCCGAACACAGCAGTGTCGCCGAATACTGCGAGGACAGTTGGTGATGTACAATGGAACGTATGTTGATGCCGTCTCTTTGCGATGTGATTTCTTTTCCTCTCACGAGGAGATAAGAGAGGTTTTGGAACTTTTTGGTCAGATTCTTTACCTAGCGATAAAAATAGATATCGCAGGGTCGCAGTAAAAGAGTGCATTTTAATACTGTACAACAGCAATCCTTGGTCTTGAAAAATTTTGTCGTATAGTAATGTGCTTGTTTGTCTTCCCCAAGAGTCAGTTAACAGAAGAATTTGGCCTTCTGCGCTTAGAACTTCATCACATCAGACAAAAACATTTTGTATAAGGCTGTTGTAAGTTTCCCAGACTGTGACGAAGCCAGCGAATTGACGCATGGTGGAGGGAATGGCAATTGAATCTCAATGTAGACAAGTGTAATGTGCTGGGAATACATAGAAAGAAAGATGCCTTATCATTAAGCTACGATATAGCAGGTCAGCAAGTGGAAGCAGTTAATTCCATAAATTATCTGGGAGTACGCATTAGGAGTGATTTAAAATGGAATGATCATATAAAGTTGATCGTCGGTAAAGCGGATGCCAGACTGAGATTCATTGGAAGAATCCTAAGGAAATGCAATCCGAAAACAAAGGAAGTAGGTTACAGTACGTTTTTTCGCCCACTGCTTGAATACTGCTCAGCAGTGTGGGACCCGTACCAGACAGGGTTGATAGAAGAGATAGAGAAGATCCAACGGAGAGCAGCGCGCTTCGTTACAGGATCATTCAGTAATCGCGAAAGCGTTACGGGGATGATAGATAAACTCCAGTGGAAGACTCTGCAAGAGAGACGCTTAGTAGCTCGGTACGGGCTTTTGTTTCGAGAACATACCTTCACTTAGGAGTCAAGCAGTATATTGCTCCCTCCTACGTATATCTCGCGAAGAGACCATGAGGATAAAATCAGAGAGATTAGAGCCCACACAGAGGCATACCGACAATCCTTCTTTCCACGAACAATACGAGACTGGAATAGAAGGGAGAACCGATAGAGGTACTCAAGGTCCCCTCCGCCACACACCGTCAGGTGGCTTGCGGATATGGATGTTGATGTAGATGTAGATGTAATAATGACGTTCCTAAATTTTGCGGCGTACTTATACAGTAACGAACCAAAAAATGGCTGCACTCTCTTGTAGGCACATGTAGACTGTTGTAATAATTTCCAGAAAGGTTTATAACGTATTGCACTTTATACGAGTTGGTTACTTTGTTCATATTTCGGTTTATTCGTCGTCTAACATAAAAATTGGAAATGAAAGAAGTTTTCACGTAGAGACTCGACACCATGGCTCTCAGATTACCGTTCTGTGCTGTTTCCGCTGCTCCAGCCGCTGCCTGGAAATTACGCTAAGGTAAATGAATCGTTCCTTGCCCGATCCACGCCAAAAACGCTATTTACTCTACACGCTTGGTCATCTGTAGCTCCCACTTCTGTAAATTTCATTTCTGGCCAAGTCCTGGATTGAGCGCACCACAAATTTGGATGAAATTCTTGATAACGAGTAGGTGCAGTCCCCTTGTTAGTTGAACGACTTTCGATTTGTAGCTGGCGTTGTTTCGTTTGTGTTGAATACAGAACCACTTCGGTAAAGGAGCAAGAACTGAAAAGACGAAGCATGTGAGAGTAAGTCTGAGGATTAATGACAGTAAGATCAAAACAATGTACAGTCAGTGTCCGATAGCAAGATCGTAAAAATTAAAGAAGAAGCTATAGAAATACAGTTGACAAATTTGTATGCTTCGGACAACTGATAACCACAGTGGATGGGCACCTAAAAAAATAAACTCGATGGTAAATAAAACTTGCGTTTCATTGGGAAAACTGAGAGTAACTTCCCAATGTGCCTTAAAAGAAAAGTCTGCCATGGAGTGTAACATGGAAGTTGAATGTGCAAACAAACCAATAATTGAGAGTTTCTGCGAGCATTGTAAAGATGAATGTTAGCTTAAGAATGGACAGAAAGACAAACGAGTGGATAAGAGAAAAAGTGGAAGTTGAGTAACAGATAATGACTAATACGAAACTGAAATGAAGATGGGCTCAGCATAAAATGAGGCGAAAAAATGGAAACAACAGTAAGGATATTCTATGCTGGATAGCTGGTTGTCAGAAAAGACCTAGAAAACGGTCAAAGAAATGTGAATTGACGACATCAAGAAACAAGAAAGTCAAACTTGGAGGCACAAAACTGAATATCGTAAAGACAAGTACGGAAGATGCCTGTATCCAACAGTGGATGATAAATGACTCATAATGACGCTAACCATGATGATATAGATGATGATGGTGATGATGATGATGATGATGATAACAACAATGATGTGCTACTTTTATATAAGAATTTTCATGTTCATCTTACAGAACTATAAATAGCTCTTATTTCAGTAAGTTATATTAATAGTTTGCCTTTAATGAAAGAAGTACCATTCTTCACGATGTGAAAATTAGTGCCACATTACACCACGAACGCAAGCGAATCTAACTTTATCTATCGTTAGTACTACAAACAGCTAGCCTCATCACGTGCCCAAATCTCCTCTCGTCGTACTTAAACTCGCAATTAATTCTGGGTCGAAGATCGCGCAGCTACTCATCACCACGTTAGTCACTATGGGTTATGATTACGTGAGCGCAGCTATTCTGGAGTCAAAATATTATCTCATCCGTTGCTAACTGGCGTCCATGTATCCACTGTCTCTTTACCAATAACATATTATGCTCATTAAATAAACCCCTAAGTCCTCCTTCGAAATCACAATACACGCCTTTCCAGACGCTGTCTGTGTCGCCATCTACTGCGAACATTCTTTTCTTTGATGGCCTGCAACGGAACTGTTAGCATGATTACTTTGATTGTAACGTGTATTACTGACAGTATTTACTGTAATCAGTTATTATATGCATACAACGCAATAAAACCCATGTAGCTGCACACGGGTAAACGAAAGCTAGAGGACAGTTGGAGCATCTGGCCTAAGGGATAGCTGCGTCATGGGTTTTTTTCCTTAAAAGCTGTGAGAGTAATTTCACTTCAAGAAGTTGGCAGCACGGTAGAAAAAAGTCGTCCCCCATGAACAAGCAGTCTTTTCTCTGTAAGTGTTGCGGCTTTCGCGTGGATTTTTTTATTACTTTTTTGTGCTGGATTTCCATAGCAAGGTGGTGCCTTATAGATTTTACGAAATGTCTACACGTTCACTGGAAGTATTATCGATGTTACAAATAAATTAGCATAAAGTAGAAGCATAACAAACACTTGAAATGGTACTCGCAGCTTGTATTCTCCTTTAGGTTATATGTTTTAGAGGATGGCCCAATTACTCCACAAATTTTTCAAAAATAGGGTACGTGGGTCAGGCGTTTGGGTTATTATGACTTGGCTTCCACCTCTGCTCACTAAATATGTGCTGAAGCTATTTAATAACGAGTGATGTAATTGTGCCAGACTGATGTTGGGAACAGCGCAACCTAATATGTGGACAGATGGAATTTTTGAAATGTAAATTGCATATTGGTAATGGCTCTATGCTGTGTAAATAGCTAAAATTCTCGGACTTCTTTTTCGAGTGACTGCAGCTGTACAATAAGCGAAAAAGAGATATTGAAAATTTATAATAAAGCCACGCCAACGGCGGATCGGACCACCTAGAAATCTTACGTCTTTCTCAGAAAAGGTTGAAAAATTAAACTAATAATACACTACTGGCCATTAAAATTGCTACACCAAGAAGAAATGCAGATGATAAACGGGTATTCATTGGACAAATATATTATACTAGAACTGACATGTGATTACATTCTCAAGCAATTTGTGTGCATAGATCCTGAGAAATCAGTACCCAGAACAATCACTTCTGGCCGTAATAACGGCCTTGATACGCCTGGGCATTGAGTCAAACAGAGATTGGATGGCGTGTACAGGTACAGCTGCCCATGCAGCTTCAACACGATACCACAGTTCATCCAGAGTAGTGACTGGCGTATTGTGACGAGCCAGTTGCTCGGCCACCATTGACCAGACGTTTTCAATTGATGGGAGATCTGGAGAATGTGCTGGCCAGGGCAGCAGTCGAACATTTTCTGTATCTAGAAAGGCCCGTACAGGACCTGCAACATGCGGTCGTCCATTATTCTGCTGAAATGTAGGGTTTCGCAGGGATAGAACAAAGGGTAGAGCCACGGGTTGTAACACATCTGAAATGTAGCGTCCACTGTTCAAAGTGCCGTCAGTGGGAACAAGAGGTGACCGAGACGTGTAACCAATGGCACCCCGTACCATCACGACGGGTGGTACGCCAGTATGGCGATGACGAATACACGCTTCCAATGTGCGTTCACCGCGCTGTCGCCAAACACGGATGCGACCATCATGATGCTGTAAACAGAACCTGGATTCATCCGAAAAAATGACGTTTTGTCATTCGTGCACCCTGGTTCGTCGTTGAGTACACCATCGTAGGCGCTCCTGTCTGTGATGCAGCGTCAAGGGTAACCGTAGCCATGGTCTCCTAGCTGATAGTCCATGCTGCTGCAAACGTCGTCCAACTGTTCGTGCAGATGGTTGTTGTCTTGCAAACGTCCCCATCTGTTGACTCAAGGATCGAGACGTGGCTGCACGATCCGTTACAGCCATGCGGATAAGATGCCTGTCATCTCGACCGCTAGTGATACGAGGCCGTTGGGATCCAGCACGGCATTCCGATTCCATATTCTGCTAACAGTCATTGGATGTCGACCAACGCGAACAGTAGTGTCGTGATACGATAAACCGCTATCACGATAGGCTACAATCCGACCTTTATCAAAGTCGGATACGTGATGGTACGCATTTCTCCTCCTTACACTAGGCGTCACAACAACGTTTCACCAGGCAACGCCGGTCAGCTGCTGTTTGTGTATGAGAAATCGGTTGGAAACTTTCCTCATGTCAGCCCGTTGTAGGTGTCGCCATCGGCGCCAACCTTGTGTGAATGCTCTGAAATGCTAATCATTTGCATATCAAAGCATCTTCTTCCTGTCGGTTAAATTTCGCGTCTGTAGCACGTCATCTTCGTGGTGTAGCAATCTTAATGGCCAGTAATGTACAAGGGTAGTTAGAATAAATATGTGTACTGGTTGTTGTTGTTGTGGTCTTCAGTCCTGAGACTGGTTTGATGCAGCTCTCCATGCTACTCTATCCTGTGCAAGCTTTTTCATCTCCCAGTACCTACTGCAACCTACATCCTTCTTAATCTGCTTAGTGTATTCATCTCTTGGTCTCCCTCTACGATTTTTACCCTCCACGCTGCCCTCCAATACTAAATTCGTGATCCCTTGATGCCTCAGAACATGTCCTACCAACCGATCCCTTCTTCTGGTCAAGTTGTGCCACAAACTTCTCTTCTCCCCAATCCTATTCAATACTTCCTCATTAGTTATGTGATCTACCCATCTAATCTTCAGCATTCTTCTGTAGCACCACATTTCGAAAGCTTCTATTCTCTTCTTGTCCAAACTATTTATCGTCCATGTTTCACTTCCATACATGGCTACACTCCATACGAATACTTTCAGAAATGACTTCCTGACACTTAAATCAATACTGGATGTTAACAAATTTCTCTTCTTCAGAAACGCTTTCCTTGCCATTGCCAGCCTACATTTTATATCCTCTCTACTTCGACCATCATCAGTTATTTTGCTCCCCAAATAGCAAAACTCCTTTACTACTTTAAGTGCCTCATTTCCTAATCTAATTCCCTCAGCATCACCCGACTTAATTAGACTACATTCCATTATCCTTGTTTTGCTTTTGTTGATGTTCATCTTATATCCTCCTTTCAAGACACTGTCCATTCCATTCAACTGCTCTTCCAAGTCCTTTGCTGTCTCTGACAGAATTACAATGTCATCGGCGAACCTCAAAGTTTTTATTTCTTCTCCATGAATTTTAATACCTACCCCGAATTTTTCTTTTGTTTCCTTTACTGCTTGCTCAATATACAGATTGAACAACATCGGGGAGAGGCTACAACCCTGTCTTACTCCCTTCCCAACCACTGCTTCCCTTTCATGTCCCTCGACTCTTATAACTGCCATCTGGTTTCTGTACAAATTGTAAATAGCCTTTCGCTCCCTGTTTTTTACCCCTGCCACCTTTAGAATTTGAAAGAGAGTATTCCAGTCAACATTGTCAAAAGCTTTCTCTAAGTCTACAAATGCTAGAAACGTAGGTTTGCCTTTCCTTAATCTTTCTTCTAAGATAAGTCGTAAGGTCAGTATTGCCTCACGTGTTCCAGTGTTTCTACGGAATCCAAACTGATCTTCCCCGAGGTTGGCTTCTACTAGTTTTTCCATTCGTCTGTAAAGAATTCGTGTTAGTATTTTGCAGCTGTGACTTATTAAGCTGATAGTTCGGTAATTTTCACATCTGTCAACACCTGCTTTCTTCGGGATTGGAATTATTATATTCTTCTTGAAGTCTGAGGGTATTTCGCCTGTTTCATACATCTTGCTCACCAGATGGTAGAGTTTTGTCAGGACTGGCTCTCCCACGGCCGTCAGTAGTTCCAATGGAATATTGTCTACTCCGGGGGCCTTGTTTCGACTCAGGTCTTTCAGTGCTCTGTCAAACTCTTCACGCAGTATCGTATCTCCCATTTCATCTTCATCTACATCCTCTTCCATTTCCATAATATTGTCCTCAAGTACATCGCCCTTGTATAGACCCTCTATATACTCCTTCCACCTTTCTGCTTTCCCTTCTTTGCTTAGAACTGGGTTTCCATCTGAGCTCTTGATATTCATACAAGTCGTTCTCTGATCTCCAAAGGTCTCTTTAATTTTCCTGTAGGCGGTATCTATCTTACCCCTAGTGAGATAGGCCTCTACATCCTTACATTTGTCCTCTAGCCATCCCTGCTTAGCCATTTTGCACTTCCTGTCGATCTCATTTTTGAGACGTTTGTATTCCTTTTTGCCTGTTTCACTTACTGCATTTTTATATTTTCTCCTTTCATCAATTAAATTCAATATTTCTTCTGTTACCCAAGGATTTCTACTAGCCCTCGTCTTTTTACCTACTTGATCCTCTGCTGCCTGTGTACTGGTAATGGAATAAAATACTCAAATTCATTTTCATTGAGAATAGCTTAATATATTACAAATTAGTCAGAAGCTACAGAGTACGATGCTTATTTGGTGGGATCAGAATAGCAAAAGACAAAAGCGAACAGCCAGTCTTTTCCTAGCTACCCTCGAAAAGATTGAAGACTGCGCCCTCATTTATTTGTACAGATAATGTAAGTGTTAACTTATGGGCTCTCTTGTCCCGAACCGTTTCTCAAAATTTTGCACATAAAAATTATTTTTAGAAAGGGGCATTAAATTCAGAATATGGCCCACCTAGGACCCATTTGCCCCAAGGACGCCCATTTGCCCCTAGTACATTAATTATCATTATTACTATTTTTTAATTCATTACTGAAGTCAATCTGTTTATTTTTTCCTTGTGAATTGTATTAATTTTACTTAGCGTCTAATATTTCAGTTCAAACTACAAATGTCTCTAACCTTAATTTAAGCCAGCCTAAACTTTTGCCGATTAACTTCATCAAGAACGGCGATGGGAGCAGCAGGGAAGCTGCTACATTCTACAATAGTCCTTGGTCTACACTGAAACACCGTATTCTGGGCACACGTGGTTAAGGGTCACTTCAAGAGACAGCAAGGATGGTGTAACATCGTTGTTGTCTACTGAAAGAGAAGAGTAGGCGCACTGTTTGAAAGTAATGGACAATAATGGGTTTGGTTTATCTCGACGAGAAGTTCAACGTTATATCAGACAAACCAACACCCCATTTGGATTTATAGACCAGAGGCCTGGTTTTCGAATTAAGCGTCGCTAGTCACTCAAGAAACCACAAAGTATCAAACATCTAACGCATGATCAAATTAACCAGAGGATAATGTACAACTTTTTTGAAGTTTTAGCAAAACTATGAACGAGCTGAATCTTCATGGGAAACCAGAAAGGATTTTCTGTTGTGATGAAACCTCGTTTATCCATGAGACATCGAAAACCAGTATTGTTGGGGTCATTGGAGCAAAAAGCACGCGCAAAATGAATACATCTTGGGGTTGAAAACATATCGGTGCTGTTATGCTATTCTGCAGCAGGACAAATGTTTCCACCACTGTATGTATTCAAAGGCAATTATGTAATGGACAGTTGGTTTGATCAAGCTTTTGCCTCACAAACAGCAGTTTCAGCAAGTTCACACACATGGATGGACACCACGTTATTCTTCACTTGGTTACATGATATGTTTTTAACAAATAAAGTTAAAAAAAAGAACAGTACCGTTAATCTATGATGGTAATACTAGTCATATTTCAACTCAATTGATTAGATTAGCCCAGCAAATTCAAGTCAAAACCGCACTAGGCTGGTTTGGGAGTACTCTGTCGAATGGGCTCTCAAAATTCCATTTTAAAAATAATTTCGTTATTAACGCGAACGGGATGTTTTCCATCGACACTGGGTATCGCCTGAAAGGTATGAGTTGTGTTTGTTTCGGTTGTGCCCAACTACAATTTGCAAAAAACTATACTGCAAATTTCCGTCAAAACAATGTGCCTGACGACTCTCAGGAGGGACTCGTCGTATGTAGAGCACACGCAGCATTCGGTGGCCGATTCGCAGTGACCAATTCTGGTCCGAAGGGCTGGGCGGGTTCATTCGTTTGTTTGGAAGAGAATGGCGTCATTGTTCGGCCCACTTCGGCCGGTAGGCGAGGCGCTGCGACGACAGAATCGAGGCGCATGCCCTGTAATCTTTCTCAAACGATTTTACAAAAACTATTCAGTAAAAAAAAATACTTGTAACTTAATATGTTAGCTTCATGATGACGTGCCCATCATTTTGTTAATGGTCATAGTTATAATTCCATTTAAGTAAGACACTGCAAGAAATCCGAAAAAGTTCGCAGTGAATAATAGGGGTCACTATGATCAGGGGCGTAGTTGCAGGGGGACGAGGTAGCCTAACCCCCCACTCCCTACCCGTCCCCCCCCCCCCTCCCCCCCCCCCCCGCCCCCCGAGCCATGCAAGATTTTGTTTCCCCGTTGAACACTTACTATGACTCGGCAATAGATGCCAGTGCAAAGTTTAGAAGCAGAGCGAAGCGTAATAATGTTTATTAAGTTGGGATGCTAAGTTGAGCTTCAGCTCTCTACTTGTTGGTATACTTCTTGGAGACTGTTGCTGTTTTTACTGCTGCCAAATCTAGTGGTCTAATAGAAGTAACACTGTAGTAGCCCGGAGAACTCGTGTGTATCAGCTGAAGAATAAACAGTGTAACGAGTGTGTCTGAACTCTAAGAACTCTACGATATGCTTTCACATAACGTTATTACATCTGTGTGTAATTTATACTAGAACCACTGATTATCTGCGCACAACCATGCCAAGCGGCATCTTTGTATGGCTGACATATAACATTGCCCCACTTACTCCTTCCTTCCTGCTTTCTCCTCACCTAAATCTCCACTGACGCCGAAGCTTAAATTAGCACAGACAACTTATATCGACTTCTGTCGATATCTACGGAGCGGAACTGTGGCTGGCGTCTGTGATCACTAAAACTTGAAATAAAAAGCGGTGGTTTAAACATGATAGTGATTATCAAAAACTTGAACCCTTTTAATACTTTAGACTTCAGAGCGTCTCAGAGTTTAGCCTATAGTGATTTAACAACAGTATACCCACAGACGTTCGCAAGGGGAGGCGGTAGGATCAATTGGCTCCGTCCCTCTCCTGAAAACCTAGGGTACATAGGTTTTTTCATATATTGAGTGGATAACCACCAATTGTCTGTGGTATGTGTTTTTTGTGCCTATTCAATTTAGCTCTGATAGCATGTCATGTCTCTAAAATGTCCAGCTCATTTACATAAAAAACAGGAATTCGAAAGTCTCCCTCCCTCTCCCCCTCCTGCAAAAATTTCTGTGGATGCCCATGACCATACCTAATACATAAGTCTGACCTATTTCCAATGGCATAGCAATACACAGTGGCTGTGTCCTATGGTCACTCACCAATTGCTGAGCGCGTATTGGTTTATTTGAGGTATAAACGATAAATACGAGTATAGTCTGTGGAACTTTTAAAATATTTCATCCCATTTATAGCAAGGAGGGAGTTCCAGTACTTAGTGTGAGAGAGTGGGGTCCATTCAATATTAAGGTTCCGGGGTTACCACTTAAATAAACAGTCTGTCTCTAGTGGCCTTTTAAATGCACTAAAAATAAGGGTACTGCTCCAGAAAAACCATTGGCGAATAACATTTAAAGAATAGAAATGTTACGTTTTACGTTCTGTATTATGTAGATTGTAGAATAATGTTCGTAAACGCACGGAAAATGTTTCATTACTCAGTTATAGGGATGTAATACCACGCCCACAAGGGGGAAGAGGGAAGCCTCGGAGAAACCATCCTATAGTTTAGTATACCTAAATACGTAACTTTGCTTTTGTTTCATATTTTATTTCAGTAATAGTTCTAAAGGGCTGCCGACCCTTCCCTGATATGCCAAACCTACAAATTATGCCTTAAAATACGCAATTTTAAGAATATTTTCAGATCGTATTCATCCGGAAAACAGCAAAAATTGATAACATGGTGAAGGAAAATTGTTGCATACGGCGAAATCACGTAAACTGAGCCTGGTGGACCTATAAGCCAACATTTTGTTCAGTGGAATGTTCCGGGGGGAAATCTCCCACGGTTTTGACATTTGCAGCTCGTGTTGCGATGTGACGCCTTTCTGTGATGGAAATCACGCAAGGAAGTTAACAACGTTTCGTGAAAGCGCGTTGGGGCTATGTTCACGTTCACATTTTGTTACTCATTTGTAGCTATGAGTATGAAAATGAAACTGAATTAATGAACCAGCTCAAGATCAAGCAGTTAACTGCGTAATGGCTAGTGCAGCACTACTAATAATTAGAGTCAGCTCGTGTAGATTGGCAAGCACGAAAGCTTCCAAATTCTGCCGACGAATCCTTAGCTGTACTAGGGGGTATTGCCTCATGAAAAGGTGCATAAGCTATATAGTGCAGTCAGATTATGCGAATGCAGTTAACGCTTAGCGTACGAAGAAAGAAGATGCAAGGTTACGTAACGCAAACATTTACGTATGATGCGGGTCAATCGCCCAGATTACCGCCACGTGAGTGTGAAAGAGATGGGAATGGTATATGTCCACTACTTTCCCTTAGACAAGAAAGTTTTTTATTTTAAATTTAAAAAAATATCGAGTTACATGTGAACAGTGGCACGGCAATCACACTTTTTCATTTAAAATCAAAAAGCTTCAAAATAGAAGAGTTCATCATTGAAACATAACTCGCCACACCTCAATCTCACTCTTCGATTTACCCGACTGAGAAAAATTAGTCAATAAAAAAATAATCCACTGACTGCCATAACTAATACCATCGACATTAATAGTTTCATTATTATAATAAAAAAATATTGTAGTGACGTGCTTGTTTTGAAAGGGTCTATCTTCTGGAGCAGAGGTTCCCGGACGTTGTCACACGTACCACTGGCGGTATGCAAGGATATTTCAGGTGGTTCAGGCACAAGTAAACAAAGCACGTAATGCTATAATTAAAACTACTCTCTCACGTAACTTTATTGGATAGTAGGGATCTGGTTGATAAAAGTAGCATTTGTGTAATGTTAAATGTAATGGATTAACTGCAGATTGTTTCAGACTGTCATGCGGAACACATAAACCCTCCCCACACGTCCCTTCATTAGTTGTCACGGCCTTGGCCAGGAGTGATTCATCTCGTTTTGACATTAGCGATATTTTGATAGAATCTTGTCGGTGATTATACGAAAATGTTCATCTCGCCTTGCAAATGCTGCTAACTTACGCAGTTTTCCAATGTGTCGTGCAGTCATTACGCAGTGAGCGGTATATTGATGTTATTGTCTCTTTGTGAGCATTACGTTGAAATGGTATCGTGATATGAAGAAAGCTTACGTCTGGAACCGGAGTGTGCATATTACAATGAGCTGATTCTTAACTATTGTAATTCTGATGTGAAGTTCAAGTTACCCATGTAACGATTTTTAAGTCTGACTATCATTCTATCTACAAAAATGCAGTTTAAAAAATCTAAAACGACGCCTAACCAATGTACGATGTACTTACTTACTATTTGGCATTACAGTAAAGGCTGGTACAGAAACCAGTGATAACCCAATTCCTTAATGCACTATATGCTTAGAGATACTTTCAAACCAAAGCATGAAGCCTTCTCTGCTAAATCGCTGTCAGAATTCTAAGCACTCTGAGGTAGTTGGTAAACTTATTGACTTTTTTTTTAATGAAAATCTGGGTTTTGTAAAAAAAGTCTCCAGATGTATAAGAAATTTCATAAACACTAATACTAACAAATAAGTTAAAAAATCTCATAGCTAGCTAGTTTTAGAAATTCAAAAGAAGGAAAACCTCACACGGGTGGCGAGACTCGCGGATTGAGACATGGTCCAAACAGTTTTGGAGGAAAAAGCTGCCAAAGAAAAGCAAAAGGTAAAGTGAAGATATGGCTTCCAGTATTGAAGAAATGCTGTTATTACAACTGCAAGAGCGCGCTTATTTCACTCTAAAACTGGCGCATTTACTCGTTTTTGTCAGTTTTGGCCGTCATGAAGATACACGGGTTCTTATTTTCGAACCGCTGAAGTCAAATGCTACAGCAGAAAACATTTTAATATGTTCGACCTCTATTTGTTTACAGTAGGTATTGCTTGGCAAAAATGTGTTGGAATTTCTACAGACGGGGCCAAGGCAACGTATAGTCATTTGACAGGGCTGGCAGCAGAAGCGAAGAAAGTTGCACCTGATCGTCGAAGCGCACACTGTATAATAAGCAGAGAAACATTCCCTTCTCAATATATTACCGATGTCCTGAAACTCCTTGCATTGTTCTGACAGACACTGTAAAGTCTATAAACTTCATCAAGGCGAGAACTCTAAATTCCCGTCCGTTCATGTCATTGTGTGAAGATACGGGATGTAAACTCAAAAGTTTGCTCTTATATACTGAAGTAAGATGGCTCTCTTGCGGAAAGATTTCAAACAGAATATTTCAGCTGAAATCTGAGGTTTTTATGTTTCTCAGTGACAGAAACACTGATATATTACATGGAGGTAAAAAAAGAAGGGAAGTGGTGCAACAGACCCTGTACGTTGTTTTGACCCAAAGTGGGAGGGATCTGCGCCATTTTAAGTAACCCGAAACATTAGCAGATTTACGATTGCTTCTTTCATTACTTCTGTCGTGTGCGCGCAACAACTGTTTTAAATACTAAAAATTATAGATTTAACGTGAATAACATAGTGTCAGGAAGGCGATTTCGAACGTTTTTCTGTTATTGAATGCGTATTTCCTCTAGTAATTCGATATATTTGGCCTCGTTAATGTAACATGTTTTTTGGTACCATATTTCGGATAACGATAAACAGGGGGAAGCGATGTGAAAAACATGCTTTCGTAATCCATTCAATGCCAGTTTCACTGTATTTTTATCGATAGCAAATGAAACTGGAACTGCGAAACCAATGCCTCTTTTCTTACTAGTATCGGTGCTGCTTCTTGTTCGTTGCATTTTCATTCGTATGCACAACATTTTTAGTGTTCACGTTTACAAAGACCTTACCTACGAGTTCCTTGCTAGCCCATACACGTGTGAGCAAAGAAGCCAAACATGCTATCGTATCTTGTGCACGTCAACAAAGCGAACCATTATGCGTAAAGGTATATTACAAGCAGAACAGAGTTAATAGATTGCCAGTTCATTAGTTTCACTGTAATTTACTTATCTTCTCGCTTGGAAATCTTTCGTATGATGTGTCATTCAGTGTGCGACTAATAATAGCAGTTTACAGGGTAAAAAACAGAACGATAAAATTTTTTAAACATCTTCCAGCATTGTGGAATGAGATAAATTCAATTAATGGAGTGGTCTCCAAGGCTTAAGACCCCTTAAAATATATATTTTGTTTTAACATGTATGGAAATAACTTTTTAGTAATGATAGCCTAACCTGTGTAAGACGTAGGTCTACCTTTCCAACAGTAGCTTATTTGCTTCCTTTCTGGAACATTTCTCGTCAGTAAGCACAAGTGGAATGTACGTCTACTTTGATCATCTGCTTGATTGTACTTTTTAATTTCATTTTGAGGTTTTCAAAGTATGTAAGTCTTTACCATGCTTTGTGATACGCGAAGTCTCATGTTCCATGTATCATTTGCACGATAAATCGTAATGATATGGAATGAGTCATTATATATTGACATCGATTTTTTTTGTAAATATGCCTCCAAGCTGATCATTTATTAGTTTTTGATAGAATCTTGTCGGTGATTATACGAAAATGTTCATCTCGCCTTGCAAATGCTGCTAACTTAGGCAGTTTTCCAATGTGTCGTGCAGTCATTACGCAGTGAGCGGTATATTGTTGTTATTGTCTCTTTGTGAGCATTACGTTGAAATGGTATCGTGATATGAAGAAAGCTTACGTCTGGAACCGGAGTGTGCATATTACAATGAGCTGATTCTTAACTATTGTAATTCTGATGTGAAGTTCAAGTTACCCATGTAACGATTTTTAAGTCTGACTATCATTCTATCTACAAAAATGCAGTTTAAAAAATCTAAAACGACGCCTAACCAATGTACGATGTACTTACTTACTATTTGGCATTACAGTAAAGGCTGGTACAGAAACCAGTGATAACCCAATTCCTTAATGCACTATATGCTTAGAGATACTTTCAAACCAAAGCATGAAGCCTTCTCTGCTAAATCGCTGTCAGAATTCTAAGCACTCTGAGGTAGTTGGTAAACTTATTGACTTTTTTTTTAATGAAAATCTGGGTTTTGTAAAAAAAGTCTCCAGATGTATAAGAAATTTCATAAACACTAATACTAACAAATAAGTTAAAAAATCTCATAGCTAGCTAGTTTTAGAAATTCAAAAGAAGGAAAACCTCACACGGGTGGCGAGACTCGCGGATTGAGACATGGTCCAAACAGTTTTGGAGGAAAAAGCTGCCAAAGAAAAGCAAAAGGTAAAGTGAAGATATGGCTTCCAGTATTGAAGAAATGCTGTTATTACAACTGCAAGAGCGCGCTTATTTCACTCTAAAACTGGCGCATTTACTCGTTTTTGTCAGTTTTGGCCGTCATGAAGATACACGGGTTCTTATTTTCGAACCGCTGAAGTCAAATGCTACAGCAGAAAACATTTTAATATGTTCGACCTCTATTTGTTTACAGTAGGTATTGCTTGGCAAAAATGTGTTGGAATTTCTACAGACGGGGCCAAGGCAACGTATAGTCATTTGACAGGGCTGGCAGCAGAAGCGAAGAAAGTTGCACCTGATCGTCGAAGCGCACACTGTATAATAAGCAGAGAAACATTCCCTTCTCAATATATTACCGATGTCCTGAAACTCCTTGCATTGTTCTGACAGACACTGTAAAGTCTATAAACTTCATCAAGGCGAGAACTCTAAATTCCCGTCCGTTCATGTCATTGTGTGAAGATACGGGATGTAAACTCAAAAGTTTGCTCTTATATACTGAAGTAAGATGGCTCTCTTGCGGAAAGATTTCAAACAGAATATTTCAGCTGAAATCTGAGGTTTTTATGTTTCTCAGTGACAGAAACACTGATATATTACATGGAGGTAAAAAAAGAAGGGAAGTGGTGCAACAGACCCTGTTCGTTGTTTTGACCCAAAGTGGGAGGGATCTGCGCCATTTTAAGTAACCCGAAACATTAGCAGATTTACGATTGCTTCTTTCATTACTTCTGTCGTGTGCGCGCAACAACTGTTTTAAATACTAAAAATTATAGATTTAACGTGAATAACATAGTGTCAGGAAGGCGATTTCGAACGTTTTTCTGTTATTGAATGCGTATTTCCTCTAGTAATTCGATATATTTGGCCTCATTAATGTAACTTGTTTTTTGGTACCATATTGCGGATAACGATAAACAGGGGGAAGCGATGTGAAAAACATGCTTTCGTAATCCATTCAATGCCAGTTTCACTGTATTTTTATCGATAGCAAATGAAACTGGAACTGCGAAACCAATGCCTCTTTTCTTACTAGTATCGGTGCTGCTTCTTGTTCGTTGCATTTTCATTCGTATGCACAACATTTTTAGTGTTCACGTTTACAAAGACCTTACCTACGAGTTCCTTGCTAGCCCATACACGTGTGAGCAAAGAAGCCAAACATGCTATCGTATCTTGTGCACGTCAACAAAGCGAACCATTATGCGTAAAGGTATATTACAAGCAGAACAGAGTTAATAGATTGCCAGTTCATTAGTTTCACTGTAATTTACTTATCTTCTCGCTTGGAAATCTTTCGTATGATGTGTCATTCAGTGTGCGACTAATAATAGCAGTTTACAGGGTAAAAAACAGAACGATAAAATTTTTTAAACATCTTCCAGCATTGTGGAATGAGATAAATTCAATTAATGGAGTGGTCTCCAAGGCTTAAGACCCCTTAAAATATATATTTTGTTTTAACATGTATGGAAATAACTTTTTAGTAATGATAGCCTAACCTGTGTAAGACGTAGGTCTACTTTTCCAACAGTAGCTTATTTGCTTCCTTTCTGGAACATTTCTCGTCAGTAAGCACAAGTGGAATGTACGTCTACTTTGATCATCTGCTTGATTGTACTTTTTAATTTCATTTTGAGGTTTTCAAAGTATGTAAGTCTTTACCATGCTTTGTGATACGCGAAGTCTCATGTTCCATGTATCATTTGCACGATAAATCGTAATGATATGGAATGAGTCATTATATATTGACATCGATTTTTTTTGTAAATATGCCTCCAAGCTGATCATTTATTAGTTTTTACGTTTTTTAATTAAAAGCAGACAGATGTTTGTCAGCAATTCTTAACCATCATAACTCACACATTACAGTAATACATTTACACATAACAGCAATAGATAATCGACCGCGGAATAGGAGGAGTTATCAAAGTATTCACTATAGATTCAAATTTTATACTTTTCTGTGTGTCAGGCACTTTATGTCAATTGGTAAGTGATCAAAACTTTTGGTTGCAGCATTGTGAACCCCTGTTTGTGTTACAGACAACCTTAATGTGGTATTGTTCACGTCAATTTTTTCTTCTGGTACATCATCATTCCTGTTGAAGTGTAGTGAATTTTCTTACAACAAACTTCACTGGTGAATAACTATACAGTGAAACTGATGATTGCTGCTCACACGCCGAGCAGCAAACAGGCACGATAAAAGAGTGCTCACAAAGTTTTCTGTCAAAGCCTTCTTCAGAAAGGATGCAAAGCAAGCATACATATCCATACAATTATACGCGCGACACCCACATACACACACACACACACACACACACACACATACGACCGCTGTCTCCGGCTGTTTCAGATAGAATCTTTTTGAAAGAGGGAGGACATGTAAACACGAATAATTATCGGCGAGGTAATTTAGGCATGAGTTGCTGCCCCAACAATCAGAGCGGTTACGTAGCTGTATGTCGTGCAGAAACGAGGCCGTTGACACAATGTAGTTCGGATGTCGGATCGTATGCGATTTGCAAGCCAATGAAAAACAAAGGAATGAAGAGAAATTACGGACACTGAGTAAAGAAGGTCAAATCTAAAGTCAATTCACACAAATACAGCCACAACAATAAAAGTAAACAGTGCAAAAATAATTCATGTATGAAAAAGAAAATACGATTAGGCGGCTCCACTTACGAATGAAATGTGATTCCTTTAAACTTTAGATTAGGATCAGATCGATTAGTACACCCGTAAACAACGCTAGCATTTTTTATGAAACAACTACGTCTCTACGCACTCAATGCAACCAACACTGTCGAAACTATAATCCGTTCATCATAAGAATAAACCTGATATAAACAAACACAAACGCGTTGATTGGTCAGAAACCTTAGCTCACGTACACTGGTGTTGTTACGCTCTAGGAAGTAGGTCCTACTTATGTATTATGCCGCGTCCACACGCTTGCCAAACCTCAACAAGCCATCACAGATTCAATCGTGTGGATAGGGCTTTTGGTTTGACTTGGTTAGGCTTGCTAGCGCTTCTGGCCGATCCGGACGAGTGTCTGTTTTTGGTACAAATCAGAGGAGGTTTGCGGCAAGCGCCTGCGACGCGTCCACACGTTTGTTGTGGACTTAGTAATGTTTGTGCACTGAAGGCCGACAGAAGTGCGTTCCTCTTTGTATAGAAGTAGGCTACAGCAGGGAAAATGACTACCAGTAACTGGCCGAACGAGGAAATATTACAATTCATTGTATGTTATCAAGCAGAACCCTGCATTTGGGACCCGAGGAATAAAGACCATAAAGATAAAAAAAAAGTGGCTGATGCCTGGATTCGTCTCAGTGAAGTTTTCAAGAAACCTGTCAAGGAGATTAAAAACAAAAAGGAAATTCTTATGGTCACATTTGGTAAACATTTAAAGAAGAAACAAGATTCTGTTCGTTCTGGCTCAGGTACAAATTTATTTATTTATTAATATTTACAGGATATATACAATACACTTTATAAATATATGATAGGAACAAATTGTATATTTTTCAAAGTTCTATATTTGTTTTTAGTAAAATAATTATGTTACTAACAAAGTAAGTATGTATATGACGTAAATAATAAGTAATAATAATTGTCCCACAAGAGTCGAAGATATTTACGAACCAGTTTGGTTTGCATACCAGCTTATTGAATCATTTCTTCTGTCAATATATACCAACAAGATTGGTTTGAACTCAGACACGGTAATAAAAAACACTTCAGTATTTTGGAATCTATCAATTTTGATTTTTACTGTTTCTATAATATGAAGTACATGCTCTAAAATTAAGAAGTCAGAACTCCTCATGAAGCATTCGTACTCCTACAAAAGTATGAAGTAAATTGGTCCCTAATCTTGACGGCATTTAGCAGTGATCTTCGAGGTACAAGTGGCAAATTTTGTATTGCATTAAATTCTTTTATATTCAGCTATGCACCAGGTATTAACAGATTCCCATTACTAATCCCATACACCCAAAGTTCCAGGAGGAATATATCTTTCTGAAGAAGATCTACTTTTTCTGAGAAAGTTATGTAGTAGCACACAGGTCACAGTAATTTCTGTCACAGCTTCGAGATCTAAGTTAATAGGTTCTCGAAAAATTCTGAACACTGATGTTAAAATGCCAAAAGTATTCTCCACTCCAACCCGAGTTCTGGACAACTGTTCGTTAAATGTTCTTCTTGGCGATCCAATCTCATGATGTCCAGGGTAAGGCTTCATAACATGCGTACTGAGTGTAAATGCACCATCTGCTAAAAATACGTATGACACGTTTACGTTATTATTCAATCCAGGAAGTGGGCATGGTGTGGGAAAGTTCATTTCGTTTCTGCAGAGTCTTTGCCATAATAATGAATTGCTAAAAACACCACCATCGTTAAACGTCCCTTTACACCCTGTGTCAACAAATGTAAAGTTATAATTGCTATCGACTAATGCCAAAAGCACTATACTGAAAGTTTTCTTGTAGTTGAAATATTCAGTTCCACTATGAGGCGGACACTTGATAACTATATGTTTGCCATCCAACAATCCCACACAATGGGGGGATTTACTGATGTATCCCCTTTCTATATTACTTCAATCTTCCGCTATAGAGGGCATCTGAAAAGATAATGTTAAAATAATAATTAAAATTTGAAATAATTTTTTCGTACTGTAGAATTATTAATAAAATCTAATTTTTGCTGCAATCAAGATCATCAGAAACAGCTGGCGAAGAAATGGTGGATGAAGCCGAGGAGACAGAAAATTATAACAGCGTGGCGGGTTTCTCGACTCCTGCATCGACAGTTTCTTCACCATCTACAAGTAAATCTAAGGAGAAAACTCGTCGTCACACTGTTTCGAATATAGCGGAACATCAAATGGCCACAGCATTTGGTCAAGTAACGAATGTACTTAGTCAACGTCCATCATGTGCAAATGCTGAAAATGATGAATGTGATCTGTATGCTATTAGCCAAAAATATGCGGGAACTTCCTCAAGACGACAGGAAATTAATGATGTATGAAAGAGATGGTTTATTTATCAAAAGAATTAAACAGAGGTCATTTTCGTGTGAAATACTATTCCCTCATAATTCATTTCAATATTCTTGACCATCATCAGTGTCAAGTGGATATACAGTAGTACCAAACCGCTCAGCACGTGTTCAAACGTCATTTTCTGAACCTTCTACCCTTTCATTACCAATCCCATCTCCAGTTTTGAAAGATCCTCCACTCCATTACCACCACCACATCCTCGAAATAAAGATGACAACATAACTATTTACTTAACCGAATCCGATCCTTCAAAGCCCACCTCTACAATTACAGTAATATCGGTACCGGTATCTGATGAAATAATCATGCCTCAGAGACAAAACATTATTAACGAAGCATTCCATAAAGCTTAAAGATTTTGAGCAAGATGATACTAGCGCATAAGTAATAACAATTGTACAGAACTCTGATTAATATTTTTGTACACCAAGCTCTTCAAACTAATAAAAAATATTAAAAACAAAATATCAAACATGTTTCACATTATCTTTATTTCATCTTTCAGAACGTTATTAATAGCTCTGCAGACCTCAGGTATAATTTTTGATATTTCTGGGGTGGATACTTTAAACAAATAGTATAGACTTTTGGAACTGTCTCCAGATGCTAAATATCTTAGTGTGATTTCCAGATGATATTTAGCTTGTATAGCTTATCTGAAATCTGTATTTTTCTTCGAAATCATAGGTGAAATTTCGTTCAGCAAATATTCAAAATCAGCGTAACTCATCCTTCAGAAGTTATCATACTGTCCAGATGGTTCATGAAGAAGCTCATTACATTTTTCTTCCATACATTCTCTGCAATCACAGATTATAAATCAATAATTTTTTCATAGACCTAATTATATTAAATAAAATACACGTAAGAAACTATATAATGATCATAGATACATGAATGAAGCTATAACGTAATAATTTAACAATGACCTGGTACGGTTTCTACGAATTTTTAACATCCACCTTCTTCTTTGCCGTATTTCTCGTTTTCTTTCCTCTTTTTTTTATAATAAAGATAGTTTAATCCAAAGGTTATGGCCGACACAGCCTCTACGTCCGTAATGCTTGCTTCTCCAGAACAAACAAGCGCACTCGCGAGCAAGTGGATAGTTCCCCAAACGTAACCAAGCGTTTGTAGAGGCTTGGAGTTGGCGGCAAGCGCCAAACGTGTGGACGCGGCATATTGTTTTGAGCTAGTTAAGATGGCGGACATCGGTTTCAAGTTTGTGATGTAGTAACTCCTCCCTTCCTTTTTTTTTACCTCCATGGTACATTATATGAAATATTTGTTCGTTAATGATCAGTGGTTATCTATCTCGGCCTATTTCGCTGATATCTTTGACAAGCTTCATATTTTGAATATGGGTTAACAGTGAGGAAGTACAATGCTTTCTTAGCAGATAATAAAATGTCGTCTTTCAAAAGAAAGTTGACTCTTTTTAATTCACAAGTGCTGAACAATAACTTTTTCGCATTAGCTATTCTTGCACCATTTTTGGGAGACAATGAACTTGCTCCTGTGAAAGACTTAGTTCGAGACATCATTATATATTTAGAGCTCCTTCAAGAATGCCACGAAATGTACTTTCGCGAAATTAACACAAAATATGACTGGATAAGACATCCATTTTCAAGAAAAGCATCAGGAAAAGTACCAGAAGAAGTAATCACGAAAGAAACTTTCATGTACATGACTAGCAGCAGTTCAATGGACGGTGATTTCAAAAAGAAAACTCTTGCTTTCTTTTTGGATGGGAACAAAAAGCGAATAGGTACCCTTGTCTTTTGAAACAAGCGTCCGATTTTTGGTGTCATTTCTTACTACTTACACTTGTCAGAGCTAGTTTCCTGAGTTGTACATCAAATTAAATACAGAAACAGCGTTAGTGTTGAAAATATACGAGTGAAGTTGAGCTCAATCGAGCCAGACTTCCACGCTGCGATTAAAGATACACAGCAACATGCTTCCAACTGATACATGTAGACGTTCTTTCATCACAATCTAAATTTGAAAACTGCGTAATTACTGATTCTGAAGTCTGATTTGGCGTCGAATTTCGATATGATCCCGAATTTTTTTCCTTTTTGGACTCTAATTTACTATAGCCTTTACTGTAGAGTACTCGTTGTTCAGTTTATTGCTCCCTTGCACAATTGATTTATATTATTTGTGATGTAACAGTGTAACTTATGTTTTAAATGTTATTCCTCTCATTGAATATTTGCATCAGAACCGACGAAATATAATTTCGTGTTATTTGCCACAAGTAAGTACCGCATGTAGCATGAACGACTCTGTAAATAAAGTATTTCCACGAAACGTTGTCAATTGTTTGCGTCACGTTTCTACCACAAATAGTAGTTGATCGTACGACACAAAAACCGCACTGTTTTGCCAGCACTGAGCAAGACGGTGAAAATTATTCCCCCCGCACCCTTCGTCAGCCCCTGCGGCAGTCGTCGCTCACCTTCCCCCACCCTACAGTTCGTTGAAAGTGAACAAGCTACATTGATACACACTAATTTCTAAATATGTCATGTGATACGCAGTGCCAAAAGCCTGGAACCCCTGTTCTAGAGGATTACCAAAGTCAGTCTGCGGAATTTTCAGATATTTAATTCCATGTAATTTTTTACTTTTCAGATTATGCATTAGAAAACACACATTCTAGAAAATCATTTTACTGAGACTACTTTCATTATTTTTCCTTGACACACAGCACTTGTGATTAATTTAGCCATACGATGCCACAACATTTCAACACCGAACATCTCACATGTTCATTGTCACTCTTCAGGAACTATCATGGAGCAAACAGCTCAAAAAGAAACCTCGCAAGCACAAATTAAACCTTTTTTTTCAACCTAAAGTAGCAAAACTGGAATAGACCAATGAAGGCGTTAAAGAAAGTTGTGAGTATGTTAAAAATATAGGAAAATATTTCTAGTTTCACTTCTTGTTTTCAGTCCGATGCAGTCAGTTCTGAAGATGGGTACAATTTTGTTAATGTTTCTCCACTTCCAATCCCACCAGTATAAAATGACTTTTTTGTCGACAGAAGTAACTCAAAGCGATACTGACAGATACGAATTTCTTCCACTTTTTTCCACTGGCACTACAGCCCAGGATGCGACTTGGGCGCCGGCCGGAGTGGCCGAGTGGTTCTATGCGCTTCAGTCTGGAACGGCGCGACCGCTACGGTCGCAGGTTCGAATCCTGCCTCGGGCATGGATGTGTGTGATGTCCTTAGGTTAGTTAGGTTTAAGTAGTACTAAGTTCTAGGGGACTGATGACCTCAGATGTTAAGTCCCATAGTGCTCAGAGCCATTTGAACCATTTTTTGGGACTTGCCTTGGGCTCCTCGATAGTTTTCCGCCATTTCTCTGTGGTCTTTGCCGTAGACCTCCAGTTACGGTAACCAACTCGGGCAGCGTCTTCTCCAACCTCATCACTCCGCCTCAACCTCGGTCGTTCTCTTGCTATTCTTCCTGCAGATTCACTGCAGCAGGCTTTCGTTGCAGGATCTGTCTCACCGAGTCGTATTACATGTCCAACCCATCTCAATCTACACAACTTTATGAACTTGACCACTTCACCCTCCTTTTAGCAGTCATAAAGCTCGTCATTCTTTCGCCTTCTCCAACTCCAATTTTCATACACAGGTCCAAAGATTCTTTTCAATATTCTTCTTTTGTGTGATCTCTCTACTTTCATCCTGCTTTGTAATCGTCCGTGTTTCTGAAGCATACGTAAGGACTGGGCGTATCTGCGTTTTATAGAGTCGACACATAGTCTCTCGTGATAGGAGCTTGGATTTAAAATGTCGCAGCATTCCAAAATAACATCGATTAGAAGCACTTAGGCGGGCCATAATTTCAGTCGAAGTGCTGCCATTTGATTTTATCTTTGCGACCAGATAAGTGGAACATTCAACTTGCTCAAAAGTCATCCCATCAAAGGTTACTGTGGGCTGTAAAGGTTGATTTGTACCATTATACATATACTTGGTATTCCGGTCATTAATTTTCAGGCCTGTCCTCTCTGCCATCAGTTTTACAGCTGAGAAGGCACTTTGTAGACCTCTAAATGTTCTGCTCATTAGGTCCAAATCATCTACACATCTCAACAGTTGTACAGACTTATCGTAGATACTACCTCTTGTCTGGATACCCGATTCACGCACCACTTTTTCGAGTGCCAAATTGAAGAGTAGACAGGAAAGCTCATCCTTTTGTCTTTGTCCATTTCGTGTGGGATACAGGGGTGATAGCCTAGACTGCATTCGCACAGTACACTGGGGGTGCCTTAGGGTAACCTCTGTCAAACGCACCAACTTCTCAGACACCTGAAATTGCCGCACTGCCTCATAAAGTTCAGCCTAATTTATTGTGTCATATGCAGATTTGAAGTCAATAAAAAGATGGTGCATACTAACATTAAATTCGTTGCTCTTTTGTATTATTTGCCGGAGAGTAAATATCTCGTTCATAGCTGACATTTCTGGTCTGATTCTACACTGATAGCTTCCAATAATGTTTTCTACTATGGACGAGAGTCTACTAAATAAGGTATTTGACAATACTGTATATGCAACATTTAGGAGTGTTATGCTTCTGTAGTTGCCACATTTAAATACTTGTCCTTTCTTGTGTATCAGACACACTTACCCTGCATTCCATTCTTCTGGCAACTCTTCCTTTTCCCAGATACGGCACAAAATCTTGTATACGCTGCTATTTAACTCCAAATTCTCCGGCTTTCAATAGCTCTGATGTTAAATTATCAGTTCCTGGTGCTTTATTGTTTTCAGTCGGTCTACTGCATTGTCCACTTCTCCTTGAGGGATGGGAGGGACTGTGGCCTCATCAACTTCTTCCGGGTGGATTAGGATTTCCTGAATAGCGGGCTCAGGAGTTCGAAAAAATATTCTACCCAACGTTCCAATATCTCTTGGTCCTCAGTTAGTAATATGTGATATAGTGCAAGATTCTCAGTAACCTTCTCAGAGTATGTTTTAACAATCTATTCATTTTTTAGCTTTGATACTACATACTTTCATTGGTATGTTCTTTTCACTTTACTTGCGGTGGATATTCGATGTCTCAGTTCCGCAATTACAAGATAGTGGTCTGAATCCACATTAACTCCTCTCTATGTACTTACATCTAGTAAGTTTGAGAAATGCCTGCCGTCATTTTGGTCATTTTGGTTGAAGGTATGCTGAGCAGGGCTACAACTTGTTACTTTATGGATCCTTTTGTGTGGGGACATAGTGCTACCTACACCCATGTTATGTGACAGTGCAAACTGAACAACTCTGCGGCCATTATCATTTGTGTTCATGGAGGATATGCTTTCCTGTTGCTGGACGGTAATGATCTTCTTTCCCAATCTGTGCATTTAGGTCTCCAATAATTACTTTAATATTATGCCCAGGACATCCATCATAGGCTCCCTCGAAGTTCTTATAGAAAGCGTCTTTATCCTGGTCGTCTGCTACTTCTGTTGGTGCCTGTATATTGATCAATGAATAGTTTGCGAATCGGGTCTTCAATCTCATTTGTGAGATTCTAGATGTTATTCCGATAAATCCACCCACTATATGTTTAAATTTTTGTCTTACTGCAAGCCCTGCACCAAATTCATGGTTGCACTCTGGACCACGGTAGAAAATTATCCAGCTTCCCAAATGAAGCACTCCATGTCCATTCCATTTCATTTCCTGTAGTGCAACTATGCCTGCCTTGGTTTTATCGACCTGTTCTAGCAGTGACCTCAGGGCCCCAGCCCTGTATAATGATCTTACATTCCAGATTAAATTAAATGCATCATTTTTCCTTTTTCGTTTACCCTTTCCTTTCCCTTTGACAGTGCTTTGTCGTTGTCCATTTATGGGTCCAACTTCTTTTACTTTGAGGTTTCTGAAGAGGGTTGTCTTTCTTTTTTGTACAGGAAGGGGTTGTTAGCCACTTGCCCAAACCCCGACTTGGAGGACCAGAGTTTGTATTGGGTTTATTCCTTTAGGGAAGTTGGCTTCACTACACCTCTAGAGCCCTCCTTGTCCAATGTTGTGAAACATGCTTGTTCAACGTAAAGTAGAAAAACTGGACTCACCCAATGAAGAGGTTAAAGAAAGTGCTGAAGATGTTAAAAGTGCAGGATAATATTTCTAGTTTCACTTCTTGTTGTCAGCCTGATGCAGTCAATTCAGAAGATAGGGACGTTTTTGTTAACGTTTCTCCATTTCCAATTCCACCGGCAAAAAATGACTTTTTTGTTGACAGAAGTAACTCAAAGCGATGCTGATCGATTTGAAATATTAAACAATATATGGTAACTATGCTGATAAAGGAAGCATTTGAAATGGGCCGTTGCGTAACGCACAGCCTACAGGCGCTAAGTACTAGCGATTTATGGAGCGATTTACGTCAACAAAAATAAGCATCACAATTTTTCTACTGCAGTCCCTTTACTACCATCCATTTCTACAAAAAATTTCTGTAGATATAATCTGTGTTCCAGTTCTAAACGTTGAAACAGTTTATGGCATTTCAGTTGCTAATCTATTGGGATATTGACCTGAAAAAAAAAATTATCTACGCCCCTCGTTGCTAATCTATTGGGATATTGACCTGAAAAAAAATTATCTACGCCCCTCGCTATAAATCGGCGTTTGGTCCATATTACACAATATGTTGCTGCATATGACATTGAGTTAAGACATACGGTTTGAGATACTGAAATGAGATTTCGGCAAATGATAGCATGCAAAGAGGAGAGTATATTGTCATATAATTATTGGCTAAACTTCATTATCTACCGTGTTATTCCACTAACTATAGACTTTTTCAATGAAAGAATGGAATTTTAAGCGCAATCGATAGCTGGTGAAACCAGACATGCTGGAACTACTAAAGATTTTATGAATGCTGTAAATCCTTGTCGTCAACGGCTTAACTGTTAACTATTCTACACACAGGCTCCCTTCACTACAAATAACTCATTACAACGCTGACATTTTACAATAATTTATTCTGTCCGACTTTCTTCCAGGTCGACAAGTCGACAAATTCAATGTATCTTGATTTTCCTTCAGTCTTGCTTCCTTTATCAGTCGCTACGTTAGAGCTGCCTCTCTGGAGCCCTTTCCTTCCCGAAAATCAAACCGATCGTCATCTAACCTCCTCAGTTTTCAATAGAGTTAACTAGTTTTACCGCTACTATTACATGTTCACAGTAGTTGGCTACCCAGCTTACCAAAAATTATTATGTAGCATCTATAATTTGCACTACTATACGTCTCGGACAGTTATAGTTTGCTGTTCGTTTCCTTGTACAGCTACGATGCACTAAGATACAACTGGTTTGAAAGGAGATTTTGCATTTGGCTGCAAACTCGCCGTTTTTCGATGTCCGGACGTTTCCACCATCTGAAGAGTTCCATATTTTCCCGCACAAATATCTACGAGTTATCGTGGACAGATGTGTCAGACACAGTCCTGTTGGAGCCACGTCACGAGGTTGTCATCCTTCAGGCAGAAATTACGCAAAAAAGCATACAATTTCTTAGATTCAGGAATATACAATATCACATAAAACTTGGTTAAGGTATTACATAGGAAAGGCCGGCAGGAATTTCCATATCAGATGCACTGAACACATAAGCTGTTACAAACATAAGTAATTCACAATCTCAACCACAGCAACTCACATGAAAAACACTAAATACCTGTTCACAAACATGGAATTTCTTAAGGTATTCCGTCACTTCTATAACTCTCGAACAATGGGTTTAATGGAGGAGTTAGAATTTTTTTTTCTGTTTTAGTGAGATTCGATTCCCGTGAAGGGTGCGGGCTGGCAGCAGCTTACTACGCCGCTCTTTTTTTTAAAAAAAAATGAAGATAATAAAGAATAAAAGCAGTCGATAAAATCGCTGACTTAAATGGTAAAATGGCGGAAAATTGTGGAACTCAAAACATAAAACATAGGATTGGCTATGCTAATAAAACACACAGGAAGCAGACAGGTAAAATAATAGACAATTAAAAAACAAGGCGACAGTTTGGTTTCTGTTCACAAGAGATATAAAAATCACACCCAGCGACAGCATGATTTCTGTTCGCAACACTTTGGAAAAGATGCACAACACTGAACACTCACTTGATTACTGTACTAAAAAGTTGGCACAAATATGACCCACCACAGCTGAGGGCATACAGGGGGACACTTGACAGATGATGGGAAAGAAAAGGGGGAAGAAGACGAAAAACGAAGTGGCGGGAGGGGGGCCAAGGAGCCGACAGAAGACGAGGACTCATAAGAGGGGGTGAGGGGGGCTGGGCAGATGCGAGAGGGAGTGGGGAAAGGCAGAGGAGGGGAATGCTAAAGGACTTGGGTGAGAGGGGGGAGGGAAGCAGAGAGAGATGGTAGTCAGGGAAAAAACAGGATAGAAGGGGGGGGGAGAAGAGTGAGCCCAGGGAAAGGACAGAGGAAAGGAGGGGGAGATGAGGATCAGAGTTGATGGGAGGGATAAATGGAGGGAGAGAGGGCATTATCCGGGAGGGGGAGTTGACAGAAGCCACCTAGGAAAAGGAGATGAAGGGTGTAGAGATGTAGGGTAGGGAGAACACAACAGTGAAGGCGTGGCAGAGGGCAGGAGTGGGAGAGGAGAGGAGCAACCAGGAGATGAGGGGGATCAAGGCGGTGGGAGGTGTAGAGTATGTGGATATGTTCAAGGAATAGGAGCAGATCACGGAAAGGAATCAGGTCGTAGAGGATCTGCGTGGGGGATGGGAGGCATATACTGAAGGTGAGGCGGATTGCATGGCAGTCAAGGATCTGGAGGAACTTGCAGAATTTAGGGGGGGGGGGGGGGAGGGATATCCAGGTAGGACTGGCATAACAGAGGATGTGACAGATTAAGGATTTGTAGGTGTGAAGCATGGTAGAGGGGTTCAACCCCCATGTCCGGCCAGGGAGGAGTTTGAGGAGTCGGATGCAGTTGTGGGCTTTGGATTGGATAGAGTGGAGATGAGGGATCCAGGTGATGTGATGGTCAATGGTGAGGCCAAGGTAGGTGAGGGTGGGGGAGGGACAGACAGAACGGGCGCAGATGGTAGGGGAGAAATCAAGGAGCTGGAAGGAGCGAGTGGTACAACCTACGATGACTGCCTGGGTCTTGGAAGGATTGATTTTCAGGAGCCACTAATTACACCATGTGGCAAAAAGGTCAAGATGATTCTGGAAGGCGTTGGGACCGTTGGAGGGTAGGAGCAAGGCCAAGCAATGTGGTGTCATCGGCATACTGCAGGAGGTGTACTGGTGGCGGGGGGGGGGAGGGGGTTGGGGCATATCTGCCGTGTACAGGAGGGGAGAGGGGAGAGGACAGAGCCCTGGGGCACACCTGCAGAGGGGTAGAAGGTGCGGGAATCGGCGTTATGGATGGCAATTAAAATCTATTGTGCAATACAAAATATCACGAGAACAAATTCTCAATGACAAGCTAGATAGTAAACGATCGATTAATTTCTTCAAATGTTTCTCTTGTATGTAACAGGTATAGTACATCCTTCAATACGAGCGACATTCAATAAGTAATGCCACAAATTTTTTTTCGGCCAGTTTCGGGTGAAAAAATGCGTAATCGTTGTGGGACATCGTGTAATATTTCCACTGCAGCCCCTGTAGTTTCATGAAATTCTGACAGGTGGCGGCGCTATACGTAGCCTTCAAAATGGTGTCTCTAACGGAGGCGTGTTCCAGGAAGTGAACTGTCACTGAGTTTCTTTTGGCGGAAAACCAGAGCATCGCAAATATCAACAGGCGCTTGCAGAATATCAACAGAGACTGTCATCATCGCAACAAGGTCGAGCAAATCTGTCCGATCTCCCACGTGCCAGCCAGCCGCATACAGCTGTGACTTCTGCAATGTTGGAACGTGCGGGCACTCTCCATCCGAGGTGATTGACAGATCACAATTAAACACCTCACTGTTTAATTGGACATGTGTTGGTAGTGCGGGCACACTCGTCCTCCAGTTTAGGTACTCAAAAGTGTGTTCCCGCTACGTTCCTCGCCGCCAAATAGAAAACTATAAGAGCAGCGAAGGACCATGTGTGCGTACTTACTTGCACATTACGAGACTGATCGTGACAATTTTTTGTCGAACATCGTCAAACGCGAAGGAACATGCGTTCATCACTTCAGACTGGATACAAAACGGCAATCCACGAAGTGGCGCCATACCACCTCTCGTCTGAAGAAATAGTCCAAAGTTGCACCCTGCAACAGTAAAGTCATGGCGACGGTATCCTCCTCCTCGATGACAACGCAAGGCCTCACACAAATCTGCACACCCAAAGGAGCTCATGAAACTTCATTGGACTGTCCATCCATCATACAGCACTGATCTCGAGCCTTCCGACTTCCATGTGTTTGGTCCATTGAAGGACGCACTCCAGGGGGGGGGGGGGGACCGGGGGGATGATAGGGGGGGGGGGGGGGGTTATTGACGCAGCAAACGTTGGCTCCGAAGTCGAGTAGTACCATGGGGGCAACACAAGCCCTCTCAGTAACGTGACGTAAGACTGTCGCGTTTAACTGAGATTATGTAGAAAAATACGGTTTTGTAGCCAAAAGAAATGGTGTATTGGGATCCTCTATAAAAGCAACCTCCTTCCAGAAGAAAAGTGTTGCATTGCTTATTGAGCGCCCCTCATACGTTTATTCATCCACACATTCCTCTCAAGATTTCCTAAAAAATAATATAAAAATAGAATGTAAAGCACATTGTTAATTTAAATAATCAGTGTTGTTACTGATAGCACTTATAAGTGACAATGTAATGTAAATAGTGCAATGTACTGAAATAAAACGCCTCTGACGTACCCAAACCTTTTTTATTGCAATACTGTGCAATGTCTTTGTAACATTTCAAACAGAGTTTGCATCCGTGTGATTTTATGTACAATGAGAGAGACACAATACTTGTAGCAGATACAAAAGAAATACTTTTTTCTAAGATTAGAGTCTAAAATATCAAGATATCTTTGTGTGATTTTCTGATTGCAGTAAAATAACAACGAAACGGCTGTAGGACAAGAGAAGCAACAACATTCCGTCCTCTGTATGTAAATAGAAAGGGAAGAAGCCATAATAACTGGTACAATAGGAAGTAGCACCTGCTGTGCCCTTCATCGTGCTTTACGGAGCACAGATGTAGATGTAGAACACATACGCAGACATCACATACGATACTGACGTAAATTTCAGCACACAAATTCCTGAAGCGCGTCGTGTTACGCATGAAAGCACGCGACTGGTGCTGTGTTTTGTATTTTAAATCATTAATGACGCAGTTGTAGGCTTTCAAAAGGCACCGATTATGACGAATTAAATTAAGAAATAGTCGCTTCAAGGAAGTAGAGTGATGTCGGATTTCGTTTTAAGAAGTCTGTATTTTATTACAACACACGAACATGGACCTTTGCATAGTACAGCGTTACGAACAACTACTAACATATAATCGCGCCTTGACTAAGTAAAAAAAATTAAAGATTCCCATAATCAATCTAAGAAAACCACAATAAATGTAAATCTGGACAGGCAGACAGGGATTGCAACTCTACTCCTCCTGTAAACGAGTCCAGTTGTAACGATGGTACATTCTTCTTGATCGTTACTTAAAATTTCTTAACTTTTCCTGGAGTTCATTCTGATGACAGAACATAAATTGGAACTTCTCATTATTTATTGACAGCAGAACTGCATTCTCGACACGTTTAAACAAAGCACTTCACAGACATCACTGATCTCTTTGACAAATGGACACTCAAGCAAACTCAACAACAACTCGACCACTCGCAGCCTCGCTGCTTTCCCTTATATAGAATTTTAACAATTCCTCACAAAATATTCCATTATTAATTTTGTATAATTTCAATGTTACAATTAAAATTTACAAAATCTAAAGAAACTGGTGTTACAGCCGAATAAGGTATAAAATACAATACTTGAATAACAATCTTTTCTAGTAATAGCTTTAGTTTACCATAAGAAAATCATTCTGAACTTTAATTACAATAATGTCTCATATTATTTTAGTTACGTAATTAATTAGTTTGGATTTGGTTACTAACACCTAATGGTATTACAAATCTTGTGCTTTATCCGACTGCATATGAGAAAGTTACAAATAATGTCTCAAATTCTGAAATTGCAAAACTGTGTGATGTAAACAATTGGATAGTTAATTAGAAATGTAATTACAAGGACTACTAATTGCAGAGGAAGACATAAAAATAAATAACAAATGAAAATACATCGCTTGCTAATAACATTCAGGCCGTTTCTCAAGATAATGAGGTCCTTTGTGTTAACTCGTTACTTGGTTGTAATTATGGTAATTAGAGGTGCCAAATATTTATCCCTTCAATTTCTTTATTATACATTCAATCCAGTATTTGTACATAATTTTGTTAATGACTACAATCTCTTCACAATTATGACAACGCACGATCTTCTAGAACATTCCATACGTATTCGCAATGAATATCAAGTTTTTTATCAAGTAGAACTGAATGATATAGGCCTATATAAAATCATACATACAAGGCCTTAGGAAGCACTGAATTGTCCGATAACTACCCGGATGCATATAAAAAGAAGGTGGTATCAGTCATTTCATATGAATTTTGGGGAAGGCTATTCTCACAGCAAAAATAGACACAGATGTAGTTCGACTGATCTAGAATTAAACATGGGCTTACGATGTTACATTAAAATATTTGAATTCCACCTGTTTGTACTCGCACATCGAGTATTGCCTCAAGCAGAACTATGACTGCTTCACGCTCTGGAACACTTCTACGCTTTTCAGTTGCTAAGCCATAAAATATTCGTTACGTTATGTAAACGCAACAGTGTAGGTTATGAGGGCTTATACCCTGTGAACACAAGTTTGAATTGTAAAGGCGCTAATATGATCACCTGATTTGTTAATGAATCAGTCTAGAGCCAACAAGGGAAATGTGTACATGGCAGTATGCACCAGACACGCTACACTGTTAAGCATATTACGAATTTAACAGGGCGCTCGTCGGTAACTGTGCTTCTGTAAAAGCTTCCACACCGCAACTCCTGCAACTCGTAATATCTGACAAAATACGTATATCTGTAGTGACTTACAGCTCAGCCACCAAGCGCCAATGCGAATTTCGGTGTTGCGTAGCATACGGTGCAGTGCAGTGTTCTTAGCAAGTGAGCTATCTGAGCAAGCGGCTATCTGAGCAGTTCCGCACCCAGCCGCTGGGAGCGTTTTTTACGCATTTATACGTTTTCTATGCGTTCTATTTTTTTTTTTTTTAAATCTTTATTTCCTTTCATAATAGTTATACAATAATGACCCACCACCTTAATGATTAGTGGGTCCTACATTCCTAAATTTACAATAGCAGCTATACATTTTTCTTGACTTAACTACAGACAGTTCAACAATTTCAACTAGGCAGACTACTTCTTAGTTTACTATCTAGCATAAATTCTAATTACTACTACTAGTTAATACTAACTGCCTGCAGCGTTACATTGTGCCAGTTAATGATATAAACCTACTTGATGCCCTGCTCATAGAGCTAATCCCTATGAGCGAGCCCCTGGCACAGGGCAGGCAAGGGTTAAATTATCGCTGCAGGTTCCTATCTTACTATCCTATTCTAATTAACTACGTCTATTTTCTAATCTATGTCAAAATCGGTGCGTGTCTTGGTCAGGGTTTGCCCCAGTCCCCCTGGTCCTGGTCGTGGCGGATTCCAACTATAAAGTCGACCTGTCCACGAACCGGCGGTATGGGATAGGGGCGGTGGTCGCATTCAGTGTTGTCTATTTACTTAATGGAGTTCTCTCAAGAAAGTTGTCAGAACTTTCTGTGATACCTCGTTTACCAATGTATTTAGTCTGTGAAATGTTTCCTCCTGTCTTAAAAGGTCATAGGTGTTTGTGCTAGGTAATTGTTGTCTCAATGTCCCGGTACATCATCGAAAAGGGGGCACTCATAAACCACATGGTCAGGAGTACCCTCCAGTGCGCCACAGTCACACGCAGGCGTAGCCTTTCTCCCAAACCGACAAAGATATGTCGGATAGGGGCCATGACCGGTGAGAAAGTGGAACAATCCCCGAGTTGGCTTGAAGTACTTCATTTTCAATCTTTCCCTTACATCTGGTAGGAACTGAAAGGTTTTTCTACCAGTTTCATCCAATTCCCATATTTCCTGCCATAGGTTTACCCCTCTTTCCCTAATCTCACCTTTGTCCCTGACTGGTGCTCCTATAATTTCTTCTACCTTGGTAATAACCCCCTTTTTTACCCAGTACCAAGCTGCCTGTTCCCTAATCTTTATATCTAGGGGACAGAGTCCCATTATGATTAACAGGGCTCCTCCTGGGGATGTTCTGTAAGCTCCCACAGACCTTAATATCATATTTCTTTGTACTCTCCTCACCGTCATAGCAGGCACCACCCTCGTGAGCCTGTGAGCCCAAACTCCTGAACCGTAACCCATTATTGACGTCAGTATACTGTTGTGATAAAGTTTAATTAATTGAGGCGGAAGGTGAAATCTCTTGTGTCCTATGGTGATCAGATTATTTAGTGATTGTAGTGCTTTCTGGGTCACGGTTTCTATGTGCTTTGCGAAATTCCACCTTTCATCGATGATGATTCCTAAGTATCGTGTCTCTCGTCTCCTAAGAACAGGTATGCCGTCAATTCTCACGGTCGGGTTTCTTATCAATTGTCCTTTGAGTAGTAAGTAAGTCGACTTGGTTGGTGAAATAGTCATTTTGGTCCTGTGGCACCATAGTTGCAGTATGTCTATTGCTCTCTGTATTTTTGGCTCTATGTCCTCGCGACTTCGGCCGCCAACCAGCAGGAGGAGGTCGTCGGCGTAAGCTATCACCTCTAGCACATCATCACTCTGTTGTAAACTTTCCAGAAGAGGCTCCATGTGGATGTCCCAAAAAAGGGGACCCAGCACAGAGCCCTGAGGGCAACCTTTAGTGATAGTTTTCCGGACTTTCCCGCTAGGGGATGATAGCCATACCTCCCGGTCTTCACAATAGCTCCTCAGACACCCATATAGCAGCCCTGGACACTCCTTCTCCCGTAAGCAGGAGAAGAGCGAAGGCCACCACAGGTTGTCAAAGGCGCCACTGATATCCACCATGATGCCAACCACATACTTACACGGGGCTGAGCCACAGACCTCGGCCGCTAGGGCGATTGCATCAGATGCCGATCGGCCCGGCCTGAAACCGAATTGCCTGTCGCTCACCCCGTGCAGCATGCGGTGAGCAGTCAGTCTGTCCGCTAGCAGCTTTTCAAGTAGTTTGCCGAAGCTGTCCAGCAGGCAAATGGGCCTGTAGGATTTGGCCTCTGCAGGGTCCTTCTCGGGGCCCTTTTTAATGATCACCACGTTCGCAGTTTTCCATATTTTAGGGAATTTGCCTTGCCTAAGGCATGCATTAAAAGTGTGTGTGAGTGGCGCAACTAACTGTGGGGCTAAAAACTGCACTACCTCCGCCACAATGCCGTCCGGCCCGGGGGCTTTCCCCTTTTTTAGGGACTTAATAAGAGCAGCAACTTCCTCTTCAGCGAAGGGGAGGACCGCCACGTCGTTTTCATACCTATGAAGGTCTTCTTCACGTAATTGACGTTGCTCTTCAGTGTCTTCATTTCTATCATCGTCAGGCAACAGCGACTGGAGGAGGACCTCGGCAGTTTCCTGCCAAGATTCCGTCATCCCGTCCCCGCGCCTGAGCGTAGAAATCATTGTTGGGGAACGAATCTTTTCCCTTACCAGTCTATATGGCACGCCCCAAGGATCGAGGGCCAGTTGACTGGTTACGAAATTTTCCCAGCTAGTTGTTCTTGTCTTTTGTAGTTCCTTTTGAAAGTTCTCTTTTGCCTCCCGGTATAATTGCAGCCATCTTTGCTTCTCCCACCAGACGACACTGCGCTGGTAGTGCTTCCTCAGTCTCCTGACTGACTGACATAGCTCCTGCAGTTCGGCTGACCATGGTGCCGGTGTGGCCGCTACGGCCCTTCTCCTGGTTGGTACGGCTACCTCAATCGCTCTTGTTACTGCGCACACCAGTCCTTCTGCTCTGTCGTCCACATTCATGTCTTGTCCTTCGTCTCCTTCCGGTAATGGAGGGATGTCGCACTCTCTGGCTAGACGTTCCCAGTCTGCTTTCCTAAAGTTCCTTTGCACCTCCCACCCCATGGCCCAGCGGCACTCTCTGTCTCCAACCATGAAGGTAATCAGATTATGATCACTAGTGGTGGCATTGTCTTCCACTTTCCACTCCCGGAGAATATTCACTGTGTTTGGCATGACCAACGTCACGTCAATGTTGGTACCCTGTCCTCCTCCAGCCACGTAGGTGGGGGGATTTCCTGGTCTGTTTGCCACCACTAGTTGGAGAGCCATTATCATTTCTTCAGCTTTGGCTCCATTTTCGTCCCTAGTGCCACTGTACCACAGGGGGGATTTAGCATTTATGTCAGCAGTTATAATGATTTTGCGTCCCCGCAACGCCATGGCCACACTCACTAGATGGTCTATATATTGTTCAATTCTCTCCCCGTACTGGAAGTACATATTAATAATGATAACGATTCCAGCAGGAGATTGTATCTCCACGACGTTGCAGTGACTGTTGGAGAACTGTGTCAAGGGGGTTGCACGCAGTGCCGTGTTTGGTATTAGAGTAGCCGCTCTGGGGATATCCCCACTGCTGATAGTTTGCCATGTTGCGGCAGTGAACGCAATTTTTCCAGCCAGAGAGTACGGCTCCTGTAGACAGAGTACATCCAATCTCTTTTCCACCACTTCCTTTCGGAGCTCCTGCATTACTATTTAGTCTTTGTTTTTGTGAATTTGTAGGTTAACTCTCATTTCACATTTCCTGCAAACGTGACCTTATTTTGACGTCACGCAATATCGGCGGCCGCAGAAACTGCTATCGACTTTCGTTAACGTTCGATGTGGGCCTCTCTCGCGTGGGTAACAACAAGTGGACTTATGAGATGATTGTTACGCGCGAAATATTTGTGACGAGGAAGAATACGAATGTTACCGCTCACCGTTTTACTGGCAGCAATTTAAACTGTGCTCTTAGGTTCCTGCCTAAGCACACACTCGGAAATAGCCAAACATTCGGAAATAAAGAGTCAAATATTTGTCAGAAGGTAGAACGTGAATTTTAGTGCTGCTCGTTTCACAAGCAGCTATTTACGCTGTCCTCTTAGGTTCCTGCATAACCACACACTCGGAAATCGCCACTTACCCGGAAATAAACAGCCAAATATTTATTTAATCATTCGTTCTCGAATCAGACGGAACATTTAAATAACATCGAAAATTGCAGAACGTTCTTATATTACATCCATAAGAAAGCTCCATAATGTGTTAACACCCCGAGGTAAGACAATAAAGTAATGAGACTAATGTGAAAAAAATTTTGTTTGCCGTTTTAGTCAAGTTTAGCGTTGTCTCCTTCAAAGTAGTTCCCTTCTGATTGCACACACTTTTTGCAAGGCTTCTGCCATTGATGGTAACATTTCTGGAACTCATCTCCTGTAATATCGTCCAAGACCCTCGTCACAGCTTTTTGGACATCTTGTGTTGTTTGAAAATGGTGTCCCTTGACCGCCGTTTTGACTGCTGGAAATAGAAAAAAGTCGCACGGAACGATATCTGGTGAATAAGGTGGTTGTGGTAGTACAGAAATTTGTTTTGAGGTTAAAAATTGCTGTAGTGACAGAGCAGTATGGGATGGCGCATTATCATGATTTTTGCACAAATCTTTCTCATACCAAGATCTTCAGTTATTATTAGACGAACCGTTTCTTGATTGATGTTCAGTTCTTCTGCAATCATTTTCATGGATAATCTTTGATCAGATCGTACAAGTTCACTCACCTTGGCCAAGTTGACATCCGTCCATGATGTTGATGGTCGTCCACTGCGGTCTTCATCTTCAACGTTCGTTCTGCCTTCACTAAACATTTTATGCCAACGAAAAACTTGAGCTCTTGACGTAACCCCCTCTCCAAAAGCCTTCTGAAGCTTACCGTAAGTTGTCGTCGCGTTTTCACCCAATTTAACGCAAAAAGAAATGGCATACCGTTGCGCAATATTATGCGGTTCCATTTCCGTAACGAGAGACAGAAACACGTTAACTTATTACAACACAACTCACGACTGAACAGTTGCATCGACCAAAGCAGCTTATAGACCAAAATCAAAGATATTGTGCCTACAGAAGCTTGCAGGGTTGCCACATCTTGCAAAGAAAATCAGTCTCATTAATTTATTGTCGCACCTCGTATATATGAGGTGCGAACCTGCATCTTTTGACTCATTTAAGCAAGATGCTATCCATTATGTTAGAGCCTATGCACGTGATTTTTGCCATAAGTCTCCATTATCTCTTGAAGGCTTATATCGCTGATGCATTATTAGCTGACATTTAATGATAACGCTGACTTTTTGTGATACATTTTCAATGCGCCGTTGGCTTTAAACGGCATACTCCAAATTATAATACAAAACAGCTAAAATAAATATAGCACCAGCCGTAGCGATTGTCGGTATTGCGGTGGGCCTCACGATATTCCGTGACGTCAAAGTGACTTCACAATTGGAAGAAGTGTTGTGAGACTAGTGTTTCCCTGAATTTATTGGTCATGTATGCTCCTTGCCAACATTCTGTTACCTGGTGTTAACGAGTTGTAGCCTGTAATCAATTCCATTTTATGACAAGGATTATAGTTCGTATTATGGCATTTCCGTTCCGTCTATTTATAAGAGTGACGACGAGCGTGCAATCTTAATAAAGTTAAAAAGAATCAGTACAAGTGTCGTTCACTTAGTCGCTACGAACAAATAAAGCAAATGTAAGTTAACCAAAAGCGGAGCTGAACCCGAAAAACTCTAAAATATAAAACACATTCTCTTGAAGTTTATTTCTGGTGATGATTCGAATTAGCATTAAACTGAGAATCCAACAGTACAATATTTTGCAACAAAAAAATCCGACTTCTGCTTTGTAGGTGAGTGTACCAATTGATGTGATCTGTAATATCACCCACCAGCATTAGCCCAACATCACCTACAGGCTAGACGATTTTTTTTAGTACGCTTCAGTATAATCAGAGCTTCACGTTGCACTTCGTGGTGTTCAGAATAAAGAAATGGTAACATTGAAAGCTGACGAAACATTTGCAATACCAACGTCAACGTCAACAATTAGAAAACGTGGAAAAGAGGTACATAAGTTAACTACAATAGAAAGTAAAAAGCTCGGGGAAAAAAACAATGATAACGTTAAATTTACGTTGTTAATAATCGGACTGGTGGCTTTCCAAATAGCTGTAAAGATTTCCTCTAGACCAGTTTTTTAAGGCAAAACAACAGGGCTTGTCGAATGTAAATAGTTTCATTTTGAAAGTGAAATCCAACGTTGTGGAGCATAAATCCTCAGAATCCTTCTAGAGCTAAGACCTTACGATTCACAGAAGGAAATTTTTCTTCTCTGATCTGTTTGAAGGGCAAGTTCCGGTTCACAAACTTTATCAGAAGAGAGGAGAAAACTCAATTCGATCATCAATTGCATGTCAGTTTGCACTGGGTTCCATGACATTACCACTTCCCACAGATCGTTCTCCGTCTGAACTCAGTCACATACTAAAATTGCTCTCTTTGACAACGACGACACAAGTGGTATTTATTCCCACATTTTCACTTCGTTTCATAGTTTTTCGGTGACAGCGTGGCGTAACATTGACCTCCCGGTCACATGTTCTTACAGCTACAGACAGACCTCATCACGGCAATCACAGCATAAGACATTAATAAACATTTCATTAAAAAATGCAACGCTGCTCCTGGCGACTGCTAAATCACCGATACAAACCTAAATAATCTCCCGCCTCCCCATGCAAGCCCATGCACATAAGGACAGCAATGGCGGCCGGTGAATCGTCCGGAACAGCAGGCTTACACACGAAGATAGTAATGCCTTCTAGTGAAACTGTTCTAATTGTAGCCAGTAGCTAGTGTGTGTGGATCTGGTGAGTGCAACATTCTCCGAGGATGTGAGACAACATGGAGGAGACTGATGAGTATCAGGAAGCTGTTGATAAAGCCCTGAGTGGAACTGTTACTGATTAAGTGAAGAGTTTCAAGAAGTATTAACCAAAAATAAGGCGTGCTGAGTTAAAGACTGTGTATGTCATAGAGATCAGCTGACAGCTTCGTCAACAATACCTCGAGAACTTGTCGAGGAAGATCCTCTAGAATACAAGAGAATGTTGCTGTTAGAAGTAGTTTATCTTGTCGCAAAATTGAAGTAGATAGTTCTTGTGAGTTAGTACTGGTAAAGGACATTGTTGGAAACCGGAATAAAATAATAATTTCGTCCTTCTACCGACCTCCTAATTCAGATGATACTGTTGCAGAAAAGTTCAAAGAAAAATTGAGTTTGATTTCAAACACGTACCCGACTCTACGATTATAGTCGGTGATGACTTTAATTTACCCTCGATATTTTGGCGAAAATACATGTTTAATTCCGGAGATACGCATAAAACATCATCCTAAATTGTACTAAATGCATTCTCTGAAAATTATTTCCAGCAGTTAGTTCATCAGCCCACGCGAATAGTAAATGGTTGCGAAAACACCCTTGACCTCTTAGCAACAAATAATCCTGAGTTGGTAACGAGCATCAAAACGGATACAGAGATTTGTGAACACAGGGTCGTCGTAGCGAGATTGAATATTGTAACCCCCAAATCCTCCAAAAACAAACGAAAAATATACCTGTTCAATAAAAATTCACTTGGCGCATTCTTGAGAGACAATCTGCACTCCTTCCGAACTAATAATATAAGTGTAGTCCAGATGTGGCTTGATTTCAAAGAAGTAGTATCGGCAGCAATTGAGAGATTTGTACCAAATTAACAAACGACTGAGCTGAGCCTCCTTGGTAAACAAAACGGGTCAGAACACTGTTGCAGAAACAACGAAAGAAACATGCCAAATTTAAATAGAATGGTGCGAAAATTGGCAGTTGGCCCTAAATAACGAAAAGTGTGAGTTCATCCACATGAGTGCTAAATGGAATTCGTTAAACTTCGGTTACACGATAAATCAGTCAAATCTAAGCCGTAAATTCAAATAAATACCTGAGAATTACAATTACGAAATGTACATTGCAAGGAACACAAACAAAATGTTGTAGGGAAAGCTAACCAAAGACTGCGCTTTATTGGCAGGACACATTGAAAATGTAACAGATCTACTAGGGAGACTGCCTACACTACGTTTGTCCATCCTCTTATAGAATACTGCTACGCAGTGTGGGATCTTTACCAGATAGGACTGACGGAGTACATCGAAAAAGTTCAAAGAAGGGCAGCACTTTTGTATTATCGCTAAATATGGCAGAGAGAGTCACTGAAATGATACGGGATATGGGCTGGACGTACTTAAAAGAAAGGCGTTTTTCGTTGTGACGGAATCTTCTCACGAAATTCCTATCACCAACGTTGTACTTCCAATGAGAAAATATTTTGTTGACACTGACCTACATAGGGAGAAACGATCACCACGATAAAATAAGGGAAATCGGAGTTCGTACGGAAAGATATAAGTGTTCGTTCTTTCCGCGCGCTACACGAGATTGGAATAACAGAGAATTGTGAAGGTGGTTCGATGAACTGTCTGCCAGGAACTTATATGTGATTTGCAGAGGATCCATGTAGATGCAGATGTAGAATTATGAGAATGAGCGTGGGGTAATACGACAAACTGTATAACGCTGAAGAGCCAAAGAAACTGGTACACCTGCCTAATGTCGTGTAGGGCACCTGCGAGCACTAGAAGTGCCGCAACACGACGTGGTTTGGACTAACGTCTGAAGTACTGCTGGAGGGAACTGACGTCATGAATCCTGCAGGGCTGTCCATAAATCCGTAAGAGTACGAGGGGCGGAGATCTCTTTTGAACAGCACGTTGCAAGGCATCCAAGATATGCTCAATAATGTTAATGTCTGGGGAATTTGGTGGACAGTGGAAGTCTTTAAACTCAGAAGAATGTTCCTGGAGCCAGTCTGCAGCTATTCTGGACGTGTGGGATGTCGCATTGTCCTGCTGGAAATGCTCGAGTCAGTCGGCACGCACAGTGGATATGAACCGATGCATGTGATCAGACAGGATGCTTACGTACTTGTCACCTGTCGGAATCGTATCTAGACGTATCCGGGATACCATATTGCTCCAACTCCACACGCCCCACACCATTACAGAGCCTCCACCCGCTTGAACAGTCTCCGTACACGTCTATCCGCTCGATGCAATTTGAAACGAGACTCGGCCGACCTGGCAACGTGTTTCCAGCCATTAAAGTCGAATGTCGGTGTTGACAAGCCCAGAGAATGCGTAAAGCTTTGTGTTGTGCATTCATCAAGGGGATACGAGTGGGCGTTCGGCTCCGAAAGCCCATATCGATGATGATTCGTTGAATGGTTCGCACGCTGACACATGTTGATGGCCCAGCACTGAAATCTGCAGCAGTTTGCGGAATGGTTGCACTTCAGTCATCGTTGATCCCTTTCGCTGCAGGATCTTTTTCCGGCTGTAGCGATATCAGAGATTTGATGTTTTACCGGATTCCTGATACTCACGGTACACTCGTGATATGGGCGTACGAGAAAATCCCCATTTCATCGCTACCTCGGAAATGCTGTGTCCCTTGGTTCGTGCGCCGTCTACAGCAACAATATCAAATTCACTTAAATCTTGATAGCCTACCAGTGTAGCAGCAGTAACCGATCTTACAACTGCGCCAGAAACTTGTCTTAAATAGGCGTTGCCGACCGCAGCGCCGTGTTCTGCTTGTTTACCTATCTCTGTATTTGAATACGCATACGTATACTACTTTCTTTGGCGCTTAAGTCTAAAATGCAAAAAAAAAGTTAAGAGAATGAGAAACGCAGTTCCTTCCAGTCCAAAACTAGAGGCTGTCTAACGATTTTTAGCTAGTGGCGACAGTTGCCAAGCTCTAGCCATCACGTTTCGAATACCAGTCTTCAACGCTTCAGGTTTCATGCCAGAAGTACTTACAGCTATACCTACAGCGTTAGAAGAATATATGTAAGTAAGATCTCACTAGTTGTTGCTTGCTAACCAGTTAATTTACAGTATATGGTAGAAGAAAATTCGAGAGCAGGCCTGCCTTTTGTATCACGCAATAAACAATTTTGAAAAGAGGAGCACATTCTTAGCAATGCGTTAAAAGTAAATAAATGTAGAAATGTGTCAATATATATTTTGGGGTTTTTGCTCCCAACAACTATGCCAACCATACAAGAGGTGATCAAACAAAATATATAAATTTTATTTAGTGCAGTTTAATATTAAATACTGGATGTAGAACAAAACTTGCTAGTCAGGAAATGATATTTTACTGTAAATACCTCTAAAGAAAGTACCCTTCTGTTACAAATTCGTCATCTGAATCACCGGCGTTGGAGGAGGTTCCGGATAACTTCGGGGTAGCTGATGGTTGTGGGACTTCGAACAATATGAGTCTCTCATCTGTCAACACTAATTGAATATGGTTTTGGGATGTAAGTCTATTTTTCAAGGAAGGGTCTCTCAACTGAGCTACAAAATATTTCCCAAATAAGTCAACCTCGTCGAGCTGAGGTCTGTTTGAAGTTAACGGGCAACTCTCGCATATTTTCTATAACTTTTCAATGTCGCTCTCAACTTTTGCCAACTTGCTTACACGTCTTTATCTTTTAATTATTAAGTTTTTTAATTTTTTTATTGTGTGTTGGAAGAGTAGACAGAAGTAGGGCTTGTGATGAGCACACGATTTTCTGTAAGATGTCAACAGTTTGAAGATTGGACGCGCCGTTTTCGTCATCTGTCCCATCATCTTTAGCACTGGTAGCAGGTGTAATCTGAAACTGAAAGACTACCAATATTTAATCGCTCTCGCAGCTCTCAATGTTTGTATTTATGTGTTTGTACGCACTTGCAAATTTTGCTTTGTAACTGATATTTCTTTATTAGGTTCCACAAACATCGGAGGAAAGGCTGTGAGTGCAAAAAAAATTCGAAATAAAAAAGAATTTTCCTTTATGTTGTGGCGCTATTGACGGAAAGGAGGTCACTACAAAGTCTCCGTCGCTCTGAGTTTTACAACTACAAAGGAGATTACAGCGTTATACTTTTGGCACTGGTAAATATTGACGGTAAGTTTCTATACACAACTGGCAACCAATGGAAGAGCCAATGACGCAATTGTATTCCGGTTGTCCTTAATTTCGTCAGCCCTACATAATAGTACGCTAAATTCTCCTAATGAACACTTCATTTTGGGTGATGATGCGTTCTCTTTGTCACCAAATTTAATGAAGTCCTTTTCCAGGAAATTTGACATTAGGGAACGTGTATTCAGCTACTGTGTTGTTTATCGTGTGCACGCTTAAGATGGAAAACGCGTTTCTTATAATGGCAGCATGACTTAGCATCTTCGGAAAAGAAATCAAAGTTGATTCAGTACAATGTAGATGCTCTCTCCACAACTGATTGCGAACAATGTCAGCAATAACGTAATGTGAAAGACTATGGGTTGACCACTGTAATGGTACTTGAATTACGTAACCATTACGGCAGCTCAACTCAACCTCTCAACACCAGCAATATTCTACTGTGTTTCTGTAAAGTAGTTGACATATTTCTGAGACAACATTCAGATTTGATTTCATTAATGTAGAGGTACTTTGATACATCGATATGTTTATGTTGCAATGATATTATTCTTATGTGTATTCTTTCTTCTGTCACAATGATCTTTGACGTACTTGTAACTCTTGATTTTTGGGCGCGTAAGCAGTTGGTTAGAGTCGGACCTTGAAAAAGTCAAGTCTTGGACGTCATGTTGGAAAGACGCGTATTGTAGTCAGCTTATAAAATGTGAACTTCAACAGTGAGGAAGATGTTTTCAAGTATGTTTTGTATTGTGAAGTGATGTTTTGTGTGTTACGTGATATTGCAGCAAAAGTAATAAAAAGAAGTGTAACTTAAATTCGGAGTGCTGATTACTTTTTTACATCACCATTGTCCTGAAAAAGTGTAATCTTCGAGAATGGTTTGTGAAACACATCTATAAAACTTTTGACTATAGCAGAATAAAACCTAGGCCTCTTTGCATCCGAGCTTGGAATCGTCACCACCTAGATTTTCGACGATTGAGCCATGATTTTACAACGAGACCAGCGTGGGAAACACGAAAAGATGGGTGCCTAGTTTATTCATTATTACATGAAATGACTTTATTAACTGTGCTCTAATGACACCTGCCACATAATATGACTGTTGTTGCGCGAAAATGCAGTATTTAGCAGCGTGAGCAACACCACAATCATTATTAAATTTTTACCTTTGTTGTGGTAGAGTTGTTAGACCACGAAGGCACTGACACCGGAGTTTTTCAGTCTGGTCAGCGGCGTTCCACTGGGACAAAGTACCGTCATTTAAAGGGACTCGCTCGACAAACACATATTCGAAAACTGTATCGGAAACAAGGAAGAAAGTGGCTGAGTACTCCAGTGGCAAAGCAGATCTACTTAGGCTCTACTCAGTTATTTACGAACTCCGTAAAGTAAATTGTTCTGAACATCTTACTAACGTTATTCTTCAGTGAATCACAAAGTTTGCTCAAACGTTAATAGTTAATAAGATCAACAAGATTGCCAAATATTTTGAAACACAATGGGTTGGCAGTCGTAATCGTCTGATACAGCCTACTATCTTATTAATTCACATACTCTGAAGAGTACTTTCTTTTGAAGTAATTGTTATTATCGTTTTCTCCTCATGTTTACAAATATGTCTGTTGCTTTTGTTTCTATTTTAGTGAGTAATAGAAATTATATCTACTAACGTCAAGGAAGGTAACAATTAATTATCTGAATGAGATTTTCACTCTGCAGCGGAGTGTGCGCTGATATGAAACTTCCTGGCAGATTAAAACTGTGTGCCCGACCGAGACTCGAACTCGGGACCTTTGCCTTCCGCGGGCAAGTGCTCTACCATCTGAGATGGTAGATCACCATCTCAGATGGTAGAGCACTTGCCCGCGAAAGGCAAAGGTCCCGAGTTCGAGTCTCGGTCGGGCACACAGTTTTAATCTGCCAGGAAGTTTCAATTAATTATCTATTTACTGATTTATCTGGGCTCGCGGTTTTGATGTGACACACACAGTGACTAAAAACCAAACGTACCAAATTCGATTTTTACCTCCTCGTGATGGCTACATCTTTAAAAAAAAATGGTTCAAATGGCTCTGACCACTATGGGACTTAACATCTGAGGTCATCAGTCCTCTAGAACTTAGAACTACTTCAACCTAACTAACCTGAGGACATCACACACATCCATGCCCGAGGCAGGAATCGAACCTGCTACCGTAGCAGTCGCGCGGTTCCGGATTGAGGCTCCTAGAACGCTCGGCCACCGCGATCGGCGATACATCTCTCAAGAAACTGTCGGTTGCAGTGAACTATGGTAGCTTCGGTACATAGATCTATACATGGCCTTTATCGTCTTTATAACATTTCTCAAAAAACTTAATATGTCGGGAACTGTCACTCCTAATCCCTATAAAAAATTCATTCTTTAATTTCATCATAGAATTTTCCCTCTTCCCTTGTTGGCATAATCACAACGAAGTATTTTCCATAACAGTTCATAATTTACGTGAGTTTATAAAAATATCTATACCTATACCAATACTGTCCGCACTCCATTTTACACAGCAGCTGGATTTGATTGAGCTTCTTCTGATACTGAAGACATTTCGCAAGGAAAGTATAATACGCACAACAGTAGTTCCTCAACAGCATCTAGTGCTCTGCTGGCGACTAGCACCTTTTAAGACACCTCCAGTAATGGGTGCCACTAGATCACGTAACCGTGTTACTGGTCCTTTGACGTCACTAAACTCAAATGTGCTTGAGTTTGCAGGCCGCTAGTAGACAACTGGACGGTGAAGGGGAACAATCGACGGATAATAAAAACGGTCGGTACTGGCTAGTACTACTGCCCAACACTACTGTCCCTGCGTGCAGGGGCTTATACTTCCTTACCATGCCTTACAATGTCACGCATCATGTATGTTATTGTTCTGGGATAATGTCTCCCGAATCTCACTTTTCCTTAAATCCAATAAACACAAGTGACCCCTCCTCCTACCAACCCATGACCCTCCTCTCGGTGTTCATCAAGGTCTTCGATTGCATCATCTCCGAACGCATCCATAAACGCCTGAGTATGCTGCCTATTAACCAGCACGAATCCAGTCCAGCTCCCAGCCATCTGATGATAACCATCTTCTACATCACAACCGTCTCCATTCCCATCACCTTAGAAGACCTGCCATTTTTGCTTCCTATGACCTCAAGAAAACCTATGCCAGAATATGGAATTCTAATTTTCTTTCCGATCTCCAGATATACACATTTCCAAGTAACTACAGCCTGTCTACTCGTATCTAACGCTCATCGTTTGTCACCATTAAAACAACCAATTTCCTTGTTTCTCATTCTGCTGCTTGTTTGCGCCAAGACTCTGTAATGTCTCTCCTCTTCTGCATGTCCTCTGCATCGCTCGCATACCCAAACCAACTCCTCCTGTTCATCTCGCACAGCATCCTAACGATACCACTCCCCTAACACCAGGCATTTGCAGAAATCTCAACGGTCCCTCTAATTCCTTATTACCCAGTTTCTGTCGTAGTGCAACCTCTAGCTCCTCAAGATACACTATGTGATCAAAAGTATCCGGACATCTGGCTAAAAATGATTTACAAGTTCGTGGTGCCCTCAATCGGTAATGCTGGAATTCAGTACTGTGTTGGCCCACCCTTACTCTTGATAACAGCTTCCACACTAGCAGATGTACGTTCAGTCAGGTGCTGGAAGGTTTCTTGGGGAATGGCAGCCCATTCTTCACGGAGTGCTGCACTGAGGAGAGGTATCAATGTCGGTCGGTGAGGCCTGGAACGAAGTCGGCGTTCCAAAACATCCCAAAGGTGTTCTATAGGATTCAGATCAGGACTCTGTGCAGGCCAGTCCATTAAAGAGATGTTATTGTCATGTAAACACTCTGCCACAGGACGTGCTCGATTGTGTTGAAAGATGTCATCGCCATCCCCGAATTGGTCTTCAACAGTGGGAAGCCAGGAGATGCTTAAAACGTCGATGTAAGCCTCTGCTGTGATAGTGTCATGCAAAACAACAAGGGGTGCAAGCCCCCGCCATGAAAAACATAATCACAGCATAACACCACTGCCTCCGAATTTTACTGTTGGCACTACTAATGCTGGCAGATGATGTTCACCGGGCATTCGCCATACCCACACCCTGCCACCAGATTACTACATTGTGTACTATGATTCGTCACTCCACACAACGTTTTTCCGCTGTTGATTCGTCCATTTTTTTTTGCTCCTTACACCAAGCGGGGCGTCTTATCCTCACGATTCCTGTGTGATGTGTGGCTTATGAGCAGCCGCTCGACTACGAAATCCAAGTTTTGTCATCTGCCGCCTAACTGTCGCAGAACTTGCAGTGGATCCTGATGCAGTTTGGAATTCCTATGTGATGGTCTGGATAGATGTCTGCCCATTACACGTTACGATCCTCTTCAACTGTCGGCGGTCTCTGTCAGTGAACAGACGAGGTCGGCCTGTACGCTTTTGTGGTGTATGTGTCCCTTCACGTTTCCATCTATCACATCAGAAACAGTGGACCTAGGGTTGTTTAGGTGTGTGGAAATCTCGCGTACAGACTTACGACACAAGTGACACCCAATCATCTGACCACGTTCGAAGTCCGTGAGTTCCACAGAGGGCCCCATTCTGCTCTCTCAGGATGTCCAATGACTACTGAGGTCGCTGATATGGAGCACCTAGCAGGAGATGGCAGCACAATGCACCTAATATGAAAAACGTATATTTTTAGGGTGTCCGGATACTTTTGATCACAGTGTATATCCTTCGAAAACCCATATAATAACTAAAGGACGAACCAAGCACAACTTCTATCGCCACTATTCGTTCCTCACCATTTACGATACTCTTATCCAATTGACTAATATACTAAAATACCTCAGACTAACCTTTAACTTTGCACTAATAATGACACCTTCTAAACATGAAGCAGAAAATCTGGAATAAACTAAAACTATCGACGAAACCTGGGGATTGTATTCTTGCACAATTCTCCTCCCCCGACTCATCCAATCGTATGCCAATGCCGCAGGGATAGGCTCTACATTCAGTTTCTAATAGTCGTTCCAAATGCTTAAACCCATGCTCTTAGTTTTGCTAGCTGCATCCGCTTCAATTCCCTTATTCGAACGTTTTACTTCCCTCCTGTTCCAAACATCTCATTGTATTCCGGAAACACGAGACCAACAACCTCATCGTTTGTCCTCTTACAGATCCTGGCATGCTGTACATCCTGTCGACGCTACACCTACACAACCACCATTTCTGTTTTCAACATGATTTCCACAGCTTTCTCTCGTCATACAATGAAATTTCGTCCTGACATTTATCGTTCGCATCACACCAACTCACATCTCTCTTTCCTTTTTCGCGCCCTAGTTCCCTACTTTGTCAGCCCATACTTTTGCTGTTTCTCCGTAATCATTTTCAGGTGTACAAGGAAATTAATCTTCTGGGGTCTAATTTGTGCATGTGTCTATGGGAGAAGAGAAAGGGGGAGGATTAATTTAGTGTAATCGTCCATAGTATTGTTTACTTGATTCAATCTTCTCTAAACATAATGCAGCCTGTCAGCAGCAGTTAATAATAAAAATCAACATTATGCCTTTCTCTTTTGTTTGACCTTTTCTGCGCTTGTCCCATTCCTAATCCATTACGTATGGAAACATTTACATACGTTTTTCTAGCATTCAAAGTACCAATTTGCACCTGGTGACAAAAACTGGAATGAATTTTTTTCCCAGCCTAAATCGGTTCCGCATCAACGCATTAGAATATTGACCAAGTTTTATTGGCACATGTCAATTACAGTCTACACTGGATGTCTATGAGTTGCTGCACTTTAATTATAACTACTCAGAACAAGATGGGGTGGATAGTATGAGGAATGAGAAGTCCATTCAAGGTGTTAGATTACATGAATAAAAAAGTACAACACAAGTATGTGCACAGAATATGGTAGACTTTACGGAAAGTAAGCTTAGTGAATAAAAGGATAGTCGCCCGCTTAAAAGAGCTCAGTAATCTCTTTGAAGCGCTGTAGATGATGTAGAAGTGCTACCAAACGATCAAGTGATTTTCCACAACTGACGTAATTCATGAGAGTGACGTGTTATGTATATGGCAATCGATTGTATAGAATCAGTGCACTAAAACTATTAATTGTGGAGACGTGACAGAATGAAGCTGTCGTGTTTGGACGTGTCCATGACCACACCGTTAATTAATTTGCCCGTTTTCTGATTATTCAGCGTGGTCCAGCGTGTCTGCAAGGCGTAATGTACCACCTGCGGCACTGTAATGCCTCATAGGAAAAGTGGCCGAAAAGTGTATTCTAACCGATAGGGACCGGAAAGAAGTGTCACACCTTGTAAATGATCATCAGTTTTATACCTGACAGGAATTCCTGCGCTTATTGAATGTAGGTCCATCTCAACCATCCCCGAAAGAACGTTACGAAGAGAACTGCATGCAGTGGACATTTGGAGTTGGGTACCTCGCAAAAGGCCATTTCTGACTGCTGCGCATGAAGATGCAATTCTTCACTGAGCCATACAGAACAAAAACTCGACAGTGGATGACTGTAGGCCGTTTATCTACATCTGTATTCTGTAAAGCACCGTGAGGTGCATGGCACAGGATACGTCCCATTGTACCACTTATTAGGGTTTCATCCTGTTCCATTTACGTATGGAGCGTGGGAAGAGTGATTCTTTGACTGTCTCTGTGCGTGCAGTAATTAATCTAATCTCATCCTCACGATTCCTGTGTGAGCGATACGTAGGGGGTTTTAGTACATCCCTAGAGTAATTTTTTAAAGCCGTTTCTTGAAACTTTGTTAATAGACTTTCTCGTGATAATTTACGTCTGCATCAAGAGTCGTGATGACTGGGTGTTGTGTGATGTCCTTAGGTTAGTTAGGTTTAAGTAGTTCTAAGTTCTAGGGGACTGATGACCATAGATGTTAAGTCCCATAGTGCTCAGAGCCATTTGAACCATTTTTTCTTCAAGAGTCTGCCATTTCAGTTCCTTCAGTATCTCTGTGACACTCTCGAACGGATTAAACAAACATGTGATCATTCGTGCTGCCCTTCTCTGTATACGTTCAAGATCCCCTGTTAGTCCTAATTGGTATGGGTCCCACACACTTCAGCAATATTCTAGAATGGGTCACTCGAGTGATTTGTAATCAATTCCTTTTGCAGAAAGACTGCACTTCCGCAGTATTCTACCAATAAACCGAAACCTAACGTCTGCTTTACCCACAACTGAACCCACGTTATCATTCCATTTCACACCCCTACAGAATGTTACACCCAGATATTTTTATGAGACAGCTGATTCCAACAGTGACTCATTGATATTATAGTCATAGAATACTACGTTTTTTCGTTTTGTGAACTGAAAAATTTTACATTCCTGAACATTTAGAGCATGCTGCCAATCTCTGCACCATGTTGAAATCTTCTCAAGATCTGATGAATATTTATGCAGATTCTCTCAGATACTACTTCATTATAAATAACTGCTTCATCTGCAAAAAGCCTAACTTTACTGTTAATATTGTCTGCAAGGTCATTAAAATACAACATGAACTGCAAGGGTCCCAACATACTTCCCTGGGGCACATCCAAAGTTACGTCTACATCTGATGGTGACTCTTCAGCAGCACGGGATTAGCCGAGCGGTTTAAGGCGCTGCAGTCACGGACTGTGCGGCTGGTCCCGGCGGAGGTTCGAGTCCTCCCTCGGGCATGGATGGGTGTGTGTGTTTGTCCTTAGGATAATTTAGGTTAAGTAGTGTGTGTAAGCTTAGGGACTGATGACCTTAGCAGTTAAGTCCCATAAGATTTCACACACATATGAACATTTTTTTGTGACTCTTCATCCAAGATAACATACTTTGTTCTCTCTACCAAAAAGTCCTCAACCCAGTCACAAATTTCACTTGACGCCCCCTATTTACAGTGTGTGTATACCAAGAAGGTTCCCTCCAATTATGAACTGTTCTACTGGATGCATATCTACCTAGTGCGTCGTCAACTATTCTTTTAAATTGAGATAGGATTCCTCTACATGCTCCTAACCTGTGCTGAAAGTTTCAAGTTCCTCATCGAGATATGACTAGAGACCGGTTTATGTGCATTTGCATATTTGACTCCTTTTTCACCTGTTATTGCATATTTTAACTAAAACCTAGTGACGATGCATATTTTCGCTCTATGCTTACAACATTTTTAAAGCTGAGACAGCCGGCCGCTGTGACCGAGCTGTTCTAGGCTCTTCAGTCCGGAACCGCGCTGCTGCTACGGTCGCAGGTTCGAATCCTGCTTCCGGCATGGATGTGTGTGATGTCCTTAGGTTAGTTAGGCTTAAGTAGCTCTAAGTCTAGGGGACTGATGACATCAGATGTTAAGTCCCATAGTGCTTAGAGCCATTTGAACCATTTTGAACCAAAGTTTAGACGGGCGGTCTCTAGTTCGATCTAGTTTTGATGTCTCACAGATTGACCGCGACCTAGAATTGCGTGCAGTCGCTAACCGAGAAGCCACTGCCTAGCGAAATCTTTACAAAAGTGAACAGGAACAGGCAGACAAAGTCAATGCTTCTGCGCCCGCGCCCCCGGTTAATCCCCTCCGCTGTCATACCGTACGCGTCGGCAACAATTAAACTATACAAGCATTTAGTCACACCTCCATCGTTTCAGCTTAGCTTTCTATTTACTTGAACGCAGTTGAACGTGTTTACGACGTGTTGTGTGTAAGGTATTGTGCGCATGCCGCCCGAAAAAAGAAATGTCTTCTCGTGGATAGCTGACCATCCTGGAACATTTACATACGACGGAATTGTTTTGAATCGTCAAGTTTGCGAGAAAAACTTTGGTGCAAAAGAAAGTTTCAAACAGACCAGCATGTCAAGACAGATCTTCATATCGCAGGAATGCAGGAGAAAGGACTACGACAACAACTTCTGACAACAACAAGTTGCGGTAGCAGGGATTTGTCCAAGGGTAACCAAAAAAGTCGGTTAACATGGATCCATGTGAAACATTCTTTGCAAGCAGTATTCCTCTTCACAAACTTACAAACCTATCATCAAAGGCTTCCTACGCCAATATTGCTTAAATCGAAATATACCAGATGAATCAACATTCCTTAAAAATTACCTACCGACAATCACGTAAATGTTCTGGAAGAAATACGCAGCATTATCTGGATTTCAGTTGATGAAACTACAAACACTTGTGACCGTTACATTGTAGATTTAATTGTTGGTGCTTTAAAAGAAGAGCTTTCTTCTTCCTACTTAGCGGCCTGCAAAGAACTTCAAAAAGTTAACCATTCTGCGATCGCCAGATTTGTAAGTGAGGATATTAGAAAAATATTTCCAGACTCTTCTGCAAATGAAACGGTGTTTGTGTTTATTTCAGTTGCTGCTCCCTACATGATCAAAGCAGGAAAAGCCATCCAAGTAAGCTATTTTATCCCAATTTGATTCACGTGACGTGCTTTGCTGATGGAGTACATTGCCTTGCTGAAGAAGTACATTCCATGTTTGTGACTATAAATATACTGATTTCATCCACAAAAAAGTGTTTCTAAACACTCCTGCTCGCATCAAGACTGTTGACAAATCATCAAATGCCGTTTTAGAAAGGAATCATTTATCAAGCAGCACACAGTACGACAATATGATACGAAACACCAACTGCACATTTCTAAACATAGCCAGAGATCATCACAACTACTCCAAAATGAACCAAAGAACTTATGAGACATGTGACAACTTTCAATGAAATGAAATGAAATGTCGTGTGGCTAGGGCCTCCCGTCGGGTAGACCGTTCGCCTGGTGCAGGTCTTTTGAGTTGACGCCACTTCGGCGACCTGCTCGTCGATGGGGATGAAATGATGATGATTAGGACAACACAACACCCAGTCCCTGAGCGGAGAAAATCTCCGACCCAGCCGGGAATCGAACCCGGGCCCTTAGGATTGACAGTCTATCACGCTGACCATTCAGCTACCAGGGGCGGACAACTTTCAATGAATATGAACGATACATACATATACATATATATAACAACATTGAAACATTAATACTTTCACACTGCCCCGCAATGTTTTATATATATGATGAAATAGACACTACACCAACTAGTTACTTCATCATTTGTAACTTTGTGAATGGTACCCCTTTGTCAGAATGTCTGCTGCCTGTCCACCAGTTGGTATGTAATTTACTTCAATCTTACTCCCGAAGCAACATCAACAGCATATGATAAATTTGGTCTTGTGCTTTGTATTAAATATATCAAACTTCCAACCATTTCTCGATACAGTCCAGTATTATTAAAAGGTGACCCACCTGATGTCCATCCTGGTTCAATGGGTAAAGACAGTGGTTTTGATCCATCATATCGTATTCCTCTAAAATCATCTTCACAGATGCAGACTGATTTATTTGAATACAGTTGCCAAACCTCTTGATTTGTAAACCCAAGAAGTAATCAACTTTTTCTACACTGATTTGTAAATGTTTCCCCAACTGTTCAGTGAACTTAGCTGTGGCATCTGTAGAGCCCATAGCCAATCCATCATCAACATAAAACAATAATACCAGGTTTTCACCATAAAACATACATGGATCCGAACTGCTCTCTTGTAAGTTACATTCAGTAAGGAATCCAGCAAGACATTCATACCAGCATTTTGAGGCTTGCTTCAAACCATATAGACTCTTCAGTTACTTACACATCCTGTACTATCATCAAATCCCTCTGGTTGAGTAATGTAGATTTCTTCCTTCAAAATACCATTGAGAAATGCTGTCCTCGCATTAAATTGCCTTCTAGACCAATCATGTTGAATTGCAACATTCAAACGGCATGTCATTGTCTCAAATCTTGCAACAGGGCTAAATGTGTCAACATAATCTACTCCAAACCGTTGAGTATATCCTCTTGCCACCAGTTGAACCTTATTTGAGCAACATCATTATTTGCATTTAATTTTGTAGCAAAGACCCATTGATTTCCAATCACATTGTTTGGTTTAATTTTGTAAACTAATTCCCACGTTCCATTTTTCTTTAGAACATCCATCTCTTCCTCCATTGCATTCTTCCATACTTCGAATTCTCTGACTGCAATGCTTCCTGGTGTCTAACAAGGAAACATCATTCTTGGTTGATGAACTGAATCTTCACAGTAACAAGTTGGTTTCTTCCAATTTCGCCGTTAACGTAAATTGTGGCTTCCTCTTTCCTCATTTCTTGCTTCCAAGCTACTTCCAACTTCTCCCTCAGTGTCATATGACTGGTTGTTAACACTTTCATCACTTGTAGCAACATCTTGGTTCATGTAATCCTCTTCAAAATCCATATTTTCATGCTCAGTCTCTAAAATATCTGCATTCTTATGTATAGCTGACATTTCAACAACCCTTTTAGACTTTTGAGTGCCGATAAGAGGTTTCTGTAATGGTTTGCAATTGAACTTTACACCTCTGCAAACACACACGCACCTTTTTTCAGGAAAATAAACAGGGTATCCACAATCATCATAACCAACCACACATCCTTTTGAAGATTTAGCATCAAACTAATTCCGTTTCTGTGTAGGAATCCCAGCATAGCATTCGGTTCCAAATATCACCTAATTGTCTAAACGACCTTGTTTCTTCATAAATATTTCAATTGGAGTTTTACCTTTAATTTTTGTGGTACCTGTCCGATACAAAGTGTACGTTGCAGCCAGAACAGCTTCACCCCACAATGCTTTTGGCAGATGTTCAGCAGAGCAAAGCCAGGAACATGCCATCTCACACAGGATTCTATTTTACCGTTCAGAAATTCCATTCTGTTGAGGTCTATATGGTGCTGTGATTGAATGTTTCAGTCAAACTGAGCCAGCAAATTTTTGCACATCTTTATTGTGGAACTCCTTGCCTCCAGCTCTTTCACAGTAACATCAGACTGAGTCCTTATCATTTTAATGAACAGTGGCAACTTTTCTTTAATTTCATTTTGTGCCGCAAAAGGTATGTTACTCTAAAACTGGAAAAATCATCCTTAAAAACAGCAAAATTTCGATGACCCTGCAGATTATTTTATTCCATCAGACCACAAACATCTGCACACACTAACTCTCCAGGTTTAGTGGGTTTCTGCAGTCTTTCAACAAATGGCATCTGGTGATTTTTACCATAGACACACCATGCACAAAAACTGTTATCAGTTGTTGTCTCTATACCATGATCCTTCAAAAATTGGTGCACACAGCGTTTATTCTGATGACCTATTTTTTAATGCCAGCTCTGTAAAGTGTCATCAGTTTCAGTAACAACACAAGACTTTTCTTGACAAACAACTTCCACAGCCAAACGATAAAGCTCATTTTCACACCAGGCTGTGGCAATAGCAATACCAATATTGTTTTAGAAAAATACCACTGATTTGTCATCATTTTCCACTATTTGTTTTATTCCCTTGCAAAACCAAACATCTTCAAAACATCGTCCTGTCCATGTCTGTCCATTGAACATCTATACATCAATTTGCCCTATACCAAATGCTTCAATATGTACACCATTCTTGGCACTATCCATCTTCCTCGGAGTTTCAAATTGTTCATATGTAGTGTATCAATCACGCCGATTTGTTATGTGATGCGTTGCACCGCTGTACCACTCATCACAGTCCAGTGCATCTACTGAAAAGCTGTTGTATCTCAGCACTGATACTGTTTCCACCGATTTTGAAGTATCTGTGTAGCTCCAGCTTCTTGAATTATCCACTGATGTTACATTAGTTAACAACATAGCACAATCTTCTCCAACGCTGTCTTACACCGTTTTGGTAAGTGACCTACTTTACCATACGAAAAGCATTTTCTGTCTTCATTCCTTTTATAATGAAGCGTTCTTAATGAATCTGCTTCAGACGAGGTTTGTTTGCGCTTCTGTTGTGGTTTGTTAGTCTTCATTTTCGCCATCAGTACTGTAGCAACACTTTCGTCATCACGATCTGTTATTCTTAGTTCATAATTCAAACACCGTTTTTGCAATTTATTCCATGTCTTATCTTCAGTAGGTGGATTATGCCACGTAATATAAATGTAATCGAACTCTTTTGGAAAAGTTTCCAAAAATCGTGCACAAAGGTCACCATCGTCAATAGGCATCTCCAACAACGAAAACTAAGTTTGTAAATCAAATTTGGCTAGATGACCTTGTATACCTCCGGATGCCTCCCACACAATGTTATGGAGTTTATGTCTAAGCAGATCAATGATTTAACGTTTTCATCTGAGTGCACATTATAGATCTTGTGTAGCTTATCCCAAACCTCTTTAGCAGTCTTGCATTCTCCAACACGAAGTAAAGGCTTGGTATCAAGTGACAGAATTAGTCTTTTCCTTGTTTTTGTATTAGCCTTTGTCCATTTTGCAAGTTCGGTTTCGCAACTCTGTCCGCTTCCTTTTGGCCTAATCAGTTCACCACTTACGACACAAAAGATTTTGACACACTCTAAAATAGTTCTCATAATAATTCTCCAGCTCCCCCAGTTTTCTGCGCCGGTGAGTTTATCTAGTTGTTGTCTTTCATCGGCCATTGTCTCGTCTTTACACTGCTGTATCGTCGAGTAATTCTTTTCCGAAATCGGCACAACTGTCGCACTTCATACAAACTTATCAACCGCGCACATTTGGTACCATGTTGACAAATCAAAAATGCCGTTTTAGAAAGGAATCATTTATTAAGCATCACACAGTACGACAATATGATACGAAACACCAACTGCATATTTCAAAACATAGCCAGAGATCATCACAACTACTACAAAATCAACCAAAGAATATATGAGATATGTGACAGACAACCTTCAAAGAATTATATATATATATATATATATATATATATATATATATATATATATATATATATATATATATATATATATATATTGAAACATTAATACTTTCACAAAGACCCACAAAGAAAAACTACCAATTGTGACTTTACCTCAAGAACCAGTGGTAACCCGTTGGGGTACGTGGGTCAAAGCTATGCTGTTTTACAGTGAACAAAAATGGTTCAAATGGCTCTGAGCAATGGGGCTTAACTGCTGAGGTCATCAGTCCCCTAGAACTTAGTACTACTTAAACCTAACTAACCTAAGGACATCACACACATCCATGCCCGAGGTAGGATTCGAACCTGCGAGCGTAGCGGTCGCGCGTTTCCACACTGTAGCGCCTAGAACCGCTCGGTCACCCTGGCCGGCTACAATGAATATTTCGAGGCCATTAGAAGCCTAGTAAATGACTTCGATAATGCAGAGGCTTTGGCAGTTTGCGAGTGCAAGGAAGCTTTTAATGATTTCGGTATTAAAAAAGACTTTGCTGTGATTAGCACTCATTTTTCCTATAAACCTGCAAGGATTAAAAAGCTTGAAACTCAAGGCTTGATGTTGCAAGAATCTATTCAATTAATGAATAAAATTATTCTATTGAACTTCTCATTGCCAGAAGTATTCCCAAGAAAACTTAAAGAAAAGTTTGAAAGCATTTTAAACATTAACCCAGGCTTTGACCCCTTGTGCAAAATTTATAGTTTTATTAATGGGACAGGTGAACTTTTACCTGAAATAATTAGTGCTAACATACTGTAGCATTCAAATTCAAATACTGTCCAGTTATCTCAGTTGATGTAGAACGGTCCTTTTCTACTTACAAAAATGTTCTGAGTGATCGATGACACAATCTTACTACCGAACATTTGGAACAGTACTTGTTCATTTATGTTTACAACACTAGAAAAATGTAAAATAAATTGTAAATGATGCTGTGATCCATAAATAATGCCTTTGTCCAATAGTATTAATTAAAAGTTAATGCTTTTCAAATAAAATCATGAATGTATGTTGTTTTTAAATAAAATATTTCGGAGTTCTTGAGCGTGCCGATTGTTTCACTGCGACTCACTCGTATCGCATCTGCTTGTTACCGACAACAATAGCAAAGAAGTAACAATTCTCAAAACACGGTATGCGTCCCCATTTTGCAAATTTTTAGAAAATAATCCCAAAAAGGCCCCCATCCTAACCTCGACCAGAAAGTATTCAGATAACGATACCGGCGTTGTAAATGTACATATTTCTAGCGTGGGTGGCCCACTTCCTCGTAATTGATATGCACAGTTTCGACTTTGAGATATAATGCATACAGTAACTACCATGCTTTTTTATTATTTGATCTTGAATATCTCAACACTTTTCATGCATTTTCAGGCATATTTTAAGGTTTTTATGATGCATATAATCCGGTCTCTAGATATGACATACTGATTTTTTATCTAGTTTACTGAACATATATATCTTTCTGCTTGTTTTAGTTGTTCCTTTGTGCTTTGGTAATCATGGTTGGCACAACCGCATCATGCTCACTGATACCAGTTTCGATGTGGACATGCTCAAAGAGGTCAGGTCTATTTGTTGCTATTGGATCCAATTTACCACCATCGTGAGTAAGGTTCCTAGTTATCTGTTCTGGGTAATTATCAGAGAAGGCATTTAGTAATGTTTCACACGATATCTTGTCACGCCCACCACTAACAAAACCGTAATTTTCCCAATTAATTGTTGCATAATTGAAGTCTCCACCAGTGATTACAGTACGACTGGGAAACTTACACATAAGTGTGCTGAGGTTTTCTCGAAGTTATAGGTTACATCAGGAGATGAGTCTGGTGGACGATAAAGGATCCTGTGGACTCTTCCGTCTTCCAAAAGGACAACAGTTGTATTCACAGGGCTGTAAACATACATTCTTTGTTTGATGAACAGATAGGCACCCTACTGCAACTTGAAGTCCCGCTAAATAACCCTATTTTAATACATAGATACTGTGTTAGACTATTTGTAGCAGCAGGTGAAATGTAGCAATTAACATCCTACGAAATATCATCTTCAATGAGTCGCTTCAGCTGGATGTGGCGTACCTGTAAAGACTTGCTGATTCTTCTCCTCGACGAACTGAGGCCATTACGGAGGCTAGAAGTGTTGTTACAGATATTAGCGAGATGTTCTTGAGGGTGACTCATTTTTTGTCCCATGTGCTTATTAGAGTGATTCAGATGATAGCTCCCCTCTTGCGCTTCCCCTAATCCCTTAACCTTCTTCACTGATATCTCACATTGCCTAGCACACACTATTAACCCATTTTGGAGTTTTCGTCTTTTTTTCTGCATTGAATACTTGTAACATTTACAGCAGTGGGTAAATAATTTCTTAGTTACACTTTTTTAGGTATAGTGCTGTTCTATGTCTTCTCATTTTATTTGCATCAGCTGTACGGTTCTGTAAATTTAATTCTGCTTATTTAGGATGTTTTCCGATATTGTTAGGGTTGAATTGTTAAAGAGCACCTCTGCGAGGCATACAAAACCTTTCAAATCTTTTTGCTAACATGCTATTGTCTATGAAGACATAATCAGCCATTGTGTAATGGTCATGTAAGCCGAGAAGCTGTTAGCCAGAAAAATTTTACTTGCATGTTTGTAAAAGAAGACGTATACAGGTATATTGTACTTAAGACAGCTTACCTAAAAACTTGTTTCAGATATATAAAATGCACCATTCGAGCAAAACAATCTTCTACGCCACGTACCAATTTCATTTTACAACGAAACGGGCAAAATTTACAACAGTGGTTTGATAATGCTCGGCATGGCACAAAAAATGTGTTGTCTTTAGCAACGTTTCGGGCAGTTAGTGCTCCGCCCCTGGCGATGTGTTTTTCTTCGGCTTAAGCTTGGCAGACAGACGACTAACGGAATGCTACTTTCCCGCACATGCTACGGTAATTCCGCATTGATCAATGACCCAATGTCCATGAGCAACGGAAGCAGTTCCGCTACGAAATCACTTCACTGTTTCTCAGAGACACACCGGTAACAACCTCTATATATCTCCACTACGACGCCATTTTTCTCATGTCCTGCGACGAGTTGACTTTCGAGATAAAATGAGACTTAAAAAAAGGATGTTTGTCTTCCTCTTTTTCCTCGTTTTTGCCGAAATTTGGTTTATACACTCACACACAGAAAAAATTAAGCTTTCTGAACGTTTAATGTTTTTCTTGTGTTTGTATGTCACGAGTCTTCACATAGACAACATTTGACTCTGATGTGGAAAGAAACAGTTTCTTTACTATACTGATAAATTCTCCCATCGCTTCTCGGAGAAACAAGTTCGTAGAGAAATGTAGGAATCATATTTATGTGAATGCTGCTCTGTATGAAATTCACAACTCTTTAGTAAGTTATCTTCACAAGTTACAATATTATTTCCTTTACTGACTGTAAATAGTTAACCCTATTCCTCGGTTAGCTAGCCCTGGATTTACCATCCCGAATCGTACAACCTGTCCTATAGACATAGAGTGTTGGCGGACACTTAGGATTAATATAACGAGAAGCATAAGAAGTTCACGTTAACCTGCGGTGGTGTCGCTCTGGATCAGCCGCTGTCAATTACACTGGCATGCATAACAAGCAGAATGAATAACAGTAAAATGGGCATTGGTCAACTAATTGAATTAACTCTTCTAAGCATGAAGTATAGGCTGGTAAACGTGGCGTGGATAACCCCAACATTTCATAAACGGCTCGAGATATCGAAACAATATTGCTACAACAATAGTAGCTACCTGATTATTTTTTCCTATAGTTCACATTTGTACGTGTATCTCTTTTTATCTGAAGAGGTAATGAGCAGTTGGTTTTTTCATGTGGAACAAAGAGCTTCATCAACAACATCCATGGCGTGTGAAATGAGATATTGTACAGAAAAATAAAACATTTCAAAGGTTTCTTACTGATTTGGAATTGGACGTAATGCCCTTAAAGCCAGTTAGATTATTTACAACCGTTATTATTATTATTATTGTTATTATTAGTACATAGAATATTCACACACACACACACACACACACACACACACACACACACACACACAGCCGGCCGTGGTGGCCGAGCGGTTCTAGGCGCTTCAGTCCGGAACCGCGCGATTGCAACGGTCGCAGGTTCGAATCCTGCCTCGGGCATGGATGTGTGTGATGTCGTTAGGTTAGTTAGGTTTAAGTAGTTCTAAGTTCTAGGGGACTGATGACCTCAGATGTTAAGTGGCTTAGTGCTCAGAGCCATTAGCGATTAGAACACACACACACACACACACGCGCATGCACACACACACATATTCACACACACACACACACAAACGCATACTCACTCTCATACACTACTGGCCATTAAAATTGCTACGCCAAGAAGAAATGCAGATGATAAACGGGTATTCATTGGACAAATATATTATGTTAGAACTGACATGTGATTATATTTTCACGCAATTTGGGTGCATAGATAAATCAGTACCCAGAACAACCACCTCTGGCCGTAATAACGGCCTTGATAGGCCTGGGCTTTGAGTCAAACAGAGCTTGAATGGCGTGTACAGGTACAGCTAGCTGCCCATGCAGCTTCAACACGATACCACAGCTCATCAAGAGTAGTGACTGGCGTATTGTGACGAGCCAGTTGCTCGGCCACCATTGACCAGACGTTTTCAATTGGTGAGAGATCTGGAGAATGTGCTGGACAGGGCAGCAGTCGAACATTTTATGTATCCAAAAAGGCCCATACAGGACCTGCAACATGCGGTCGTGCCTTATCCTGCTGAAATGTAGGGTTTCGCTGGGATCGAATGAAGGGTAGAGCCACGGGTCGTAAGATATCTGATATGTAACGTCCACAGTTCAAAGTGCCGTCAATGCGAACAAGAGGTGACCGAGACGTGTAACCAATGGCACCCCATAACCATCACACCGGGTGATACGCCAGTATGGTGATGACGAATACACGCTTCCAATGTGCGTTCACCGCGATATCGCCAAACACGGATGCGACCATCATGATGCTGTAAAGAGAACCTGGATTCATCCGAAAAAATGACGCTTTGCCATTCGTGCACCCAGGTTCGTCGTTGAGTACACCATCGCAGGCGCTCCTGACTGTGATGCAGCGTCAAGGGTAACCGCAGCCATGGTCTCCGAGCTGATAGTCCATGCTGCTGCAAACTTCGTTGAACTGTTTGTGCAGATGGTTGTTGTCTTGCAAACGTCCCCATCTGTTGACTCAGGGATCAAGACGTGTCTGCACGATCCGTTACAGCCATGGGGATAAGATGCCTGTCATTTCGACTGCTAGTGATACGATGCCGTTGGGATCCAGCACGGCGTTCCGTATTACCCTCCTGAACCCACCGATTCCATATTCTGCTAACAGTCATTGGATCTCGACCAACGCGAGCAGCAATGTCGCGATACGATAAAGCGCAATCGCGATAGGCTTCAATCCGACCTTTATCAAAGTCGGAAACGTGATGGTACGCATTTCTCTCCCTTACACAAGGCATCACAACAACGTTTCAACAGACAACGCCAGTCAACTGCTGTTTGTGTATGAGAAATCGGTTAAAAACGTTCCTCATGTCAGCACGTTGTAGGTGTCGTCACCGGCGCCAACCTTGTGCGAATGCTCTGAAAAGCTAATCATTTGCATATCACAGCATGTTCTTCCTGTCGGTTAAATTTCCCCTCTGTAGCGCGTCGTCTTCGTGGTGTAGCAATTTTAATGGCCAGTAGTGTACATTTGCTGATATTCCCTGTATATTCCATGACACCATACTTTACGTTGCAGTAGACTTAAGTAACTTTAAATGGTTTCATTATTTTATAAGATATACGAGGTGCGTTTGACAAGCAATGTGACTGGCGACACTGTACATGAACCTGGGTTTGAACTGGGGCCCTAAGGTGTGGAGTCTACTGCTCTAGCCATTAGACCACTTCACTTTTTATGTCAATGTTGACGAAACCAGTACTGTGGCGTGTAAAAAGTTACAATGGGTTTATGGCGCTCATTCTCTATCGAGGGCACGTGTATTTAGACAGCACAAGTTCACTTAAGCATACCGAGAAGAAATGAAAGAGAGACCTCCTGCACAATGACCAACTTCAAGAATGGATGACAGTGTGGAAAGAGTGAAGAGCCTGGGAGGTCAGAAAAATTTGTAAATAGTTAGCTAAATTTGAGCTTTCTTAGCGCCCATTGATTTTTAGTATAAGACTTGTACATGAGAAAATAGTGCACAAAGTTGCTTCCAAGAAACCTCATGACTGAGCAGACGAACTATTAGGAGAACGTGTTTTGATCTTTTGGAGTGATTCATAATTAGGCAGTGTTATTATTGCAGGAGACAAATTACGGACTTTCGAATAGGATACCGAGACAAAAAGACGAAGTTGGGAGTGGAACACTGTAAAATGTCACTGTCTGAAGAAAGCTAGAATAAAAGATAAAAGCACAAATGTGTGCTGCAAGCCCATGATCTATTGCCTCGACTGCTGGTAGAGTGCAGTCCTCCTATCTGCCACGACACTAAGACAGTGGATACTCATTTTGACAGCAGGCTGAGTAGAAAATGGCTCTGAGCACTATGGGACTTAACATCTATGGGCATCAGTCCCCTAGAACTTAGAACTACTTAAACCTAACTAACCTAAGGACATCACACAACACCCAGTCATCACGAGGCAGAGAAAATCCCTGACACCGCCGGGAATCGAACCTGGGAACCCGGGCGCGGGAAGCGAGAACGCTACCGCACGACCACGAGCTGTGGACAGGCTGAGTGGAACTGCGCCCATCCTAGAGGAACTAAAATGAGGAAAAATCCCTGCCCCTACCCTGGGTTTGAACTGGGGCCCTAAGGTGTGGAGTCTACTGCTCCAGCCACTAGACCACCATAGCCTTAAGCTGGCATAAGCAAATCCAAAATCAAACCAATGCTTATTTGCTTTTTCTGGTAGCCGGAGGATCGTTCACACTGAATTTAGTCCTCCAAAACTAAATGTAAATAAAACTTTTAATCAGGAAGTCCTTGAAACGCTCAACAAAAACATAGCATGTGTCCAACCTGGTACTGCATGCATTTTGATGCTGCACCATAGCAATGAGCCGCATCTGATATTACTCACAATTAGTTAATTTTTGATAAGATATAGCATTCCTCAGATAACTAATTACCAGATCTCAGTCTTCTTCTTTTTTTTATTACTCCATCTCAAAAACCTCTCGAAAGGGCGTCGCTTCACTATGTTGGATAATGCCCAAAAGATCATAACCGATGAGTTGAAAGGCATTCCAGTACAAGCTTTGCAGAACTGCTACAAAGACTGAAAACAATGTCTCTGTCGCTGCATCATTCCGATAACTTACTTATTAAAATGAAACAGCTGAATTTCTCCAACAATGTCATACTGTGGCTCTACAGCTATCCTGGGAACACATGTCAATGGGTCATCCGTGGGTTGGAGAAGCCGTGATGGAAAAATGTTCTTCGTCCACTGCTTCTATATAAACGACATTTCATCTGAGCTTCATTCTCGTAAATACCATTTGTATGCTGACAATATCCAAATGTGCCTAAGTGCCAGCTCTGCAAACATCGCTGCTGCTGTACCACAATGGCACAAAACCTGGGGGTTAAATTAAACCCTAAGAAGTGACAAGTCATCCTCATCTCACACCGAAAGTAGATCAGTGGATATTTTCGTGAAAATGCGTTTCATTGGTATCCACTTATTTTTTCAAAAACCAGTATGAGGCCTTGGCATCTCAATCTGGAAGAGCAAACTGTTGCTGCATGCAGGAAACCTCTCTCCAGCCCACATGGAATCCAAAAATTTTAAAAAAATATTTGCGCCTCAAATTTAACCAAAATTAGTCCAGTCTCCAGTCTGGCCAAATCCTTACTTCTGTGATGTGCAAGGGCTATTTGGAAAGTAAGAAACTATCAGTTGCAAGATGGAAACCACTGTGAAAATCACAACTGTTTTATTTGGAACAGCTAGCTACAAATTCCAGCTACTTCTTTATATAGTCGCCACTCGGATTTAGATTTCTGTCATAGCATTGTACCAAGTTTCCAATACCTTCATCTTAGAAGGCAGCCTCGAGTGCTTTCTGACAATTTTCTGCGCTGGATTGCAGCTCACTGTCTGTGTCAAAATGTTGTCTTCATAGCCAGCAGTTCCTTTGAGCAGAGATGAAAATAAGTGGGAGCCAAGTTCAGGCTTTATGGTGGGTGATCAAATACTACCCGTCGAAAACGCTGCAGGAGTGTCCTCATTGCCCGTGCAACGTGCAGCCGAGAACTGTCATGAAGAAGGCACTGCATGGCAGTTACAATATGTGGGGCTGCATGAAATCAGAGAAAATCTTCCAGCAGGCACTTGGCGGGAAACACTGTTTTCTAGGCATACTTACGCACTCACTGCGTGCTCAGAACTGAGAAGAGTGAAGCGAAGCTGTCAACGGGCATACTAGAGACACTGCCCAACACATCTGTGCAAAGCTGTATCGAATTTTCACTATGACTTTCATTTCGCGACCGATCGTTCCTTATAGCCCTCATAGTTCAACACAGCACAAATAGTTAAAAACTCTTGACAATTCGAGCTACCAAAGAATGCTTAAGACACAGATGCAACTTTTGGTTGTTTAGTCACATCCTTTACTCAGGTAGGTTGGATGTGCCGAACAGGTGAATGATTTTCTTGTGCTCTCTTTACTTCATTGCTTTTTTAGTCACTGCTGTCCTCAGTAGCTCTCTTCAGATATCAGATACCTATCATCATTTCTCAAGTACAACAGCCCTTTGGCTGTACCTTTGCATAGTACTAAATCTTTCTTCATCTCCTTCAGTATTTCAGCATTACAACTGTGAAACATATTGGCCTGTAACATGCGTATTGCGTTATCCAAAGCCACTCTGCACCCAAGAGAAAATTTAAGCTCTATCTTTTGTCATCGGCGGAGCTTCTCTCTCAGCATATCCCAGCTCTTTTCTTTCTGTCCTACAGGGAAATAGTATCTCTGTCACACATCAAACTATCTATGTTTTTCTCATTTCTTTCTATTTCTCTTTTCTTTCTCCGATCTCATCGTAATCACACCCTATTATTTCTACTCTTCCTGTGACCAGTCACCTTCCTCTCCATGTTGATGCCTTCTGCAGTTTCGTGATGCATTTCTTTTAGAAGTGACAACTCACATCCAACAGAAATGTAGTGAGGAAATTGCTTAAAGTTAATAAGACTAACGTTCTTAAATTTATATAAATAAAAACGTAAATGTTCATTTGTTCAAAATCGCATATCTCCGAAAGTTCTTGACCAATTGCTTTGAAATTTTAACACAATTTTGCATTTTAATATAGACCTACTTTTAGGTACCTATTACTTTAATCTCTCTCTTTCTCTTTCTCTCTCTCTCTCTCTCTCCTCTCTCTCTCTCTCTCCCTCGTGTTTGTGTGTGTGTGTGTGTGTGTGTGTGTGTGTGTAATTTTTGAAATTTTTTGTAACAACGTTTTCCTATTACTGAATTTATAAAAAAAAATTATATGTAACATATATTTTAAAAAATAGGCATATAAAAACACATGCGTATTCCAATGCAACATTGTGTCAAAATTTCAAAGCATTTAGTCAAAAATTTTCAGAAATTTGCAGTTTGGAACATTATTACAGTTTCTATACAGGGTGGTTTTTTTCCACCACGTACAGACTCTAGATATTAATCTATGAGAGGATACAGAACAAAAACGGTCTCATGAACACATGTCCGGAAATTTACGGTTTTCATGTTAGAGACCAATTATTCAGTTATACATTGTTACAGAGACTGCAGTCTACTACACGCTGTAGCATGCAGCCACAGTTACAGAATGTACTGAAAATGGTTTCCATGTGCTCAATGCATGCATGTACCTGCCGTGGCATGTTCTGTCTCACACGGTCACATCGGCCAGGCTGCATGCGAACAGTATCAAAGACAGCATGAATACGCTGCTCCATGGGCTCTGAATACATGATACTTTTGAGGTGGTCCCATAACCAGAAATCATATGGGTTGAGATCCGGTGAACGAGCAGGCCATGCTACTGGACTCCCTCGTCGGATCCACCGACCGGGGAAGACACGATTGAGATGAGTCCGCATGTTAACGGCGAAGTGGGCTGGAGCACCATCATGTAGCAGCCGCATAACACTTCAAATCAACAATGACACTTCTTCCAGCATGGGAGGCAGAGTCACCCACAATAAACCGATAGTTCTGGCCTGTTAGGTAACGTGGAAGGAAGACTGGTCCCAAAATGTGGTCGCCAGCTATCCCGGCCCACACATTCTGGCTGCACTGATGCTGATGATTCGGTGCCACTGTACCATGGGGTTTCTGCATACTATCCCACAGATGACTGTTATGAAAGTTGAAGATTCCACTGCACGTAAAGTTGGCCTCATCTGTGAACACGATGGATGACACAAATCCGAGAATCATGGTTGCCTGGTGAATAAACCAGTGGCAGAACTGCTCCCGATGTGGAAAATCTGCTGCTAGTAAGCCCTGCACATGCTGTGAGTGATAAGGGTAGAAACAATTGTCTTGGAGAATGTTCCACACGGTCGAGTGGCTTACCCTGTACTGGCGAGCCAACTGTCTGGTACTGACACGGCAGTTGTCTTCCACAGTGTTATTCAAATTTTCCTCCAAGTCTGGTGTTCGAACATTTTGGGTTGTTGTTGTTGTGGTCTTCAGTCCAGAGATTAGTTTTACGCAGCTCTCCATGCTACTCTATCCTGTGCAAGCTTCTTCATCTCCCAGTTTTTTTTTTTTTGGTCATCAGTCTACTGACTGGTTTGATGCGGCCCGCCACGAATTCCTTTCCTGTGCTAACCTCTTCATCTCAGAGTAGCACTTGCAACCTACGTCCTCAATTATTTGCTTGACGTATTCCAATCTCTGTCTTCCTCTACAGTTTTTGCCCTCTACAGCTCCCTCTAGTACCATGGAAGTCATTCCCTCATGTCTTAGCAGATGTCCTATCATCCTGTCCCTTCTCCTTATCAGTGTTTTCCACATATTCCTTTCCTCTCCGATTCTGCGTAGAACCTCCTCATTCGTTACCTTATCAGTCCACCTAATTTTCAACATTCGTCTATAGCACCACATCTCAAATGCTTCGATTCTCTTCTGTTCCGGTTTTCCCACAGTCCATGTTTCACTACCATACAATGCTGTACTCCAGACGTACATCCTCAGAAATTTCTTCCTCAAATTAAGGCAGGTATTTGATATTAGTAGACTTCTCTTGGCCAGAAATGCCTTTTTTGCCATAGCGAGTCTGCTCTTGATGTCCTCCTTGATCCGTCCGTCATTGGTTATTTTACTGCCTAGGTAACTTCATTGACTTCGTTACCATCAATCCTGATGTTAAGTTTCTCGCTGTTTTAATTTCTACTACTTCTCATTACCTTCGTCTTTCTCCGATTTACACTCAAACCATACTGTGTACTCATTAGACTGTTCATTCCGTTCAGCAGATCATTTAATTCTTCTTCATTTTCACTCAGGATAGCAATGTCATCAGCGAATCGTATCATTGATATCCTTTCACCTTGTATTTTAATTCCACTCCTGAACCTTTCTTTTATTTCCATCATTGCTTCCTCGATCTACAGATTGAACAGTAGGGGCGAAAGGCTACAGCCATGTCTTACACCCTTCTTAATACGAGCACTTCGTTCTTGATCGTCCACTCTTATTATTCCCTCTTGGTTGTTGTACATATTGTATATGATCCGTCTCTCCCTATAGCTTACCCCTACTTTTTTCAGATTCTCGAACAGCTTGCACCATTTTATGTTGTAGAACGCTTTTTCCAGGTCGACAAATCCTATGAAAGTGTCTTGATTTTTCTTTAGCCTTGCTTCCATTACTAGCCGTAACGTCAGAATTGCCTCTCTCGTCCCTTTACTTTTCCTAAAGCCAAACTGATCGTCACCTAGCGCATTCTCAATTTTCTTTTCCATTCTTCTGTATATTATTCTTGTAAGCAGCTTCGATGCATGAGCTGTTAAGCTGATTGTGCGATAATTCTCGCACTTGTCAGCTCTTGCCGTCTTCGGAATTGTGTGGATGATGCTTTTCCGAAAGTCAGATGGTATGTCGCCAGACTCATATATTCTACACACCAACGCGAATAGTCGATTTGTTGCCACTTGCCCCAATAATTTTAGAAATTCTGATGGAATGTTATCTATCCCTTCTGCCTTATTTGACCGTAAGTCCTCCAAAGCTCTTTTAAATTCCGATTCTAATACTGGATCCCCTATCTCTTCTAAGTCGACTCCTGTTTCTTCTTCTATCACATTAGACAAATCTTCACCCTCATAGAGGCTTTCAATGTATTCTTTCCACCTATCTGCTCTCTCCTCTGCATTTAACAGTGGAATTCCCGTTGCACTCTTAATGTTACCACCGTTGCTTTTAATGTCACCAAAGGTTGTTTTGACTTTCCTGTATGCTGAGTCTGTCCTTCCGACAATCATATCTTTTTCGATGTCTTCACATTTTTCCTGCAGCCATTTCGTCTTAGCTTCCCTGCACTTCCTATATATTTCATTCCTCAGTGACTTGTATTTCTGTATTCCTGATTTTCCCGGAACATGTTTGTACTTCCTCCTTTCATCAATCAACTGAAGTATTTCTTCTGTTACCCATGGTTTCTTCGCAGTTACCTTTTTTGTACCTATGTTTTCCTTCTCAACTTCCGTGATGGCCCTTTTTAGAGATGTCCATTCCTCTTCAACTGTACTGCCTACTGCGCCATTCCTTATTGCTGTATCTATAGCGTTAGAGAACTTCAAACGTATCTCGTCATTCCTTAGTACTTCCGTATCCCACTCTTTTGCGTATTGATTCTTCCTGACTAATGTCTTGAACTTCAGCCTACTCTTCATCACTACTATATTGTGATCTGAGTCTATATCTGCACCTGGGTACGCCTTACAATCCAGTATCTGATTTCGGAATCTCTGTCTGACCATGATGTAATCTAATTGAAATCTTCCCGTATCTCCCGGCCTTTTCCAAGTACACCTCCTCCTCTTGTGATTCTTGAACAGGGTATTCGCTATTACTAGCTGAAACTTGTTACAGAATTCAATTAGTCTTTCTCCTCTTTCATTCCTTGTCCCAAGCCCATATTCTCATGTAACCTTTTCTTCTACTCCTTCCCCTACCACTGCATTCCAGTCGCCCATGACTATTAGATTTTCGTCCCCCTTTACATACTGCATTACCCTTTCAATATCCTCATACACTTTCTCTATCTGTTCATCTTCAGCTTGTGACGTCGGCATGTATACCTGAACTATCGTTGTCGGTGTTGATCTGCTGTCGATTCTGATTAGAACAACCCGGTCACTGAACTGTTCACAGTAACACACCCTCTGCCCTACCTTCCTATTCATAACGAATCCTACACCTGTTATACCATTTTCTGCTGCTGTTGATATTACCCGATACGCATCTGACCAGAAATCCTTTTCTTCCTTCCACTTCATTTCACTGACCCCTATTATATCTAGATTGAGCCTTTGCATTTCCCTTTTCAGATTTTCTAGTTTCCCTACCACGTTCAAGCTTCTGACATTCCACGCCCCGATTCGTATAACGTTATCCTTTCGTTGATTATTCAATCTTTTTCTCATGGTAACCTCCCCCTTGGCAGTCCCCTCCCGGAGATCCGAATGGGGGACTATTCCGGAATCTTTTGCCAATGGATAGATCATCATAACACTTCTTCAATTACAGGCAACATGTCCTGTGGATACACATTACGTGTCTTTAATGCAGTGGTTTCCATTGCCTTCTGCATCCTCATGTCGTTGATCATTGCTGATTCTTCCGCCTTTAGGGGCAATTTCCCACCCCTAGGACAAGAGAGTGCCCTGAACCTCTATCCGCTCCTCCGCCCTCTTTGACAAGGCCGTTGGCAGAATTAAGCTGACTTCTTATGCCGGAAGTCTTCGGCCGCCAATGCTGATTATTTATCAAAATTTAGGCAGTGGCGGGGATCGAACCCGGGACCGAAGACGTTTTGATTATGAATCAAAGACGATTTTTACCTTCCATGCTGCCCTCCAATACTAAACTGGTGATCCCTTGATGCCTCAGAATGTGCCCTACCAACCGATCCCTTCTTCTAGTCAAGTTGTGCCACAAATTTCTCTTCTCACCAATTCTATTCAGTACCTCCTCATTAGTTATGTGATCTACCCACCTATTCTTCAGCATTCTTCTGTAGCACCACATTTTGAAAGCTTCTATTCTCTTCTTGTCTAAAATATTTTTCCTCCACGTTTCACTTCCATACATGGCTACACTCCGTACAAATACTTTCAGAAACGACTTCTTGGCACTTAAATCTATATTCGATGTTAACAAATTTCTCTTCTTCAGAAACCCTTTCCTTGCCATTGCCAGTCTGCATTTGATATCCTGTCTACTTCGACCATCATCAGTTATTTTGCACCCCAATTAGCAAAACTTCTTTACTACTTTAAGTGTCTCATTTCCTAATCTAATTCCCTCAGCATCACCCGACTTAATTCGTCTAAATTCCATTATCTTCGTTTCACTTCTGTTGATGTTCATCTTATATCCTCCTTTCAAGACACTGTCCATTCCGTTCAACTGCTCTTCCAAGTCCTTTGTTGTCTCTGACAGAATCACAATGTCATCGGCGAACCTCAAAGTTTTTATTTCTGCTCCATGGATTTTAATTCCTACTCCGAATTTTTCTTTTGTTTCCTTTACTGCTCGCTCAATATACAGATTGAATAACATACATTTTGGGTATGCCCTTCATAATTTTCTGTTCCTGAAATGACCCTGTCACAGACAAATGGCGAAACACTGTTGCAAACATTGAATGCTGTGGAAGTCGTCGTAGGGGATAGGTCTCCTGATACAACCTTCCTGCCCGCTGCCTGTAGGAATTTGCTTTTCCGTAACTAACACCATGTCGGCAAGCTCTCGATTCGAATATGAAACCATTGTGTACAGCGCTGTATCACATCCACTACAAGGTGAGTTAGGAAAAGAAGTGAATCGGACACAACATTACCTATTACTGTGGCAGGAGAGGGCGCTAGGCCATGAAGAAAAAAATGCATACTGTAACAGTGGCTGCATGGTACAGCACGTATTAGACTGCAGTCTCTGTAACAAAGTATGATTGAATAAATGGTCTCTACTGTGGAAACCATGCGTTTCTGGACATAATTTCATTAGACCTTTTTTGTTCCGTATCCTCTCATCGATCAATACCTAGAGTCTGTACACAGTGGAAAATATCACTCTGTATACGTAAAAACGTAGATGTTCGTTTCTTCAAAATAGCAAATCTCCAAAAGTTCTTCATGCATTACTGTGAAATTTTAACGCAACATTGCATTCAAATACTCACATGTTTTTATACAGGGTGGTCCATTGATCGTGACCGGGTCAAATATCTCACAAAATAAGCGTCAAGCGAAAAAACTACAAAGAACGGAACTTGTCTAGCTTGAAGGGGGAAACCAGATGGCGCTATGGTTGGCCCGCTAGATAGCGCTGCCATAGGTAAAACGGATATCAACTGCATTTTTTAAATAGGAACCCCCATTTTTTATTACATATTCGTGTAGTACATAAAGAAATATGAATGTTTTAGTTGGACCACTTTTTTCGCTTTGTGGTAGATGGCGCTGTAATAGTCACAAATATATGGCTCACAATTTTAGACGAACAGTTGCTAACAGGTAGGTTTTTTAAATTAAAATACAGAACGTAGGTACGTTTGAACGTTTTATTTCAGTTGTTCCAATATGATACATGTACATTTGTTAACTTATCATTTCTGAGAACTCATGCTGTTACAGCGTGATTACCTGTAAATACCACATTACTGCAATAATGCTCAAAATGATGTCCGTCAACCTCAATGCATTTGGCAATAAGTGTAACGACATTCCTCTCAACAGCGAGTAGTTCGCCTTCCGTAATGTTCGCACATGCATTGACAATGTACTGACGCATGTCAGGCGTTGTCGGTGGATGATGATAGCAAATATTCTTCAACTTTCCCAACAGAAAGAAATCCGGGGACGTCAGATCCGGTGAACGTGCGGGCCATGGTATGGTGCTTCGATGACCAATCGACCTGTCATGAAATATGGTATTCAATACCGCTTCAATCGCACGCGAGCTATGTGCCCCATCATCTTGGAAGTACATCGCCATTCTGTCACGCTGTGAAACATCTTGTAGTAACATTGGTAGCACATTACGTAGGAAATCAGCATACATTGCACCATTTAGATTGCCATCAACAAAATGGGTGCCAATTATCCTTCCTCCCATAATGCCGCACCATACATTAACCCGCCAAGGTCGCTGATGTTCCACTTGTCGCAGCCATCGTGGATTTTCCGATGCCCAATAGTGCATATTATGCCGGTTTACGTTACCACTGTTGGTGAATGACGCTTCGTCGCTAAATAGAACGCGCGCAAAAAATCTGTCATCGTCCCGTAATTTCCCTTGTGCCCAGTGGCAGAACTGTACACGACGTTCAAAGTCGTCGCCATGCAATTCCTGGTGCATAGAACTATGGTACGGGTGCAATCGATATTGATGTAGCATTCTCAACACCGACGTTTTTGAGATTCCCGATTCTCGCGCTATTTGTCTGCTACTGATGTGCGGATTAGCCGCGACAGCAGCTAAAACACCAACTTGGTATCATCATTTGTTGCAGGTCGTGGTTGACATTTCACATGTGGCTGAACACTTCCTGTTTCCTTAAATAATGTAGCTATCCGACGAACGGTCCGGACGCTTGGATGATGTCCAGGATACCGAGCAACATACATAGCACACGCCCGTTGGGCATTTTGATCACAATAGCCATACATCAACACGATATCAACCTTTTCCCTAATTGGTTAACGGTCCATTTTAACACGGGTACCGGTAATGTATCACGAAGCAAATACCGTCCGCACTGGCGGAATGTTATGTGATACCACGTACTTATACGTTTGTGACTATTACAGCGCCATCTGTCACAAAGCGAAAAAAGTGGTCCAACTAAAACATTCATATTTCTTTACGTACTACACGAATATGTAACAAAAGATGGGAGTTCCTATTTAAAAAAAGTGCCATCTGGTTCCCCCTTCAAGCTAGACAAGTTTCGGGCTTTGTAGTTTTTTCGCTTGACGCTATTTCGGGAGGTATTTGGCCCGGTCACGATCAATGGACCACCCTGTATACCTACTGGAACACCATGTGACATGTACGTAATATATATTTAATGAAAGGGGAACATTACAAAAATATAAATTTTAGTTTGTTCAAAATTGTTACATCTGAAAGTTCTTGACCGATTGCTTCGAAATTTTGACACAACATAGAATTCTATCACAGGCATCTTTTTAGGTGTCTAATTATTTAATAAATGATTTATAATGTATTTATATGTAACTTTTACATATATTTAAAACTAAGTTAATAGAAACACGGACATTTACCAGTGGAACGTTGTGTCAAATTTTCGAAGCAATCGGTCAAAAATTTTCCGAGAATTGAGATTAGGAACATTCACATTTTCTATATAAGTACAATCGTAGATATTCGTTTCTTCAGAATCTCAAATCTCTGGAAGTTCTTCAAGGATTGTTATATTTCATTCTAATACCCTATCTGGTATACATGTAATAAAAGTGGAAGCGTTATAAAAATTTAAATGCTGTTTTGTTCAAAATCATTAATTTCCAATAGTTCTTGACCGATTGCTTTGAAATTTTGACACAACGTTTGATTCGTGCAAACAAGAAGATCTATTTATGTCTCGTTGGTTTATGATTAGAATACTACTACACAATCTGATTTTAAAATGACAAGAAACAATGCTCTTGGTCAGAAAGACGGGTAAGAGGTGATGGGCAGAGGATGGGAGGCAATGTGCGTAGAAAACAGGAAAGTGGAGATGGACAGAGATATGTGGCAGGAGGAGATGAAGACAGAGGAAGGGAGAAGAAGACAGAGGTAGAATGGGGGGAGGAGATGACGGACTGAGAGAGGGAGAGAGAGAGAGCAGGAGGAGGTGGAGAGAGAGAAGGGGGGAGGAGAAGATGAACAGAGAAAGGAGAAGGTAGTGATGGACACAGAGAGGGATAAGGAGGAGCAGATGTACATAAAAAGGGGAAGAAAAGCAGATTAGGACGTGTATCCGGTTGTGATACATACTAGAAATTTGTGCTTTCTCATTTCTTTTTTTTCCATTTAAGCAGCCTAGGCGACAGCAAAGCATGACTGCATACAGCTAGTCCCACACATTCTTTACTATACATATTGTCATTTATTATTATTACTACTACACACATCAAAAAATGTTTTGCATCACCCTGGTTCCCACAACTCCTGAAGATAGATGTTGACTGTGGATACTATATCACAGACACAGTCCCTTTGACTGTTTGGAGATGTCACTAAATTTGCCCAAAGGTGTAAACAACCTTGCATGAGCAACACCTATTAGTTGGAGGGGGTCCGACAGCTGATCAGTTCTAGTCATTCCACCAGGAAGGAGGCACACAGCTTGTGTTGTCTTTAGTTCAACCATGCCTAGATGGTCAATACCACAGTTCGACCATGTCCGCATTGTTACTTTGTGCCAGGAAGGGCTCTCAACAAGGGGAGTGTCCAGGTGTCTCGGAGTGAAGCAAAACAATGTTGTTTGGACATGGACGAGACACAGAGAGACAGGAACTGTTGATGACATGCCTAACTCGGGCCACCCAAGGGCTGATTATGGCTCAGAGGAACCCTAACAGCAACGCCACCATATGCTTTTTGTTCAGCCACAGGATGTCTTGTTATGGCTCAAACTGTGCGCAATAGGCTGCACTATGCACAACTTCACTCCCGTTGTCCATGGCGAGGTCCATCTTTGCAACCACGACACCATGCAGTGCAGTAGAGATGGGCCCAACAATATGCTGAAGGACCGCTGAAGATTGGCATCACGTTCTCTTCACTGATGAGCATCACCCATGCCTTCAACCAGAAAATCGTTGGAGACGTGTTTGGAGGCAACCCGGTCAGGCTGAATGCCTTAGACACACCTTCCAGTGAGTGCAACACGCTGGAGGTTCCCTGCTGTTTTGGAGTTGCATTATGGGGGGCCAACATACACCGCTGGTGGTCATTGAAGGTGCCGTAATAGCTGTACGATACGTGAATGCCATCCTCTGACCGATAGTGCAACCATACCGGCAGCATATTGGCGAGGCATTGGTCTTCATGGACGACAGTTCGCGCCCCCATAGTGCTCTTTTTGTGAATGAGTTCCTTCAGGAACTTCACTGCTCAATTGGAGTGGCCAGCATGTACTCCAGACATGAACCCTGTCGGACATGCCTGGGATAGATTGTAAAGGGCTGTTTAAGGACGAAATGACCCACCAATCACTCTGAGGGATCTACGCCGAATCGCCATTGAGGAGTGAGACAATCTAGACCAACAGTGCCTTGATGAAGTTGTGGATAGTATGCCTCGACAAATTCAGGCATTCATCAACGCAGGAGGATGTGCTACTGGGTACTAGAGGTACTGTTGTGTAAAGCAATCTGGACCGCCTCCTCTGAAGGTCTCAGTATGTGATGGTATAACATGCAATGTGTTGTTTTCATGAGCAGTAAAAATGGCGGAAATGATGTTTATGTTGATCTCTATTCCAATTTCCTGTACAGGTTCTGGAACTCTCAGAACCTAGGTTATGCAAAACTTTTTTGATATGTGTATTATATGTTGAACATGTAGCATACAATTGTAATGTTGACTCAGTTAGAAAGTCTTTGTATATGTAAGAGAGAGCCTGAAGACCATAATTTTGCCAAGTTAAATACAATGCCTGACAAAAAGTGTGAAACTCCCAAAAGACATGGTCGGATGTCAATGCAACTTCGTACATGTGCACCTCATCAGTGGATATGTAAATATAAGGGGCAAACAATGAAAATGAGACAGATGGATAAAAGTAAGTAAACTGTGTCTTATTTCAGAAGTATTAACTGCTGTGTCATTCAAGCAAGACGCAGCCAGGGCAAAAGTACCACAGACACAAAAATTCAAGCTGGTGCCAGTGCCTTAGAGACTCACCACTTGTGTGAGTTCCACCAGCGCCATGGGTGGCGGTGAGGAAGAAGATATTGACTTCACCTTGGCCAGTTGCCGGGCAAGTACAATCTGCCAACGATCAGATGACAATGGATAGATAGCAGCCTACTCAGGAGAGAGAAGAGCAGCTCTCGCCCACTTGGTTATAGATCATTATCCAGGGCTGGCTTAGACAGGGAATGTTGGAGTGTTGTAGAACTTTCGTTCTACTATCCTTTTACCTGACCCTGGAGCATAGCTGTGTAATAGTGGCAGGGAGAAATAGTCTTAGGGGTATATTGCACCAGGAGCCGTTTCACAAACTCACAAAAGTCTGCCTACCATGACAGCAGTGGCAACTCAGCCTCAACAACAGTAACAATGAGGCCTTTACAATAGCTGGTGAGAAGGGGTTTAAAAAATTAACCATAGCTATTAATACATTTATCCCACTGTGAGATAAGATTATCAACACTTTCATGGAAAAATGTTTGAGGTTGTCTAAGAAACCATGATTGTACCCAGACATTTATATCTTTCTCCGAATCAAATCTGACTGCCAAGAATGTCTTTCTTCAGGACACAGAAATGAAATCGCATGGGATGAGATCAAGATTGTATGGAGTATGTGTAATGGCTTCCCAACAAAACTTCTGCAGCATAGTCAAAACAACCTGCTAACAAGTCATCAAAATGCCAGCCCACATGTTGCCGAGGTTGTTTTGAGTATGCTGTGGAAGCCCTTGTGCATCCTCCATAGTCTTGATCTCTCCCCATGTGATTTTCATATTTTTGTAGCTCTGAAGAAAGACATCCACAGCCATCAATGTATACAACCATGATTATGTAGGCACCCATAAACATTTCTCCATGAAGGCTTGACCGTTTTGTCTCACATTGGATAAATTTATTAACATTTATAGTGATTACTTTCTTCCCCCCATGAACCATAGACCTTGCTGTTGGTGGGGAGGCTTGCATGCCTCAGAGATACAGATAGCCATACCGTAGCTGCAAACACAACAGAGGGGTATCTGTTGAGAGGCCAGACAAACGTGTGGTTCCTGAAGAGGGGCAGCAGCCTTTTCAGAAGTTGCAGGGGCAACAGTCTGGATGATTGACTGATCTGGCCTTGTAACACTAACCAAAACGGCCTTGCTGTGCTGGTACTGCGAACGGCTGAAAGCAAGGGGAAACTACAGCCGTAATTTTTCCCGAAGGCATGCAGCATTACTGTATGGATAAATGATGATGACGTCCTCTTGGGTAAAATATTCCGGAGGTAAAATAGTCCCCCATTCGGATCTCCGGGCAGGGACTACTCAGGAGGAAGTCGTTATCAGAAGAAAGAAAACTGGCGTTCTATGGATCGGAGCATGGAATATCAGATCCCTTAATCGGGCAGGTAGGTTAGAAAATTTAAAAAGGGAAATGGATAGGATAAAGTTGGATATAGTGGGAATTAGTGAAGTTCGGTGGCACGAGGAACAAGACTTTTGGTCAGGTGAATACAGGGTTATAAATACAAAATCAAATAGGGGTAATGCAGAAGTAGGTTTAATAATGAATAAAAAAAATAGGAGTATGGGTAAGCTACTGCAAACAGCATAGTGAACGCATTATTGTGGCCAAGATAGACACGAAGCACATGCCTACTACAGTAGTACAAGTTTATATGCCAACTAGCTCTGCAGATGATGAAGAAACTGATGAACTGTATGATGAGATAAAAGATATTATTCAGGTAGTGAAGGGAGACGAAAATTTAATAGTCATGGGTGACTGGAATTCGAGAGTAGGAAAAGGCAGAGAAGGAAACATAGTAGATGAATATGGATTGGGGCTAAAAATCGAAATAGGAAGCCGCCTGGTAGAATTTTGCGCAGAGCATAACTTAATCATAGCTAACACTTGGTTCAAGAATCATAAAAGAAGGTTGTATACATGGAAGAACCCTGGACATACTAAAAGGTATCAGATAGATTATATAATGGTAAGACAGAGATTTATGAACCAGATTTTAAATTGTAAGACATTTCCAGGGGCAGATGTGGACTCTGACCACAATCTATTGGTTATGAACAGTAGATTAAAACTGAAGAAACTGCAAAAAGGTGGGAATTTAAGGAGATGGGACGTGGGTAAACTGAAAGATCCAGAGGTTGTACAGAGTTTCAGGGAGAGCATAAGGGAACAATTGACACGAATGGGGGAAAGAAATACATTAGAAGAAGAATGGGTAGCTTTGAGGGACGAAGCAGTGAAGGCAGCAGAGGATCAAGTAGGTAAAAAGCCGAGGGCTAGTAGAAATCCTTGGGTGGCAGAAGAAATATTGAATTTAATTGACGAAAAGAGAAAATATAAAAATGCAGTAAATGAAGCAGGCAAGAAGGAATACAAACGTCTAAAAAATGAGATCGACAGGAAGTGCAAAATGGCTAAGCAGGTATGGCTAGAGGACAAATGTAAGGATGTAGAGGCTTATCTCACTAGGGGTAAGATAGATACTGCCTACAGGAAAATTAAAGAGACCTTTGGAGAAAAGACAACCACTTGCATGAATATCGAGAGCTCAGATGGAAACTCAGTTCTAAGCAAAGAAGGGAAAGCAGAAAGGTGGAAGAAGTATATAGAGGTTCTATACAAGGGAGATGTACTTGAGGGCAATGTTATAGAAATGGAAGAGGATGTAGATGAAGATGAAATGGAAGATATGATACCGCGTGAAGAGTTTGATAGAGCACTGAAAGACCTAAGTCGAAACAAGGCAGGTGTAGACAACATTCCATTAGAACTACTGACAGCCTTGGGAGAGCCAGTCCAGACAAAACTCTACCATCTGGTAAGCAAAGTGTATGAGACGGGCGAAATACCCTCAGACTTCAAGAAGAATATAATAATTCCAATCCCAAAGAAAGCAGGCGTTGACAGATGTGAAAATTACCGAACTATCAGTTTAATAAGTCCTGGCTGTAAAATACTAACGCGAATTCTTTACAGACAATTGGAAAAACTGGTAGACGCTGACCTTGGGGAAAATCAGTTTGGATTCCATAGAAATGTGGGAACACTTGAGGCAATACTGACCCTACGACTTATTGTAGAAGCTAGATTAAGAAAAGGCAAACCTACATTTCTAGCATTTGTAGACTTAGAGAAAGCTTTTGACAATGTTGACTGGAAAACTCTCTTTCAAATTCTGAAGGCGGCAGGGGTAAAATACAGGGAGTGAAAGGTTAGTTACAATTTGTACAGAAACCAGATGGCAGTTATAAGAGTCAATGGACATGAAAGGGAAGCAGTGGTTGGGAAGGGAATGAGACAGGGTTGTAGCCTCTCCCTGATGTTGTTCAATCTGTATATTGAGCAAGCAGTAAAGGAAACGAAAGAAAAATTCGGAGTAGGTATTAAAATCCATGGAGAAGAAATAAAAACATTAAGGTTCACCGACGACATTATAATTCTGTCAGAGACAGCAAAGGACTTGGAAGAGCAATTGAACGGAATGGACAGTGTCTTGAAAGGAGGATATAAGATGAACATCAACAAAAGCAAAAAGAGGATAATGGAATGTAGTCAAATTACGTCGGGCGATGCTGAGGGAATTAGATTAGGAACTGAGACACTTAAAGTAGTAAAGGAGTTTTGCTATTTGGGGAGCAAAATAACTGATGATGGTCAAAGTAGAGAGGATATCAAATGTAGACTGGCAATGGCAAGAAAAGCGTTTCTGAGGAAGAGAAATTTGTTAACATCGAGTATAGATTTAAGTGTCAGGAAGGCGTTTCTGAAAGTATTTGTATGGAGTGTAGCCATCTATGGAAGTGAAACATGGACGATAACTAGTTTGGACAAAAAGAGAATAGAAGCTTTCAAAATGTGGCGCTACAGAAGAATGCTGAAGATTAGATGGGTAGATCACATAACTAATGAGGAGGTACTGAATAGGATTGGGGAGAAGAGGAGTTTATGACACAACTTGACTAGAAGAAGGGATCGGTTGGTAGGACATGTTCTGACACATCAAGGGATCACCAATTTAGTATTGGAGGGCAGCGTGAAGGGTAAAAATCGTAGAGGGAGACCAAGAGATGAATACACTAAGTAGATTCAGAGGGATGTAGGCTGCAGTAGGTACTGGGAGATGAAGAAGCTTGTACTGAACAGAGTAGTGTGGAGAGCTGCATCAAACCAGTCTCAGGACTGAAGACCACAAAACAACAACAAATACAACAGTGATTACTTTCAAAATAATAAACAGTTTACTTCCTTTGTTCTATCTGTTTTGTTTTCATTTGACTGCTCTTTATAATATTAGAGTAGTGATTCTCTATGACAGTTGGAATATACACCAGAGTGCATTAGTGTTCATATTCAATTATGGCACATGTATCTATGAACTACTTGGATGATGAAACTTCCTGGCAGATTAAAACTGTGTGCCAGACAGAGACTTGAACTCGGGACCTTTGCCTTTCACGGGCAAGTGCTCTACCAACTTGGTAGAGCACTTGCCCACGAAAGGCAAAAGTCCCGAGTTTGAGTCTTGGTCCGGCACACAGTTTTAATCTGCCAGGAAGCTTCATATCAGCACTCACTCCGCTGCAGAGTGAAAATCTCGTTCTGGATGCTTGGATGATGTTGAGGTACTATTAAAGCCAGTAAGATCCCCAGATCTGTCCCCAACATGGCGTGTGAGATCAGGTCAGATGGCAGCTCTGTCCTAGTGCCAGTATGTAGGACATTGAGGACTAATTACAATAGTTGTGGGCCAGCTTGCCTCAAGACAGGATACAACTGCTTTGCAACCCCTGTCCCAACCAAATTCAGTGTTTGCATCCAGGTCAGAGGGGGTGTAACGTCATGCTAATAAGTGGCTTCATACTGTCAAGTTCTTTGTAAATTTGATTCAATTTTGTAATCATCGAAATAATGTCACATACCGTCTCAACCCATGAACTTTCATTTAATTTCCTTTCCAACTCTGCTTCTAGACATTCCACATTTTTGTCAGGCAGTGTAATAAAGACTTTTGTTACTCTTCATATTGTCTGTTCACCTGTCTGTATGTCCCACCTATTTCTATTTCAGTTTCATTACAGCAATTATGTTAACCATTCAGGTCTTTTTCATAACCAACAATCTATAGGAATGAATATTAACACTGAGGTGTGCTACAGTTTCTAAGTGCTGTTCTAGTAATATTTTCACACTATACCCCATCATCTACAAGGACTTCTGGTTTACATAAAGCTGATTACATATTGGTATCCTGAGCCTTATATTGTCCTGGCAGACAGCTCTCTGCATGAACTACACAGCCATATATGAACCTCGAGAACTTACAAGATACTTTAGTAAATAATAATAAAAGCATGTTTCTTCTGTACAACTTATTTTTAAAAAAATTGTAAAGACAAACATCTGCCTTGCTGAGATTGGAAGCTTTCCTTGAAATTTTTCTCATGTTTGTGGATTAAATTTGAGTTCCGCCTTCTGCCACACACAACCTACTGGTACGGCATTTATTTTAGTTTTTAAACAAACATATTTTGACAACTATGTGTCAGCTCCTATAGATCTCAATTAATTTCTGTAAAATATTACAAAAATTATTGTTGTTTTTCTATTTTATGCCTAAAAACTAAGACATGTGCATTTTACTTATTTTCTTTCGATTGCTCAGCTGAAACTATATTACCGGTACTTGTGAAAAGTGAATTTCTTCAGATTGACTTATGTTATGCATTTTTAGTTTAAAAGCATGTCATTTGTAAAGTTGTCATAAAGAATTTGCTTATTTCTGAAAATACTTTTTCATCAGTAGTAGATGTATGTCCTATACTGACATATTTCATCCAGTTTTGCATCTTTGGTGTGTTTTATTTTTCTATTGCAATTGTATACACTGTTTTCCATACCATTTTATACTTCATTCTCATCTATTTTCACACAATTTTTGCACAGAAATGAGATCTGAGACGTATGTGTTCCACCAGTGCAGTAGTGCTCTGTCTTACTGAAACCAGAACCGGCTGCAAATCTTTTCTCTGGAAACAGCTTTTGGGAGTCTCTCTTCTGCCTGACTATGGCACGATATTCGGTTTCCAAGTTCCCCAAATTCTAGCACTGCAATGGTTTACTTTTACATTTAAACATATGTAGCCATTTCATGATCATCATGGCTGGGTCTGTCGGGAACACAAGCCTCTCCATTGTGTCCTGTCTTTCCACCATTCCCCCTCTTCCACCTTCGTCCAGTTCTCTCTCTTCTCATCACACATTCCTTCACTCCCTTCACCCATCTATCTCTTGGTCTTCCCCTGGGGCTCTTCCCCTCCAGTTGCAGATCAAACATCCTCTTTGGAATTCTTCCCTCATCCATTCTCTTCATGTGTCCATACCACTGCAGTCTTGATTTTTCTATCCTGTCCTGTACTGGTTCCTCCTTTAGTCTTTCCCTCACATACACATTTCACAATCTGTCTTGTCTTGTTACACTCTACCTGCTCCTCTGGAACTTCATTTCACTAGCTTGTATTCTACTTTTGTCGCTTTTGTGCATTACCCATGTCTCACTTCCGTATGCCAATATGGGGAAAAAGTAGGTTCGGTATATAATTCCCTTGGATTTCTGTGGCACCTCCTTGCTCCAAATAAGCCCCCTAATGCATTTGAAGAACTGCCCTGCTTTTCTGCACCTTTCATTTATTTCCATTGCGTTTCCCCCCCTTACTTTCAATCATGCTTCCCAGGTACTTGAAGTTCTCTACCACTTGTAGTTTTTCCCCTCCAAAGTTATATCCACATTTGGCCTATTCTTCTTCCTTGTTGTGACAATTATTTCACTTTTCTTTGCAGAGAAATGCATTCCATATTGTGCTGCCGTTGCCTCCCATACATCTAACTGCTCTTGCACCTCCTTCTCGCAATTTCCCCATAACATCAGGTCATCGGCAAAAAGCACTGCTTTCATTTTATGATCTCCAATTGCATCTGATACTTGCTGTAGGATTTCATCCATAACAATAATAAACAATAAAGGCGAAAGTGCACTTCCCTGTAGCAGCCCATTTTCCAGCTTGAACGATGCAGTACGTTCCCTCACCACTTTCACACAACTCTCACTTCCCTCATACATTTTTCTGACTTTTCGTGTTATCTCTTCATCTATCCCTTTTGCATTCAGCACATCCCAGAGCTTGTCCCTATAGATACTGTCATACGCCTTCTCAATATCTAAAAAGGCCATGATTAAGTCCTTCCCGTACTCATAGTGCCTTTCCTGCAGTTGCCTTACCGCAAATATGAGGTCCGTTGTTGATCTTCCCGGTCTGAAACCATACTGCTCCTCTTGCAGTCTACTTTCAATACTGCTTCTTATTCTCTTCTCCAGGATCATTTCATAGATTTTTCCACAGTGGCATAGCAGGGTGATTCCTCTGTAGTTCTCACATCTCCTTTAATCCCCTTTCTTGAAGATCGGGACTATAATTCCTTTCTTCCAATCCTCAGGAATTCTGTTCTCCTTCCACACCAGCCTCAGCACTCTGTACTGCCACTGGGTTCCTACTTCTCCTGCTGCTCGTATCATATCCACTGTTACTTCGTCCCAACCTGGTGCCTTGCCCCCTTTCATCCTCTTTATGGCTTCTTCCACTTCATTCCAAGTTAGATCATCAATTTCCCCACTATTATAATCATCTGCTGCCTTAGGCTCTCCATCGCTGTTAGTTACCCACTTGACAGCATTCAACAGATCTTCAAAGTACTCCTTCCAAATCTTTTTGAGCTCATGCATTTCCTCCACAACTCTTCCATTATTATCCATGATCCTCAGGCACTCACTTCTGTCATTCCTCTTATTTCTTACCATGGTGTAAAGTACTTTTTTGTTCCCTTCACTGTCCTCTTCTAACATTCTTGTCCATTTTTCCATCCACTTCTTCTTCTCCGCCCTTACTATGGTCTGTGCCGCTTTCTTGCTTCCCTTATATTTTACCCTAGCTTCCTCTGTTCGGGTCTGGAACCATTCTCTGAAGGCTTTGTTCTTTCGAAGTACTGCCTCTTTACATATGTTGTTCCACCATGGGGTTTCCTTACTTCTCCTCTTTGTGCTAGTTCTTCCGCACACAGTCTCAGCTGCCTCAACTAGAGCCCTCTTAAAATCTCCCCATTCTTCTTCCACTGTTCTCTGATCTTCCTTTGGCAGCTTCTTCCTGATCAGTGTCTGGTACTGGGTCCTCCGTTCATCCTCTTTCAGCATCCATGTCTTCAACCTTTTCTCCTGTATGTCAGTTGCCCTCCTATCTTTTTTCTCTCTCAGGGTGGCTACCAACAGCCGATGGTCACTGTCTAAGGCCTCAGATGGAATGACCTTAACATCTGTGAGGCTGCTCATCATCTGCCTATCCACTAGTACATAGTCTACTACTGAAGTTTGGGACCAGTCTCCACTGTACCAAGTTATTTTGTGGCTACTTCTCTTCTTGTACCAGGAATTTGTGATCGCCAGCCCATTCCTCTTGCAGAATTCCAGCAACAATTTTCCTTCTCTATTTCGGTTCCCCCAGCCCTCTGGTCCCATTATCTCCTCGAATCCTTTCCTGTCTGTGCCAAGATGTGCATTGAGGTCCCCTATTATAATCTGATTACCTCCATTTAGCTGCTTTTGCATGTCATCTTCAAATTCCTCCTTCTCCTTTTTTGTACACCCCACCTGTGGGGCATATGCTTGGATGATTTCAATGCTTTTTCCTTTCACTCGTACTCTGGCTTTTATCATTCGATCATTGATACCTTCCACCTCCTCCTGCAGACCCTCTCTGACCACTATTGCCACTCCATTTCTTCCCCTCTCATTCCCTATCCAGTACAGTTTACATCCTTTACTTAGTGGTTTTTCACCAACTCCTCTCTACCCAGTCTCAGCAAGTCCCAAGATGTCCAATTTCCTCCTTTCCATCATTTCTACAATTTCTTCTAACTTCCCAGTTAGAGTCCTTACATTTAAGGTGCCCAGTCGTAAACCATCTCGTAATCCTTTTCCATTGCTTGGTCGGTTTCCTTTAAATCCGTTCCGTGATCCGAGGCATGTTCCCTTTTTGAAAGCAGTTGATTTATCCACTCGTCCAAGTCATGGGAGATGGGCAACGGCACAAAGTAGGGGACTGCCTATTGGGCGATGTACAGCGGGGACTTTGTGTGCCCCAGGACTGCTACGGTAGCTGGGAAGGCCCTATGGGAACCCTGAAACGTGACGGCTAACGGGGCTCTGGTGAAGCTGCGATAGGCCTAGCAAGCCAGTAGTGGATAAATCAATGGCTTTCAAAAATGTAGCCATTTCACAGAACACTAAACATGAAAGAAAATTGTTATTTTCCATCATCTCCAGTCCCAGAATGATTTCACAGAACACTACACATTGTTGTTTACCACCATCATTGTAGTTATTGATTCCTGCATGGAGTATATAAAAAATTTAAAAAAAACACATACATTGTAGTTCACTACACAGCACCAGTGGTGCATCGAACAGACCCCTTTTAATTTTATTGGAGGAAAACAACATTAAAAATGGGATTTTCCATTAAAACTTATGAAATAAAATAATTACCTGTCCTACCTTTGCAGCACAGAGGTGGTGGAGGTGGTGGTGGTGGTGGTGGTGGTGGTGAGGGGGGGGGGTGTTAATTTGAGTCTCTGGACAGAATTTTGAAACATATGATTCAGAGAAAACATATGTACTTTGTGCTGTGCTGTAAAATAAAAAATGAGGATTCCCATCGAAGATTTAAAAGTTGCCTCCTTCACACACACACACACACACACACACACACACACACACACAAACAGGTTGTTGGGGGTTGCAGGGCTCAAGGTTAATATTATTGGATGTCCCCCCCTCCCCCCAGAGATGAACAGATTTTAATTATAAATTATTTGGATCTGATGTGTAGTTTTTGAGATATTTCAGTGTCTTCAGATAAACTGAACACCCTGTGTATATATAGGGTGAGTCTCCTAAAACTTGCACCACAAATATTGCAGGAATGGAAAATGCTATTGGTATGTGGGTTTTCACAAAATGGATTGGTAGTTAGGGGTTCGTATTGTTAATAATTCTAAGAAAGTGTATTTTTTGTGCAAACATACACTTTTTAAATGGACCAATACCTATTGGCACTAACAGAATAAAAGTAGAGTAAATTAAAATGTCAGTGGTGTCTACTACAGGATTCTAGTGCGAGTCATTTGGGAGATATCATATTTTGAAATGTTCCCACACTGACACTGGTAGAATACTTGTGGTAGTACACACTAAAGAACAACAAAAGTGCATACATTAGTTATGTGAATTCTAACCAGTAATGAGACAATTGACATTGCAGGATGTGTTCAAAGTGACTGCCAGCAGTGGTAATAGATGCTTCCAGTCTGCTATGGAACGAATGTTGCATTTCAGCAGGAATATCTGGATCAATGCTGGGCTATACAAGAAAGGACAGGAAAAGGGCAGATGACATCCGGTCTGTGACAAAGGTTGATGACATCTTAGAGACAGTAGGTTCCTTGAAATGGCAGTGGGCTGGCCACGTCGCAAGAAGAAAAGACAACAGATGGATGAAGCTAGTACTGGAGTGGAGTCCGAGAGAGCACCGGAGGCCTAGAGGAAGACCACCAGACAGATGGGACAAAGACATCAAGAAGATCGCTGGTAACACCTGTCAGAGAACTACCCAAGACCGTCCCACTTGGAGAAGACTTCTGAAAGCCTACCTGAACCCACGACTCGAAGAGGCCACATCATCTAATGATTGAATTGGCTGCTGTTGCTGCTGCTGATGAGATGATGATGATCTGAGCAGGCTGCAATAATACATTCTTGCACATCATCAGGGGCCAACCGAGGTACAGATCCTCTGCATGCAATACAATGATTTGGAAACAATTTTATGGAGACATGCTGTAGTAATTCGTGCACTATGGGCTGGACAGCCATCATGTTGGTACCATAAGTTCCTCCTTTTCCGCAGAGGAATGTCTTCTAGCATCTGTGGAGGAAGCTAGGTCTCTTAGGAGGCTGCAATACTTGTGCGCATTCAGTGTTCCATCTATGAGAAACAGACCTATGAGCTGACAGTTCTCTATTGCAAACCACATATTTACACCCAAAGAACACTGACATTCCACCTGAAGAAGCCAACAGGGAATGTCAACAGACCAACAGTGCATGTTTCGGCAGTGTACCTGACCATGATTGGTAAGATACTTGATACATCTGGAGTATCCTATCTTAATAACCATGAACAGAAGTTAACATGATCCTCATAATCATTTCCATGCAGCTCTTAATGGAGAGAGGTGTGATAGGGTTGGAACCTATCTTGATGAATAATGCATAGGACACTAAGCTGACTCATCCCACTTCCTCATTCAATTGCACAGGAGCTAACATGAGGATCAACTGCAACAGCAGTAAGAAAACTAATTTCCCCCACTTCTGTCATCACTTGTTTCCTTCTATTATGCTGTCTAGGTGTTACACTACCAGTTTCGCATAACTGGTTGAAGTTGATAAATAATTGCCAAGATGGTTGATATCTATTGGGGTATCTTGCCTCATACACCATACAAGAGTGAACTGTATTCTTCCTATGCTCTCCAGACACAATGAGCATGTCAGCTTTTTCTCCGTTGGTAAATCCCATGATCCATTCATGGCCTACTGCTTGGACTGTCACACACACTAACCTCCAAAAACATACATTTTTCATATTAGGTGCATTGTGCTGCCACCTCCTGCTAGGTACTCCACATCAGCAACCTCAGTACTCATTAGACATCATGAGAGAGCAGAATGGGGTGCTCTGTGGAACTCACGGACTTCCAACGTTGTCAGGTGGCTGGGTGTCACTTGCGTCATACCTCTGTATGTGAGATTTCCACACTCCTAAACATCCCTAGGTCCACTGTTTCTGATGTGATAGTGATGTGGAAACATGAAGGGACAGGTACATCATAAAAGTGTACAACGCAACCTCATCTGTTGACTGACACAGACCGATGACAGTTGAAAAGGGTGGTAATGTGTAATAGGCAGACATCTATCCAGACCATCACACAGGAATTCCAAACTGCATCAGGATCCACTGCAAGCACTATGAAAGTTAGGTGGCAAGTGAGAAAACTTGGATTTCATAGTCGAGCGGCAAAACAGTGGAAAAATGTTGTGTGGTGTGACGAATCATTGTACACAATGTGGTAATTCGATGGCAAGGTGTGGGTATGGTGAATGCCCGGTGAACATCATCTGCCAGCGTTAGTAGGACCAACAGTAAAATTCGGAGGCAGTGGTGTTATGCTGTGGTCATGTTTTTCATGGAGGGAGCTTGCACCTCTTGTTGTTTTGCATGGCACTACCACAGCACAGGCTTGCATTGTCCCAGTGTTGAAGAGCAATTCGGGGATGGCGATTGCATCTTTCAACACACTCAAGCACCTGTTCATAATGCTCAGCCTGTGGCAGAGTGTTTGCACGACAATAACATCTCTTTAATGGATTGGCCTGCACAGAGTCCTGACCTGAATCCTATAGAACATCTTTGGGATGTTTTGGAGTGGTGACTTCGTGCCAGGCCTCACTGACCAACATCGATACCTCTCCTCAGTGCAGCACTCTGTGAAGAATGGGCTGCCGTTCCCCAAGAAACCTTCCATAACTGACTGAATGTATGCCTGCGAGAAAGGAAGCTGTCATCAAGGCTAAGGGTGGGCCAACGCCACACTGAATTCCAAAATTACTGTTGGAGGGCACCACAAACTTGTAAGCCATTTTCACCCAGGTTTCCGGATACTTTTGATCACATAGTGTATGTCTCTGGTGCCTTTTGGTCTACAAGATGATGGGAGAACTATATTTCATGTAAAGAAAAGGAAATCAGTTTTTGTCAAATTTGATTTATCAAGCACATAAATGGGGTTATAACTGTGATTTATTTAAAGGTGAGCAACAGAATACTGTTGTTTAATTCTATATGTATTTATGCTGCAACGCAGAGACTTGCATAACAGCCTTTTGAAAGTAATACTTCTGCTTAGTTAAATTCTGTCTTTTATAAACATATCATAAATTTGAGAAATCTCTGCTAATAAATTCTTGAGTTATTAGTTGTTCAGATTAGAAATGCTCTTCTAGATACATTATTATAAACAATTATGTGGCATACTGTAAGAATAAATGTAAAAGTTGCTGACAGTTTGAAAGAAGGTTTCATGTGTGAGGAACTACCACACACAGCTCTACACATTTTTAATAACAGCATATTTCAAGCAACTTATATTCCTCCATTAATGGCAGCAGAAGCCAGTGTTTATAAACATTTAACTTACTTGTCTTCTTCCAGAACAAGCAAACTTATTTATCATTAGATGGAAAAAAATTAGTTTCATGACCATTAGTTATCTCATATTTCACAAAAAATATAAGAGAGAGAAAGCTAAATATGCATGCCATGTATGTTTTTACGGAAATACTAGAGGGATGAAATGAGAACCTCCCTTTATTTCTATATTTGACTTGCTGCAAGAAATAGAACTTACAAATTTGCTATAGCCACAGGAGATGTTTACTCTCATTATGACAGACATGCTACAAAAAGGTCATCTTACTGAAGTTTTAACCACAAAAATAGAAAGCACTTAATTGCAGGCAGTCAGTAATGAGTGATGAATGTATATGTTGATATATGGTAAGTGAGACATCTGTATACAGTAGAAATCGAATGTAGCATTGACACAACAGCAAAACTCACATATAAAATCAATCTCTGTTGTCTCACAAAGTTGATGTGGAAAACTGTGGAACTAGGAACTAGAACATGTAGGAATAATGCAAAAATCTAAATTTATGTTTTCAGTACTGAGGACATGAGTGGCAGGTAATTCAAAATGTCAGTTTCCATCACAACTTACATCATATCATCATTTAAATGTAGTGATAATGAAGTATTTAATAATTTATAAATAATCTCTTTATAATTAATACAGCAGGTACTTCAATTCTGAATCAAATCAAAGTTGAGTAACAACTCTTGTTTTCTTATGTACAGCAGACTGTATTACAGATGTGTATGAAGAGAGGAGGTCATCCATTTTGTATCCTAGAGACGTTTCACAAAGTAGCTTAGAGCCTCTGACAAGATCACCAATAGTAACATGGAAAAATGTGTTTCCAGATGACCAGTTGGATATCTGAGAATATGGATGAGTATCCAGCAAATCCTGAAAATCAAGGAAGAGTTATTTTTAGATAATCCATAAAACTTCTAAATCAAGAATTCGATACAGATTTCTTACATAAATGCTAACAGGGTAAAATAATAAAATAAGAATTTACCGTTATTTCTAAATTTGTTCCCCCATATATAATGATGACAAATGACATTTGATTATAACATAGCTAATATTTTAATTCTTACAAGATGAGAAAGAAGCCTGGAATGGATCAAATATATAAAAAAATGCTGAATAACAAAAAAGAAACAGACAATAAATCATATTACAGAAAGAAGTCAAATAAGAACAGCAGGAATGGTCAATACTCAGGAATACGACAGGAATGATCCTTAGATCTTAAAAAAACTCCAGTAAACATGGGCTCTAAAATGCATGCATTAAGAGCTAGGAGTCCTTCAAGATACTGCATTCTTTTTGGTTTCCATATTTTGAAAGGAGGTAGTAGGGACTAAAAAAAAAAAAATTCAGTAAACATGGCCTCTAAAATGCTCACTTTTAAGAGTTATGTGCACTTGTTCAGTATAAGAGAAGTGTTTCAAAGTAGTAAAGATGAACATGTACTCATAGGTCTTAAGGTATGAACTTTACAGCCCATGTTTACTGGACTTTTTTTCTTATTTTTGTCCATACTACCATCTCTTTGAATATGGAAAGCAAAGAGCCTAAGTAGAAGATACTTTTTCACATTATCAAGGAAAGGAGTGTTCATAGTTTTCAAGGTATGCATCTTAGAGCCAATGTTTACTAGACGTTTTTGCTTCAAATGATCATTTCTGTAATATCCCTGAATATTGACCGTTACTCTTACGACACCCTTTCTTATTATTAATAAATAATATTTATGGAATATTCCATTGGTTCTTGGAGGAACATAGACAAATTGATAACTTACATACAAAGTATTAATGTTCCACAATAATATTTATTTAATAATTCATAATGAACCAGCTTTCAGCTTCTTAGGCCATTGTCAGATTACTTAATACTAAACAGATAATTCACACAACTTCAGAAACAACTTAGAACTGTACAAAGATTGCTGTACAAAAATATGTGACAGTTTAAGACTATATGAACACAAAACACAAGCCTAATGTAATATCTAAAGAGACTCCGAACAAATAAATCTTATATTACAATATATTCAAGTATTAAAACTATGTGAATGTATAAGCCAAAAATAATCTACACGTGAGTAAGGGTACAGGATACTATGTCATATGGACAAACTGGTGAGTGAAATGAACAGAGTGAGTAAAGGGAGGAGGAGAAAGAAGTCTGTAGAATGTGAGTGTGGAACTGTTATAACAAGCATATTATCTAATGGTGAGAGAAATAATGACTGGTTGCTACTTTAATAGAGGTGAGTTATTGAACTATGTTTGATCAATAAGGACCAGATCAGGATTCTACACCTACACCTACATCTACATCTACATCTACATCTACATCTACACAGATACTCCACAAGCCACCTTTGCTGAACATGCTCTGAATGGATGTCATTCATGTGATGTTCTCCATACAGGAACTAACAGCAGAAAACTAACATTACCTCAAATTCTGACCATTAATAAACACCAAGTAAACCAGACCTGGTCCTTAATGACCAAACACAGTTCCTTTACTCACTCTTATTTAAGCAGAGCCAGTTATTATTTCTCTCACCATTAGATAATAAGCATGTTACAATTGTTTCATACCCACATTTCATAGACTTATTTCCCCACTCCCTTTATTTGGTCTGTTCGTTACATTCAGCAGTTTGTCCATATGACATAGTAGCCTGTGCTGTTACTCATTTGTAAAACATTTTTGGCTTACACCTTAACATAGTTTAAATAGCTGAATATATTTCAGTATAAGACTTATTTGTTCAGTCTTTTTAGGTATTACATTATGCTTGCTTTGTATCGATATAGTCATAAAATGTCACATATTTTTGTACAGCAATCTTTGTACAGCTGTGAATTCTCACTTCAGTTATGTGGAATCTCTGTTCAGCATTAAATTATCTAATGATGGACTAAGAAGCCAAAAGCCAGTTCATAATGAACTATTAACTAAATATTATTGTGGAACATTAATATTTTGTATTTAAGTTATTAATACTAATAAATATTTTTTAAAGAAATTTATGCTGTATTATAGTCAAATGGCAGAAATTTCTTTCAAAATTTTCTACATGACTGTGGTCTCCCATGAAGGAAAAAAACATTATTAATAAATAGCTGTCATTAAAATACAAGGCTACTTTTCTCAGCGCTGTGCATTACTCTGAGAAAATGCAAAGAACATTACTCATTGATTTTGAATACAAGCCACTAACTCTCTTTCAAAATTAATTTATTTAGTGCTTTTACCTACTAAAGCTGCATTCTTGTTATCTAATGCAGGTTTATATTCATTTTTATTTTCATATTCATATTTATTATCAAGCACTGACCACATACATGATATGGGCTTCATCAGATGTACACAGATAATAAGTAAATACAGGGTGTTTCAAAAATGACCGGTATATTTGAAACGGCAATAAAAACTAAACAAGCAGTGATAGTAATACACCGTTTGTTGCAATATGCTTGCGACAACAGTACATTTTCAGGCAGACAAACTTTTGAAATTACAGTAGTTACAATTTTTAACAACAGATGGTGCTGCGGTCTGGGAAACTCTATAGTACGATATTTTCCACATATCCACCATGCGTAGCAATAATATGGCATAGTCTCTTAATGAAATTACCCAAAACCTTTGACAACGTGTCTGCCGAAATGGCTTCACATGCAGATGAGATGTACTGCTTCAGCTGTTCAATTGTTTCTGGATTCTGGCGGTACACCTGGTCTTTCAAGTGTCCCCACAGAAAGAAGTCACAGGGGTTCATGTCTGGCGAATAGGGAGGCCAATCCACGCCGCCTCCTGTATGTTTCGGATAGCCCAAAGCAATCACACGATCATCGAAATATTCATTCAGGAAATTAAAGACGTCGGCCGTGTGATGTGGCCGGGCACCATCTTGCATAAACCACGAGGTGTTCGCAGTGTCGTCTAAGGCAGTTTGTACCGCCACAAATTCACAAAGAATGTCCAGATAGCGTGATGCAGTAATCGTTTCGGATCTGAAAAATGGGCCAATGATTCCTTTGGAAGAAATGGCAGCCCAGACCAGTACTTTTTGAGGATGCAGGGACGATGGGACTGCAACATGGGGCTTTTCGGTTCCCCATATGCGCCAGTTCTGTTTATTGACGAAGCCGTCCAGGTAAAAATAAGCTTCGTCAGTAAACCAAATGCTGCCCACATGCATATCGCCGTTATCAATCCTGTGCACTATATCGTTAGCGAATGTCTCTCATGCAGCAATGGTAGCGGCGCTGAGGGGTTGCCGCATTTGAATTTTGTATGGATAGAGGTGTAAACTCTGGCGCATGAGACGATACGTGGACGTTGGCGTCATTTGGACCACAGCTGCAACACGGCGAACGGAAACCCGAGGCCGCTGTTGGATCACCTGCTGCACTAGCTGCGCGTTGCCCTCTGTGGTTGCCGTACGCGGTCGCCCTACCTTTCCAGCACGTTCATCCGTCACATTCCCAGTCCGTTGAAATTTTTCAAACAGATCCTTTATTGTATCGCTTTTCGGTCCTTTGGTTACATTAAACCTCCATTGAAAACTTCGTCTTGTTGCAACAACACTGTGTTCTAGGCGGTGGAATTCCAACACCAGAAAAATCCTCTGTTCTAAGGAATAAACCATGTTGTCTACAGCAAACTTACACATTGTGAACAGCACACGCTTACAGCAGAAAGACGACGTACAGAATGGCGCACCCACAGACTGCGTTGTCTTCTATATCTTTCACATCACTTGCAGCGCCATCTGTTGTTGAAAATTGTAACTACTGTAATTTCGAAAGTTTGCCCGCCTGAAAATGTACTGTTGTCCCAAGCATATTGAAACAAACGGTGTATTTCTATCGCTGCTCGTTTAGTTTTTATTGCCGTTTCAAATATACCGGTCATTTTTGAAACACCCTGTACTTTTAGACACATATGTAAGTGATAAATATACAACATATATAATACTATTATGAGAAGGAAAGTTGCTATGCACCATATAGCAGAGTTGCTGAGTTGCAGATAGGCACAACAAAAAGACTCTCAGAATTAAAGCTTTCAGCCATTAAGGCCTTCATCAACAATACACACACATACACACACTCACGCGAATGCAACTCACACACATAACTGCAGTCTCAGGCACTGAAACCACACTGTGGTTGAAGTCTTGCAATATATGTGGATGACATAAACTGAATCACTTGAAAATGGCATAAAAGGCCAAAACCTGGGTCATAATTAAATAAACAATAGTCAAATGGCAGTGTGTTCATTTAAAAATTACTGTATGACTGTTGCTCAGCAACATCAAAAACTGTTTACAATAAACAATATTACTAACTCAGTAGAGAAATAGATGAAATACAAAATATACATAATGATAAGTTACCTACATGTAACAAAAATGGTTTCAGTACATTAATTTTGCACATTGATGTTAATTGCTACCTTTGTTACATTTTGTTTAAATACCATTTCACTGTAAAACAATTTTTTGATGAAATACTTTTATGTATTTAGATAATTTATTATACAGCTTTGATCCCTGGTATCCATACTGTTGCTTTTTCCTACAAGCTGCAAACATTCACCAGTTCTTATGTTGTATTTGTGTATAGAGCTGTTTGGGGCAAAGTAATGTATATTTTTCCTGACATACACTAATGCCTGGAAAATATATTCACAGGGACATTGAAGATCCTTAACTCCTTAAATAGTTCAAGGTAGTCAGACCACATATTCTTTTCTTAGCAAGCAAACTTGTCAGTATGACTTTGAGGTTGTGGGATCACAGTCAGTAACTTATTTTATTACTATAACTCAAGATGTTTCCAAATGTTAGCTGTCTGTCCGCACAAGAGACAGTTCCACATTCCTGTAGGTTCTCCTTTTTGATAGCATCTGTAGAACACAATGAATGAATAATATGCTGGAGATTCTTCCATCTTTTATGTGTAGATAACGTATCAAAAACTTCAGTCTTCTTCTAGCAATAATTTTGTGCAGACTTGTAGACCAATTATTCTCAGCACTTCATAATGTGAAATTTTTTCACAACAGCTAATCTTCAAAATTCTTCTCAAGTATCATTGATAAAAAATATTGAGCTTGTGTGCTGATTTTTATGGCATTTTCCTGGTCTCACACATTCATCTGGCCATAGGCGGATGACAGAGAAATAGAGCCAAAATTCTGTGGGCATACTTATAAAGTCTAATTGCTGTAAGGATCATATTCATTGGAAGCCTGCAGAAACTTTCCCAGTTCTGTGGGTGATGTCTGTATCTACATCCCCATTATCACAGATAAGGCTGCCAAGATATGGAAACTGATCAACATCTTGTGGTGCCTTCCGTTGCACTATAACTGAGATATGAGGGTGGTTTGAAAAGTTCTCAGAATGGAATAGAAAAAAAGTACTTACATCACTGAAAATTCTTTTATTTTTCAATGTAGTCTTGTTGTAGATTAATGCACTTGGTCCAATGATGTTCCAGTGCCTTGATCCCACCTCGAAAATAAGTTTCCTCCATGCCTGCAAAATAGTTGTCAACTCCGACTCTCAATTCTTCATTTGAAGTGATTTAGCTATGGTGACAGCACATGTGTTTGGGCGCACAATGGCTTGATGGAAGATGACTTTCTTCCTTTTCTCACGAATCTTTTGTTGCAAATTGACCAGGAGGTTAGCATAGTATTTTCCAGTAATTGTTTGCCCAGTGAGGAGATAATCTAGAATCCCCTTCGCATCCCAGAACACTGATGCCATGACCTTTCCTGCCGAAGGAATTGTATTTGTTTTCTTTGGTGGCAGAGAATCAGCATGTTTCCACTGCTTTGATTGTTTTTTTGTCTCTAGGGTATAGTAGTGCACCGAAGTTTCATCTGTGGTCAAAAGCAGGCACAAAAAAATCTTGTTCGTTTCTCGCAAAATGGGTCAAACTCTGTCCCGATATGTCCGTTCTCATGCGTTTTTGATCCAGCATCAAGAGTTATGGCACCCATCTTGCAGATAATTTTTTCAATCCAAATTCTTCAGTTAAAATGTGATACACACTTTTAGATTACATCTAGCAAGTGTGAGCAATTTCACACACTTCCAATCGGTGATCGTCCATGACCATTTTGTGCACTTTTACAATGATTTCTGGAGTAGTGTCACATCTTGGCTGACCACTGCACGGATCGTCATCTAAGCTCTCCCAACCAAATTTAAATTCATTTGTCCACTTGGCAACAGTTGAATATGAAGGAGCAGAGTCCCTCAGTGTAGTATAGAAATCAGCATGAATGCCCTTTGCTTTCATACCTTTCTTTATGAAGTACTTAATCACTACTCGAATCTTGATTTTTTCGATCTTCACAAATCATTACGCAGGAACAACAGAGCCACGTCAACACCACAGCTCTCTTCCAAGAGCACTGATGTAGCACCTATTTACAGGCAACAGTCCAGTGAATATCACGTGAACGCACTAGCACTGACCTCTCATGGTGATTCTGAGAACTTTTCACACTACCCTCATAGATACATTCCCACTTCTTATGGACATGGTTTTTGAATAACAACAGTGTAAAACATAGCTCAATCTGTGGTTTTATTTGGTGTAACACATCTGCAGAATTGTTGTTAGGACCAGGTGTCCTTCCTTTCTTGAGTTGAGAAATTGTTGTGGCCTCCTCTTCTTGCACAAATGGTTTGACTGCTATTGCTGCAGCATGGGGTGTGTATATCATCACTCTTCAATTTGTTCTGGAGTTCATCTTCCTCATCTCATATTTCTTCTGGCAATAGTGTCTCAAGTATATGTTCGGCATAATCCTTCTAATTGACTGTCACTGAGTTGTCAAATTTCTCAATGGTCGGTAGAGTTACACTTGATTTAACTCAATTACATCAAATGATGAGCTGTAGTTGTGGAGGAAAAGGAAGTGAAAGTGCAAGGCAGTTAAAAAGTGTTATGCTGGTGTACATTTTGAAGATCATTTAGGGGTCTACCATAACCAACAATCATACTTATTTATATATAAAACAACTCACAGCAACTAACAGGGTATTTAAATATGTTGTCATTGGGTTAGCCCTTCGCTTACAATTTTGTAAGGAATGTCCCAAACGTTTAATTGTTATGGATTTTGAACATTCCAAGCTATTGTTCAGTTTTTGTCCATAAGACTCAATCCTTATTGTTGGGTAGGAATGGTTGATTTTTGTGAATTTTGAATAATCTTAACTAAGATCTCTGACATTTTATTTACATACATCCTCATTTTCTGAGGTGTTGGAAGTTGAATTTCAGGGAGGACCTTGTACCAGTTTGTGCATTAGATGTCCAACAACTTCTTCAACAGCTAGATATTTTCTCCATCAGCTGTCTCTGTTCCCTATCCCAAAAATAATCATATTATGGTAACCTATCATTATGCTATCAAACAAAAAATTAAAATAGAAGCCGCCTGTGAGTTAGCTACTTTACTGAGCATTTTTATGAAATTATGATAGGTGCTGAAATGAAGTTTGCCAAAAATTCTGCACCCACAAGGTCAGCTCAAGTATAAGCCAGAATCTTAAAGAGCTATAATCGCTTATGATAAAAGCTTTTACTAGAATTTTCATTTAACATGTCCTCCCATTTGATTTTAAATTTTTCTTTTATTCTTTAAATGAATTTTACCTCATTACCAGCCTTTAGTAAATTCATATTTAATTCTCATATAATTTCAGTTTTCTTACACTGAAGTACTTAACTGATGTGATATCCATTTCATCAGTCTCTCGCAGCTTCTGGTCATTATATGCATAATGCAATGAAGTGAGATGGCAGCTTGTATAGACACACATCATGTTCACGCGAAAAAAAATGAAAATTATACCAGTAAAAGTAGCATGTGCACAAATTTTGATCATATACATAGTCTTCAACTAACAATTAAAGTTCTAATGAGTGAAATGAAAAAACTTACATCTGAAAAGTGTGAGCCTTCATGAAAATTGCATGTACTTTTGCGTGATAACCAAACTGTTCCAAATATAAGTATGAAAAACTAACGTCTAAAAAGTGTGAACTGTTATTACTACGAAAATCATGTACACTTATGGATGATAGTCATACTCTCCCAAATAAGTGTGCTGCATTTGCTACTGAAACAAGTGCTAATGATAAACATGAAAGTGTGAAGTATGATGGCAACAAAGTTTGTAAACAGCACAGCAGTGGAGCAGACGAAACAACGAGACACTGTGACAACAGAACGAAGAATCAATCACGAAAAAGGTACAATGTTCTTTTCTTAACAATCAACCGTGGCAGAAATCTGGTGAGTATTTTACAAGACAATAATAAAGACTTCCAAGCAATTGGAATAGTAAAACTGTGTGCAAATATGAAAAATGTTACCAATGTCAACCTGCAGGAAAAAATGAAACATGAAACTGAATATGTCATGTGATAGCTGGTGCCAATGATGTCACAAAAAACGAGGCACAAAATTGCATGGGTCAACAAGGAGATATGAAAAATGAATATCGAAGTAAAACAGATTTGTGCTTCATTTGGAAATCAGAATAGTTACAGGTAAAATGGACAGCAAATAATGAATAAAACAGAGCACTTGGGCATATACTCAAATCAATCAAAATTGCAGTTTTTATAGTGAGAGAATTAGATGGGTGCAAGGAAGAGGAAGCATACGGCTACAAGCTAAGCAATTATGAATTCATAAACTTTTACTGTAGAAGGGCACATAGAGGTGGGGGGGGTTATACATCTGTAGTAGAAATGATATAGCATGTGAAAAAGTCAAATAGACTGATGATATGAGTAAAGAAATGGTACTTGAGGCTGTGCAGCAATAAATTTGAAGATAGGAAACAACAGCCTGATTATAGCAGCTCTTTATAGATCACCTAGAAGCAATAGTGCAGAATTTTTCAGTTGTCTGGAAGACCTGATGGAGAAGACATCAGCATGTAAAAAACATGTGCTGTTAGAAACATCAACTTAGACTCTTTAAATAATAGCAATCATTATTTGTGTTATGTTGACTTACTTCAGTGTTATAACTATTATCACATAAACTTAGAACCTACAAGAATAATGGTTGAAAAACAGTCATGCATTCACCACATTCTCACAAACATAACAAAGGAGGACAAATGTAACCGCTGTAGAAAACAACATATCTGAGCAGAGCCCTTATTATGGAAATTTATGTAGGATGAAATGGCTCTGAGCACTGTGGGACTTAACATCTGAGGTCACCAGTCCCCTAGAACTTAGAACTACTTAAACCTAACTAACCTAAGGACATCACACACATCCATGCCCGAGGCAGGATTAGAACCTGCGACCGTAGCAGTCGCGCGGGTCCAGACTGGAGCGCCTAGAACCGCTTGGCCAAAATTTATGTAGGGACAATAGATATAACTAAAAGTGATTCATTTATGTATAAAAGAAAATTTAATTATAATAAACTTAAGAGGGCACTAGGCAATGAATAATGGGAACCAGTTGACAATGCAACAAATGTGAAGGATAAATGAGGAAATTTCAACAAATTATCCAACAAAACTTTAAATGAAACTTGTCCTTTAGTAAAACAAGTAAACAAAGCTATTAATCACAAAGTTGAGAATTTCCCTCTAGAAATCATTGAACTGAGAGAGAACATGAGAGGTTGTTACATACTCTTCAGAGATACTAAATTACTAAACTATTTAACAAAATACAAACTGTTCAGAAAAAAATACAGTTATTCCTTCACTAACCTTAAAGCTCAGAAATATGCCTATCAAATAAGCAACTCAACCTACAGTAGTAAAATAGCCTGGAAAATACTGTATAAAGAATGTGGGTAGCAGCAATCTCACAAACACACCAGCCTACCAATGAAAGAAAATGACAATATAACAAATGATCCAAAAGAAGTGTGTGAAAATTCAAATGGATGCTTAATACATGTGGCACAAATGAAACACATGATTGGGCACCCAGTTCAAATGTTACAAAAAGTGGCCAATCTTTTTTCATCCATGGCATTACAGAGAGGGACCTCGTAGCAATCATTTCAAAATTTCAAGCTAAAATGTCTTGTGGCTGGGATGACATTTCACTTAAGTTGCTAAAGGAAAGCCAAGAAGAATTAGTGAAGCCTCTGAAAACATCTAATACATATCTCCCTCTGCTTTGGAGAATTCCCCGATCTTTTGAAAAAGACTGAAATACTACTGGTGTATAAGAAGGGAATAAAAACTGACATCAAAAACTGTAGACCAATATCATTAACTTCAGAGGTTGGGAAAATATTAGAGAAAATAATATTAAATCAATCTGAGGCATGTTTCATCAAACATAATCTATTTAACAATCTACAACATGATTTTAGAAAAGGAAGATCTCCACTGTAACAGCAGTAGCAACTTTTATACATGAAATATTAAAGAAGCTAGATGAAGGAGACAAGGTAGCAGACACCTTGCTGGATATGAGTAAAGCTTTTGATATTGCATAACAACGAAAACAATCAATTACTGATGAAATTATTTAATTGGGTAGATAAAATATCTACTCACCAAGCGGCGGCACAACACACACAGAAAAGACTAGTGACTGGCAAGCTTTTGGGGCCAGTGGCTCCTTCTTCAGGCAGAAGAGTTGAAGGGGAAGGAAGAGTGAAGGAAAAAGACTGGAGAGGTCTAGGAAAAGAGGTAGATTTTGGGAAAGTCCCACAGATGCACAGGTTAGGAGAGACATACCATATGGGATAAGAAGGAAAGACTGATTGTTGGGGATTGTATTGGACAAGCAGGAAACAGTGTGTCAAGCTAACTTGTAAAAGGAATGAATAGTTCGTAACCAAATCAGCCCACAAGATACTTCAATGTGGTGTGCCCCAAGGAAGTATCTTGGGGTCTTTTCTGTTTCTTGTGTATTTAAATGATTTAATTGAACACCAAAACACCAAGTTCGTAAGCTATGCTAATGACACATCTTTTGTCAGCTGGGGCCATGATATGCAAACTACTACTTACAGTCAATTATAATTTTCTGTCAGGTTATCTTACTGCAAATAAGCTATTCATAAATGGAGAGAAGACAATGGCAATGCAATTTATGTTTAGCTATAATTAGAACATAACTCTATCTACACCTCCATTGGCCCTTAGCTAACAAACGAACACAAATTTTTGGGCATAATTGTTGATGAGCACCTGTCATGGAAATAACATATAGACTATATTTGCAAGGAAATCAGTACAAATGTGTATCTACTGAAAAGGGTCTCAGCCTTCCTGGACCATGATAGCTTTAGACAAATATACTTCAGAATGATACATCCAGATCTTCAGTACAGTACTGAGATATTGGATGGGGCACCAGCTATTTATACAGACAGACTCTTCAGACTCCAAAAAAGGTAGTACGTAGCCAAGTTACACAGGAGAGAGCCCTGTGGAGAAATCTTCAGAAAATATAAAAGACTAACCATCTGCACTGTATACATACTGCAGTTAAAATAATGTTTGTGAAACAAAATCCAGAATATAATGTAACAAACAGTAATGTACATAGGAACAATACAGGGGGAAAAAAAAGACTGCAGAGCATAGTCCACATACAATAGGAGCCGTCTTCTAAAACAGACTTCTGTCTGACCTCAAGAGAGCTATGGTAATTTAAACATTTTAAAGAATAAACTTGAGCATTTATTACTAGAGAAAAGTTGTTATTCAGTAGAGGATTTCAAGCTGTAAGCTCCCTTTGTGAAATAGTGTATATAGCATAAGTTTGTTTTTGCACCAAAAAGATGATAATTTCTGACCACTATTTGTATCAATGTGGGCACTTTTGTATGCTAACTAAACCTTTGTATGTGTGAACTAAAATCTATAACAATGTCCAAAAACTGGTTGTTATATGGACAGCAAACAAACAAATAAATAAACAAAAAAATCATAATGCAGAATGTAAGTGTTGGCAAAATTGAGTGAGAAGGAAAACCACAATGACAATAACTTTTTGTCCTTTCCTTTACTCATGGAAGTTCTTGGCAAACTGGAAGAAGCCTTGTAGCATGTGTTACAGCTGTGAAAATTTCACTAAAATCAAAGTGTTATTGAATGACAGAACTGATTTGAAGGAGCTTCTGCCCAATCTCAACAATGATTACATTCTTGTTGTCAGTTAGTTTAGTCTCAATACTTCATCTTTTGCTCTTTTAATTAAATTAATTCTAAGCATGACTTATAACTAAATATTGTCCTTGGAAATGTAATAAACAAAACAGACGCTCCCATAATATTGCGTATTTCAAGAGCAATCCGTATCCCAAATTTGAGCATATTGAGGCTAAAAAGTAGAAAAGAAATTGAGAGGGCTGAAAAAAAAACAAAACAAAAAAAACAGCAAAGCATACAGGTTTCTTATTAGCTAATCCGAAATTCTTGCAATTCTTTTTGTTCTTTTCTTGGATTAAAAGCTTGCCTTTCTCATGTTCTGTTGACTTGATGAAGATACTTAACCTCATGGGCCAGCAAACAGTGTCTAGGTGATATTCTGTTATACCTGTAAAAAACCTATACTATGTAGAAAGTGTTTCATTGCTCACCTTTGTAGTTGGATGTATAATACTAATCCCATTCTTATTTATTCCTACTATAATTACTTCAGGATACTTTGGTTCTGTGGCTTGTTTAACGTCAAAGAAAGCAGAACCAAATGTTGGCCACTTATAAATGTATGTCAGGAATGCTTGTTTTGCTGCATCAGCTGTCATACCTAGATATAAAACACGAAATAAAAATTATAGTCCGTAAGTAATGGTGTGTGTGTTTTAACATACATCTGTTAAAGCTGCTTTAAAATAACCCATGCAAAGGCATCAACTTGGTTTTTCTTTTTTTGCCCTTACAGTTGCAGATTTATTCTTTAGGGAATAACAGGTTCATTGCATAGAGGTATAAATCTTTTCTGCGGGTTTCTGTTCAAGAATACCTCATTCTATCTCTTTACAGAATAACAGGTTCATTGTACAAAGGAATAAATCTTTTCTGCTGGTTTCCATATAAGATCATCTCTTCCAACACTTAGGAAACAATTAGTTCTCACACTATCCCTTCTTTATACTCATCATTGCTCCACATGTATGTTTTTATTGTGTACCTGTTTACAATAAATATATTACAAATCTGATGTAACTCCCTTTTGGTGGCAGTGACACTTCTGCCAATCCCAATTAGTATTGCTATTTATTTTCCTAACAAGGAAACATCATCAACTTGAGATCACATTTTAAGGGGAAAAAAGCACACAAGCAAAACATCAGCCATAGCAATTGACCACACATGAAAATTTGGACCATAATTCTCATAGTAAGCAGTTACAACTATCTGAAGATACACCGTTTAAACTTTTGCATTCACTGTTTGTCATTCACACAGCCCCACTGGGGCCACTTAATGTCCAAGTGCAAAGTACTTTGCAGTGGAGTAAGTAAGAGGTTTGTGAAATACTGTTTTGACATTGGTAACATGCTTTCTATATTGTGGCAAAGTGTGTGGTTTTTAATCTATAGCTGGTGCCAGAGATTTCTTTGGTTTGAACATTTTTATGTAGCGATGCACAAATACAATGTAAAAGAATGAAATGAATGAGTGTGTCATTAAAAAGTAGTGTAGCACTATTTAATTATTAACATCACTTGTGTTCATTATTTTCTTTGAATTTTAAAAATGCCATTGTTCAAGTGCATTTGCCAGAAATGCACTATTCTTCCAGGTGACTGGTATTATTAAATTGTAAATCGAAAATCATTATAATTATCATTAACCATAAGAATTATTCAATTGCTAAGGTTTATTCATTTTATTTATTTTGAGGCATGAATACAGCTGTAGCAGTCAACACAAGAATATTGTTAAAAAAATATTGAAAGTATATGTGCATGAGGTTGAAATATTATGTCCTCTTATTACTTACTATTTTTCACATAAAATAACATGTATGCTAGAACAAAATTTCACATTACATCTTCTCCCTCCTCTTTCCTAGCCCTAAACATCCCACGAACAGGAGAGCTCTAGTCGGCCCTCCAGTGCATAATACTTCACACTGGGGCTTTAGGCAGCTGAAGTGGGGCAGAGCGAGTGACAAAAACAAACTGCATACATGAAAGTTTAGAAGTTGTACTTTCAGAAGGTCATAACTGCATACTGCCAGAATTATCGCCCAAATTTTCACATGGGACCGGCTACGGGGGCTGATATCTTGCTATTGTGGTGTTTTCTGCTTAAAATGTGTGGTCAGTTTGCTGATGTTCACAATTTGATGAGTTCATAATTTTTCGAGCTAACGCTCTTGCTACTTGGTCCCCATACAATGTTTTTCTTAACTGAAGTAGTTTTTCAGGAACACAGAATTGCTCATATCACCTGTCTTCCTCATTAAATGAAATAAATCTACAATGACATATGCTAGTTACAAGGCTTTAACCACCCTGTGCGTAGTTCTAACAAAACTCTGAAAATTATAAAAATTCCTCAAACATTAGAACAGACTATAATCCACCCACTCTACATTAAAGGAGATTAAAAACAGCCCAGGTAACCAGAGGTACAGCTTTCTTAAACCACACATACAAGATTTTCTCAGAATTCTACAAACTTTATAGACTCTAAGAAGCCATATGAATGTGATCATAGTGCTATGGTTTTGAAAAATATTTAAAAAAAATTGTACTCCAACCAAAATTAGTCAGGTTGATAGAACCCAGCAAAAAATGTATAGTGAAGCTCAGAGAAAAATGCTCTGAGCTGTTTCTCATAAAAGCAGCTGCAAGAAAGGGATACTGCTTGTTACTACAAGTATCCATCAATGTGTTTGAATATACAGGGTGGGTCAAAAAAGACTTTACAACTTTGAAATGATATAAAAATTTATTGAGACAACTTATAGGATAGGTAGTTGTGTCATTTTGTAGCAAACAACCTTAAGTTCGATTCATGTAGAGGATCAAATCCCATTCTGCCACCAGGAGCACCAATGTAGTGAACAGTTAAAATGTATCTAAAAACACAGATGATGTGACTTACCAAACGAAAGTGCTGGCAGGTCGATAGACACACAAACAAACACAAACATACACATGAAATTCAAGCTTTCGTAACAAACTGTTGCCTCATCAGGAAAGAGAGAAGGAGAGGGAAAGACGAAAGGATGTGGGTTTTAAGGGAGAGGGTAAGGAGTCATTCCAATCCCGGGAGCGGAAAGACTTACCTTAGGGGGAAAAAAGGACAGGTATACACTTGCACACACACACATATCCATCCGCACATACACAGACACAAGCAGACATTTGTAAAGGCAAAGAGTTTTGTTGGGCAGAGATGTCGGTTGAGGCGGAAGTACAGAGGCAAAGATGTTGTTGAAAGACAGGTGAGGTATGAGTGGCGGCAAATTGAAATTAGCGGAGATTGAGGCCTGGCGGATAATGAGAAGAGAGGATATACTGAAGGGCAACTTCCCATCTCCGGAGTTCTGACAGGTTGGTGTTAGTGGGAAGTATCCAGATAACCCGGACAGTGTAACACTGTGCCAAGATGTGCTGGCCGTGCACCAAGGCATGTTTAGCCACAGGGTGATCCTCATTACCAACAAACACTGTCTGCCTGTGTCCATTCATGCGAATGGACAGTTTGTTGCTGGTCATTCCCACATAGAAAGCTTCACAGTGTAGGCAGGTCAGTTGGTAAATCACGTGGGTGCTTTCACACGTGGCTCTGCCTTTGATCGTGTACACCTTCCGGGTTACAGGACTGGAGTAGGTGGTGGTGGGAGGGTGCATGGGACAGGTTTTACACCGGGGGCGGTTACAAGGGTAGGAGCCAGAGGGTAGGGAAGGTGGTTTGGGGATTTCATAGGGATGAACTAAGAGGTTACGAAGGTTAGGTGGATGGCGGAAAGACACTCTTGGTGGAGTGGGGAGGATTTCATGAAGGATGGATCTCATTTCAGGGCAGGATTTGAGGAAGTTGTATCCCTGCTGGAGAGTCACATTCAGAGTCTGATCCAGTGCCGGAAAGTATCCTGTCACAAGTGGGGCACTTTTGGGGTTCTTCTGTGGGAGGTTCTGGGTTTGAGGAGATGAGGAAGTGGCTCTGGTTATTTGCAGAGATAGTTCTGTGGGGGCTTAGATCAACACCTTCAACCCATTACATGCAGTCTCCCATCCTTCATCAAAGACACCAACCACTTTCTCGAATGCCTTGAATCCCTACCCAGTCTGTTACCCCCGGAAACCATCCTTGTAACCATTGATGCCACTTCCTTATACACAAATATTCCGCACGTCCAGGGCCTCACTGCGATGGAGCACTTCCTTTCACGCTGATCACCTGCCACCCTACCAATTACCTTAGCCAGCTTCATCCTGATCCACAACTTCTTCACTTTCGAAGGCCAGACACACCAACAATTAAAGGGAACAGCCATGGGCACCAGGATGGCCCCCTCGTACGCCAACCTATTCATGGGTCGCTTAGAGGAAGCCTTCTTGGTTACCCAGGCCTGCCAACCCAAAGTTTGGTACAGATTTATTGATGACATCTTCATGATCTGGACTCACAGTGAAGAACTCCAGAATTTCCACTCCAACCTCAACTCCTTTGGTTCCATCAGATTCACCTGGTCCTACTCCAAATCCCATGCCACTTTCCTTGAGGTTGACCTCCACCTGTCCAATGGCCAGCTTCACACATCCGTCCACATCAAACCCACCAACAAGCAACAGTACCTTCATTATGACAGCTGCCACCCATTCCACATCAAACGGTCCCTTCCCTACAGCGTAGGTCTTCGTGGCAAATGAATCTGCTCCAGTCCGGAATCCCTGAACCATTACACCAACAACCTAAAAACAGCTTTCGCATCCCACAACTACCCTCCCGACCTGGTACAGAAGCAAATAACCAGAGCCACTTCCTCATCTCCTCAAACACAGAACCTCCCACAGAAGAACCCCAAAAGTGCCCCACTTGTGACAGGATACTTTCCGGGACTGGATCAGACTCTGAATGTGGCTCTCCAACAGGGATACGACTTCCTCAAATCCTGCCCTGAAATGAGATCCATCCTTCATGAAATCCTCCCCACTCCACCAAGAGTGTCTTTCCGCCATCCACCTAACCTTCGTAACCTCTTAGTTCATCCCTATGAAATCCCCAAACCACCTTCCCTACCCTCTGGCTCCTACCCTTGTAACCGCCCCCGGTGTAAAACTGTCCCATGCACCCTCCCACCACCACCTACTCCAGTCCTGTAACCCGGAAGGTGTACACGATCAAAGGCAGAGCCACGTGTGAAAGCACCCACGTGATTTACCAACTGACCTGCCTACACTGTGAAGCTTTCTATGTGGGAATGACCAGCAACAAACTGTCCATTCGCATGAATGGACACAGGCAGATAGTGTTTGTTGGTAATGAGGATCACCCTGTGGCTAAACATGCCTTGGTGCACGGCCAGCACATCTTGGCACAGTGTTACACTGTCCGGGTTATCTGGATACTTCCCACTAACACCAACCTGTCAGAACTCCGGAGATGGGAACTTGCCCTTCAGTATATACTCTCTTCTCATTATCCGCCAGGCCTCAATCTCCACTAATTTCAATTTGCTGCCGCTCATACTTCACCTGTCTTTCAACAACATCTTTGCCTCTGCACTTCCACCTCGACTGACATCTCTGCCCAAACTCTTTGCCTTTACAAATGTCTGCTTGTGTCTGTGTACGTGCGGATGCATATGTGTGTATGTGAGAGTGTATACCTGTCCTTTTTTCCCCCCTAAGGTAAGTCTTTCCGCTCCTGGGATTGGAATGACTCCTTACCCTCTCCCTTAAAACCCACATCCTTTCGTCTTTCCCTCTCCTTCCCTCTTTCATGATGAGGCAACAGTTTGTTGCGAAAGCTTGAATTTCGTGTGTATGTTTGTGTTTGTTTGTGTGTCTATCGACCTGCCAGCACTTTCGTTTGGTAAGTCAAATCATCTGTGTTTTTAGATATATTTTTCCCACGTGGAATGTTTCCCTCTATTATGAACAGTTAAAATGGTTACTTTCACTGGTATTGTGTCTCTGGATACACTCGAATACTTTGTAATCCCACAGATCAATGCAGATGACCAAGAGGGGATAGTTTACTATCGGCAGCACAGTGCACCACCTCATTTCCTCATAGAAATTTGAGGTTTCCTCGATAATCGCTTCCCAGGTCGGTGGATTGGCCTTGAAGGGACAATCGCATGGCCAGCTCGCTCCCAAGACATAATACCACTGGATTTCCTTCTCTGGGGTTTCATTAAAGACCAAGTGTTTCTTCACCCCCTACCAAACAATTTAGTTGACCTGAAAAGTTGGATCTACACTGCTGTTGCACAAGTTATGCCCAATTTTCTGTAATGAGTATGGGAAGAAATTGACTACTAGTGAGGTGTTTGCCACATCAAAAATAGTAGTTACACTGAACCAAAATGACAACTGACACTTTTACGTGAAACTTGAAGTTGTTTGCTACAAAATGACAAATCTACTGATTCTGTAAGTTATCTCAATAACTTTCTTTACCATTTCAAAATTGTAAAGTCCTTTTTGACTCACCTTGTATAATGAGAGAATGGAACTGTCTGGAATTCACTAATGTCCTTGCTCTCCTGTCCAAAAATGTTCAGGAAATTACTATAGAAAATAGCACTGAAAATTTGTCTCTGAATAGCCTTCAAACACAGAAATTATGGTAACTGATCCATCACTTATAAAAATAATCACAATGGAAGAACAGGGAATTAAAAATGTAGATAAATTTACATATTTAAGAGAAATTATAACTTAAATCTCTGTGAGGTAACAGAATAAACAAACTAACTAAAGTACAGTACATCACCAAGAAAAAATACAACAAAAAAGGCTGCTCAATAGACAAAATTAAAACAATACAAGACAGATACACAAATAAAACAGCATCCAGATGTAACCATTTTCAAAACAGCTAACACTACAGAAATATAGAGAGTACTCAAGGTAGAAACAAGGCAAATCAGAACATACATAAACAAAAAATACCAAAGAGACTTGCTTCTAATGAAACAGTGTACAAGGAAATGTAAGCAGTAATGGCCACAACAAGAAGAAACATATTATAGTTTTCTGCCATCTAATCAGGGCATCTAATAACATCTGGAGGATTAATAGAGAAAGAATGAAACAGGAAAAGCAACATTAGGTGGATTATAGAAATCGAGGAAGATATGAGGAAACTACAAATTACAGTAGAAATTAGACTCCGAACCTAGGTCAACAGACAGAGCAATGGGAAGGGTGATTTCAGACAATGAAAGATAGAAGAGAGCCGAGAGAATCAAGATATACCAGGTTGAAAGGAAACAGGAAAAATCTTATTATAAAATCAGCTTAAGTGATCCAGTGAAGGCCACAGAGTGAATTACAATGACTATATGCACATTAACAGGTTTCACTGTATGAACACCGGACATACTGTTCACTTAAGAGCATTTAATACCTATTGCTTACAAAACTGATTAATTCTTGACTCAGTCACTGCAAAGTATAATCAAAGTAAGCATATGTACCAGTCATTATCATAGTCAGTGCTACATCAGTGATAGCAATTCTGCAACGCTGTGTGGTTGTAAGTGTACGGATCTTGTAGTATTTTAAGTATACACAAAATACTGTCATATCAGTTGCAAACAAACAAGTCTTTTCTCTATCTTAGTCCACAAGAAAACTTTTCCATTCCTGAAATATTCTGTAATAATATTTGTTGAAGAAAAAGTCAATGGATTGATAAATGTAGTATGCATAGTTACCAGCATTTTGTTTGTAAGCTGAGCTGATGCTCTTCTTCCAGTCACTTGCACTTTGGAGTTTGTGTAAATCATTGGGTACAAGTGTAGATAACATGTCACTGCAAATCAAGATGGTATAAATTAATGTCATCCCATACAGATTAAACTATATTGCTTAATTCCTGCTATATATTTCATGCTACTTACGGAATAAACTGAAGTTGTAGTGTATTGTCACCAAATTTAGCTCTGTATATCAGAGCAGCAAGCTTAATTGTGTCAGCCTTGGAACATTTGTGATAACCTGCAAAACAAAAAAATCAACATTAAGGATTCCTTATCATTATATGTCTAAAAATTTTGGAAATAAAATCACTGTTCATTAAATATACAGTGTCATTAGCAGAACAACTTTGTGAGGTAGGGAGGTCTGTGATGGGGACCACTCAACCTTGAGAGGCCAAATGAGGGGCTACTTGAATAAAGGAGTGGCATCATCAGCTTCATATAACGGTAACAACGGCTGGAAGAACTGGTGACACATTGATCACATGACCCATGATCATAGATCATTCCTTTTATTGTCTTATAGGCAGCAGTCCACAAATTCAAACATCCATGAGTGGTGTTTATATTTTACATTTCTCTCATTAGTAATGACCCGCAATTTGTTTAATAGTTACATTCCTGACGGAATTCATTTGTCAGCAATTTTATGGAGGAAAAATCACTTATAGAATTCACAATCTAAATTTGAAATGTGAATTTCCAAAATTAATATCAAATCTACATGCTAAATAAGTACTTAACTGCCAAAATGGGAATAACAAAAGCACAGAAAACCAATGAACACTTGTTAAACCAGAAACATTAAGAAACTTCAGATAACTACTTCATCAAAAGAACATGATACACAGGTAATAGCAAAAACATAAACATAATCTAAAAACAGGAAACACCAAAGAGAAGTAATGATTTTTTTTTTATGGTTAGCTCCAGGGCATTCCCTGCACCAGTGCCTGGATCAAGCACCATCAAGGAGTCAGCAGCATGTATGATTAAGCCAACTACAAGTAGCAGAAGGAACCACAATGGAAGTTCACAAACCGATATATAATTTCAGAACAACTTAGTCCAAACATCATGTAACAATGAATCACTTTTATTTGTGCATTTAAATATCATGTCTTTAAAAAATAAAACTGATGACATGAGTATTCCTTTAGGAAAGAACAAAAACACCATATTATGTGTTTATGATTGTTGGTTAAATGAGGGTCAGTTGGATTTGTGTGTACCACCTGGCTTTGATTTAGACACAGACTTTTATACAAACACACAACAGTGTGGTGGAGCTTTAATATACATTAGTAGTTACCTAGGTTTGCAGTATAGTGTCTTTAACCTTGCTGATTAACATATAGGAAATGTGTTTGAAGCAGCTGCAATGCTACTTTCAACACTAAAACTTAGTATAGTATCGGCATACCATACTCCAGACAGTGACAATGAATTATTTTCAAAGGTCTTAGAAAAATGATCTTACACTTTGAAAAATTAAGCAAATACAGAATATTAATCTTTGGAGATATAAACATTGGTATGAGGCTATAGACATCAAAACAGCTTTATCAACAGAAAATGTTAAGATCCCATGATCCGTATTGTGTTAATAACAATCCAACAAGGCAGTCATCCTGTCTTGATAATGTCATAACCAATGTTGAAAAAGGCATGTATGAGTTGGGCTGTTCAGTATTTACTTTCTTTTAGACCACGAAAGTACACAGTGAAAATAAAAAATTAATAAACTTATATCTGACTGCCACAAAGCAAAGCATATTAGGCTATTGGATGATGAAAATATTGACAACTACACGACACTGTTGCAGAGTATTAGATGAATTGACATCCTGCTTGAAAGTGAGAACATTGTGAATGCATTTTCAGTTTTTATCAATGTACTCACAGACCCTTTTAAGACCTGTTGCCCAAAGGTTCTGAAAATAAATATGTTAACAGCCCAAAAAGATGACTCTACATCCAAGTGGTTCACACACATTCTCCAGAGGCTTAGAATATTAGTTATGATTTATTGTGATAAATATAAAAACTATGATGCCGACAAAGCTTGTTACATTAAGTTAAAGAGCAAATACACATCAGAAATCAGGTTGGCAATGTGTAAAGCAAATGACAATTACATTAGTAAGTCCTACAACAAGTTTAAAGCTGCTTGAAATGTTTTAAAGACTGAACTGGGGAGAAGCAAGAATTATAAGTTACGACTTAATGTCGGTATCGCACCATATGAATTCAACGTCTATGTTGTTAATGCTTGCGACATAAGTTCCTCTACTGCATCTGAGTCAAATAATAAATATGAACATAACCTAAAGGACATTATCTATATTCTACAACAATCTGAATTTCTTCTACATGTGAATGGAAAGAGGTTCATTTAAGCGATATCATAAAATCAACGGTAAGACATTTATGGTTTATCTAATTTTGTAATTAAAAAATAGGAGACATAATAACATACCCTCTCTATTTATTTGTAAATTGGATATTTACTGGTGGTTGTTTCCTAGCATGTTTAAAAACTACAGTGCTCACACCACTACAAAAAAAGGAGATAAGTCAAGTCCAAGTAATTGTTGACCAATTTCTCTAATACCCATTCTTATTGAAAGAAGATCCAACTCCAAATCCAAAAGCATCTATCTGCCAAGAACATTTTCAGTAATTCTCAATATGGATTCCGACCGGGCTTATCAACTGTGAAAGCAGTGGAAAATATTATTTCTTTCAGTTTGCTTGCGTTTGAATCCACACTTTCTGTAATTGTCATGCTTGTTGGCCTAAATAAAGCTTTTGACTCTGTCAGCCACAGAGTCTTTTAAAAAAGCTCTTCCCTTATGATCTCAAAGACAAAGTGCTGTCTCTGATTACATCTTATCTGAGTGAGAGAAGACAAATTGTACACATTAACAAAAACAACTCAGATATTCTGGGTGTCACACAAGATGTCTCACAATGTTCCGTATTTGGACCTTGCTTTTTGTAATTTATATACATGGTTTGTCCAATATGCTAGGTTAAGACCACACAAAATGCAGATGACACCACATTTGGTACAGTTGCTAGTGCCTTGGACACACTCAAGCAGAAAAGTGCAGAACAACTCATATTATCCAATACGTGGTTCAGAAAAAATGAATTACAAATTAACCACTCTAAAACTGTAATTATCCTTTTCATCCTATGTAACAATGACAACTGTAGTGTCTCAGTAAATCTTCTTAGCATTCATGTCGTTCCAAAATTAACATTGGAAACTCACACTAACTATGTATGCAAAATGTTAGCCTGAGTCACCTATATTTTAAATAAACTTTAGATTTGTGTGAAGGACAAGCTGCTACTGAGCTCCTATTATGCCTTTTTCACAGCCACCTCACATACCCACTACTGTTATGGACAAATCCTCTGGAGCAAAAAAGAATTTTTATTTGGCGGAAAAAGGCCATTACCTGCGCTGCTTGAGTAAGAAACCATATATCACGTACAGAATACTTTCAAAAGCTCAACATACTGACAGTTGCATCATTGTTTATTCTTAACTGCTTGGTGCATATCAAGGAAAACAAAAGACAGCCATAAACTATGAGAGTCTATACATAACCAAGACACACAATAAAGGCAAATGATGGACATCCCAGTTACCAGACATAAAAAAATAGTTACACATACATAAGGATACAATTATTTAATACTATGTTAGCTCCTACAGCATACAGTGCATCACTGAATGTCTTCAGAAATATTACAAAAAGGTGGCTTGAACAAAAAGCCTTTTATACAATGGAAGAATTTAAAATGTGCTATAAAAATGATATGATCACTATATTACTTGAGCTACTCCAAAAACATTATTTTGTCATACAGTTGTGTTTTATTTTCATACTGCTTTTATACTTAATGATTAACATGTATCAAGCTTGTCTCATTTATACTTGTTAAACTGTTTTCTTTGACATGTGTACTGTATTGCACACACTGTTTTTCCTTGTCATTCTACATGATGCATTTATATTTAATGATTACTGATTGTGTCCAGTAAAAACCATATATATATTTCTTCAACATGTTAAAAATGTAGGACTTCTTATACAGCTATACAATATATGTAAAATGATGACATCAATTGCATGGGAAATATTTAAAGATGGATCAATAAATCAAATCAATACATCAATCAATAATTGTCATAAATTACAAGAAAATATAGATAGAAGTTAGAGAAGAATTCAAGGAAGGAAAAAGGAGCAAGAGAAGATGTGTAAGAGTACAGTAAAGAACAATTGACAAAGAAACTATGGAAACTAAGACCATATGAGCAAAAACTGCCAAGTAAATACCATGTAATACATTCCTTTCTTAAAAGTTTAAAAACACTGATTTTGGAAAGGAAATCAATTTAACGTGAGCTATGAAATGAGTATCTAATTCCTCACTGTTATGTGGCATGAGTTGTCAACATGGAACATTGTACTGGAAATTGGTGCAACAGAGTTTGTAAGTTCATCAAAAGTGAAAATTTGCTTCAGAATTTGTAAAATTACAAGCAGACAGAATTTCTGGCCAGTACTTACCTTCAGAAGGCAAAATTCCACGCACTGCTACAGATAAACTTATTTAAACGTAGAAAAATCAATGCCTAGTTTTTGGAACTGTTAGTTCCCTCCTCTGGGGCAAAAGAGTAGTAACATTCTCACACACTGGAAAGCTCCAGCATATAATTTTAATAAATGAGCAGTAAGAATAAAATAATCTTTATTTATTTTACTATAAGAATGACCCCCCCTCCCCCATGAACCATGGACCTTGCCATTGGTGGGGAGGCTTGCGTGCCTCAGCGATACAGACGGCTGTACCGTAGGTGCAACCACAACAGAGGGGTATCTGTTGAGAGGCCAGACAAATGTGTGGTACCTAAAGAGGAGGCGCAGCCTTTTCAGTAGTTGCAGGGGCAACAGTCTGGATGATTGCCTGATCTGGCCTTGTAACACTAACCAAAACGGCCTTGCTGTGCTGGTACTGTGAACGGCTGAAAGCAAGGGGAAACTACGGCCGTAATTTTTTCCGAGGGCATGCAGCTTTACTGTATTGTTAAATGATGATGGCGTCCTCTTGGGTAAAATATACTGGAGGTAAAATAGTTCCCCATTCGGATCTCCAGGCAGGGTCTACTCAGGCAGACGTTGTTATCAGGAGAAAGAAAACTGGCGTTCTACGGACCAGACTGTGGAATGTCAGATCTCTTAATCGGGCTGGTAGGTTAGAAAATTTAAAAAGGGAAATGGATAGGTTAAACATAGATATAGTGGGAATTAGTGAAGTTCGGTGGCAGGAGGAACAAGACTTTTGGTCAGGTGAATACAGGGTTATAAATACAAAATCAAATAGGGGTAATGCAGGAGTAGGTTTAATAATGAATAAAAAAAATAGGAATATGGGTAAGCTACTACAAACAGCATAGTGAACGCATTATTGTGGCCAAGATAGACACGAAGCCCATGCCTTCTACAGTAGTACAAGTTTATATGCCAACTAGCTCTGCAGATGATGAAGAAATTGATGAAATGCATGATGAGATAAAAGAAATTATTCAGTTAGTGAAGGGAGATGAAAAATTAACAGTCATGGGTGACTGTTATTCGAGAGTAGGAAAATGGAGAGAAGGAAACATAGTAGGTGAATATGGATTGGGGGTAAGAAATGAAAGAGGGAGCCATCTGGTAGAATTTTGCACGGAGCATAACTTAATCATAACTTAACCATTCTTGGTTCAAGAATCATAAAAGAAGGTTGTATACATGGAAGAATCCTGGAGATACTAGAAGGTATCAGATAGAGTATATAATGGTAAGACAGAGATTTAGGAACCAGATTTTAAATTGTAAGACATTTCCAGGGGCAGATGTGGACACTGGCCACAATCTATTGGTTATGAACGGTAGATTAAAACTGAAGAAAATGCAAAAAGGTGGGAATTTTAGGAGATGGGACCTGGATAAACTGACTAAACCAGAGGTTGTTCAGAGTTTCAGGGAGAGCAGAAGGGAACAATTGACAGGAATGGGGGAAAGAAATACAGTAGAAGAAGAATGGGTAGCTCTGATGGATGAAGTAGTGAAGGCAGCAGAGGATCAAGTAGGTAAAAAGATGAGGGCTAGTAGAAATCCATGGGTAACAAGAGAAATATTGAATTTAATTGATGAAAGGAGAAAATATAAAAATGCAGTAAATGAAGCAGGCAAAAAGGAATAAAAACGTCTCAAAAATGAGATCGACAGAAGTGCAAAATGGCTAAGCAGGGATGGCTAGAGGACAAATGTAAGGATGTAGAGGCTTATCTCACTGGGGATAAGATAGATGCTGCCTACAGGAAAATTAAAGAGACCTTTGGAGAGCAGAGAACCACTAGCATGAATATCAAGAGCTCAGTCAGAAACCCACTTCTAAGCACAGAAGGGAAAACAGAAAGGTGGAAGGAGTATATAGAGGTTCTATACAAGGGAGATATGCTTGTGGGCAATGTTATAGAAATGGAAGAGGATGTAGATGAATATGAAATAGGAGCTAGATACTGCGTGAAGAGTTTGACAGTGCACTGAAAGACCTGAGTCGAAACAAGGCCCTGGGAGTAGACAACATTAAATTAGAACTACTGACAGCCTTGGGAGAGCCAGTCCTGACAAAACTCTACCATCTGGTGAGCAAAATGTATGAGACAGGCGAAATACCCTCAGACTTCAAGAAGAATATAATAACTCCAATCCCAAAGAAAGCAGGTGTTGACAGATGTGAAAATTACCGAACTATCAGTTTAATAAGTCACAGCTGCAAAATACTAATGCGAATTCTTTACAGACGAATGGAAAAACTGGTAGAAGCTGACCTCAGGGAAGATCAGTTTGGATTCCATAGAAATATTGGAACACGTGAGGCAATACTGACCTTACGACTTATCTTAGAAGAAAGATTAAGGAAAGGCAAACCAACACTTCTAGCATTTGTAGACTTTGAGAAAGCTTTTGACAATGTTGACTGGAATACTCTCTTTCAAATTTTAAGGGTGGCAGGGGTAAAATACAGGAAGCGAAAGGCTATTTACAATTTGTACAGAAACCAGATGGCAGTTATAAGAGTTGAGGGGCATGAAAGGGAAGCAGTGGTTGGGAAGGGAGTGAGACAGGATTGTAGCTTCTCCCAGATGTTATTCAGTCTGTATATTGAGCAAGCAGTAAAGGAAACAAAAGAAAAATTTGGAGTAGGTATAAAATCCTGGGAGAAGAAATAAAAACTTTGAGGTTCGCCGATGACATTGTAATTCTGTCAGAGACAACAAAGGACTTGGAAGAGCAGTTGAACGGAATGGACAGTGTCATGAAAGGAGAGTAGAAGATGAACATCAACAAAAGCAAAACGAGGATAATGGAATGTAGAAGAATTTGCTGAGGGAATTAGATTAGGAAATGAGACACGTAAAGTAGTAAAGAAGTTTTGCTATTTGGGGAGCAAAATAACTGTTGATGGTCGAAGTTGAGAAGATATAATGTAGACTGGCAATGGCAAGGAAAGTGTTTCTGAAGAAGAGAAATTTGTTAACATCGAATATAGATTTAAGTGTCAGGAAGTCGTTTCTGAAAGTATTTGTTTGGAGTGTAGCCATGTACGGAAGTGAAACATGGACAATAAATAGTTTGGACAAGAAGAGAATAGAAGCTTTCAAAATGTGGCGCTACAGAAGAATGCTGAAGATTAGATGGGTAAATCACATAACTAATGAGGAGGTATTGAATAAAATTGGGGAGAAGAGGAGTTTGTGGCACAACTTGACAAGGAGAAGGGACCAGTTGGTAGGACACGTTCTGGGGCAGCAAGGGATCACAAATTTAGCACTGGAGGGCAGCGTGGAGGGTAAAAATGGTAGAGGGAGACCAAGAGATGAATACACTAGGCAGATTCAAAAGGATGCAGGTTGCAGTAAGTACTGGGAGATGAAGTAGCTTGCACAGGATAGGGTAGCATGGAGAGCTGCATCAAACCAGTCTCAGGACTGAAGACCACAACAACAACAACAACAACAACAACAATGAGCAAATTTTTTTCATGAATAATTCTGGTTTAGTGTATAAAAAGATAATTATATCATAGATGTTTAGAGAGAGGACTGTTGAAACATTCCAGTCTTTTAAATAATTAACAACAAAATTCTCTAGTGTAACGTATACATTTATGATGGCTCTTTTTCTTGATCTTCAGCATATGCAGATAATGTTACAGACCGTATGCAACAGAAGAGCCAAATTGGGCTTGGTGCAGCTGCTTTGCGCATCTACCATAACCATTCACGTAACGTGATTTTGTATAGGTCTTTGTGGCAATGCCTCAGACTTGCCGCAGCTCTATAGATGAATTCAGTACTACCAGCAGTCTTTTGTGCTTGGGAGTTGAAAATGGACAGCAGCACTGTCAGCTGTCAAGGTTCTTCTTTTACCATCTGAAGTATAGAGCTTCCTCAAAAAGAATGGCATATGATACCTTATTGTTCATTCAAAATAACTTTAGTATGCCATTTTTTGTGTGTCCATGTCAGTGTCACTGGGTAATATTTGCATTTCAAATGCAAAACAGCACTGTTCACTTGATAAGTATTCAGTATGCACATTTCAGTTTAAATTTATGTCTAGATCTTGTCATAGAAATTATGGTCTCAGTGATAGACCTCTTCCACAACCTTTCCCTAATCTATCCTTATTTTCTCCATGAACAAGAAACTTAAGAGTTCTTAAAGTTATCTATTTTTAAATTTATCCGTCTGTGTTACTTGTAATTTCTATCCTAGTCCTAAGTATAGACCAGAATTTATATGTGGCCAATCATACTGACAGTCCTACCAAGGGGAACAACTTGTAGATTAAAATGTCTAAACTCATGAGTCACTCTATCTTTCATTGTATTTATTTTGGCAGAATGTAACTGGATTGTTTGGAACCACACAATGCTTGGAGCATGTGCTATGAGAAACCCACTCACATTAAGGAGAGCCACTGGATATGATTTTAGGGATAACAAAGGATGTGACAAATATAGCTCTGGAAGTGGTATGAATGATGAAAGATGATGAAGGAAAGGGTAGGGAGAGAAGGAAAGAAATGTATTCTTCACCTATGGAGTCTGATCAGAAACTAGGATTACAAGACCAATATTCTTGGAGTGCAGTAATTCTGATACACATGCTTGGCAACTGTGCAGAGTTTCAGCCACTTACCACCTACAGCATTAGTTATAGGTAATCACAAATCATGAGTCATTTGGAAAACTGGTCTCGTGAAGAACCCTGCTCAGTTATTCAATTTCTGTGGGTGAAAAAATTTAAAGCAGCTGAAATTCATTGACCACTAGTAGAGATTTACAGAGTGACTGTAATGTCTCATCACTATGTCACATAGTGGTGTCAAAAGTTTGCAGGCTGTAGAGAAAACATTAGTGATGAGGGCTGCAGTGGCTGACCCAGCACGGCATCAACAAAATGAACTCAGCTGATATGGAGGAGCTGAATCAGGACATCAAGAGGAGCACCTGGGAGGCTGATGATTCACTTCAGATGAGTAGGTGAAACACTTCATGATAACATGGCTGAACATGCAAGGACAGAATTTTTACCAGAATGGTATATTCAAACTCATCCCATGAAGTGACAAATGCCTAAACCAGCTATGGAGACGATGCCAAAAAATAATCTAATGTATGTACTATCAGTTGTCTACATTCATTGTATGAAAAAAATGTATACATTTCACTGCAGGCTTTGTAACCTTAGTTTCAGTTCACCCATCATGATTTTAGCGAACAAGTACATACTGAGAAAGTTTTCTAGTTATAACAATGGAAAATATTGTACACCATATGTTATTATAAAACCAATAAACACTTGTAAATTTACCGCTTTTATACTCTGCTAAGAAAGCACATTACTCTTGAGCCAGAATATTGCAAAAAAAAAGTCTCTCATTATTGTTACACTAATAAATTTACTCAAAAGAAGAAAGGAATATCATGTGAAAATAATATTTTTATCTAACACATTATATATTTAAAAGATACTCACAAGTAATAAAAGCAGAGATAGTGCTTGTAATGGTCATGTGTTATTATTATTATTATTATTATTATTATTATTATTATTCCTTCCTTTCCAGTGTCCTTTATCCAGCCAATGCCAGGCCAGGACTAGTATGGTGCTTCTCCAAAATCATGGAGAATCAAACACATCCACATTTAGGCTATTATTATAATGTGGTTACGAAACCGAAAGGCATTTTAAAGTTACTGCCAGCCAGCCTCCCCTCCCTTCCCCTCTAGAGAGGACTCTATATATCCCTTCTGTCTGCATCTAGTGTGACTGCATGGTCAAGTGACATTGTTTTCCAAGTTGTCTGCACATTGTGTATCTCATGTGAGAAACAGCCCAGTATTTACCTAGATGGATGTGAAAAAATGCCTAAAAACCACATTCAGGCTTGCCAGCAAAACCTGACACTACTGTTAATGTTTGGGGCAAGTTCAATCTGAGGCCAGAGTGCCTCCTTATGTCCTGGTAGCAGGTGCTTTAACTTACTCAGCTATCCAGGTAGGTATTTTTATTATTATTGTGTAATTTTGACCAACTTGGATCACTTCAAGTCTTATCACAATGAGCTTAGAAATTTGCTTTATTTTGCAACCTGAATTTCCTTATTTCTTAAGCATGTTGACCAGTCCAGGAACTACTTCATGCGGCCACAACCTTTTTTCAGAGGAGATCCCTGTCAAGCTTATCTTCAAGTTTGATGCCTAGTTCTTAGAGGTCTCCTTTGCTGCTTACAAACCTATGTATCATGATTTTGAACTTTGTAGCAAAAATCACAAAGACTTTTTAACATTCTGTTGCTCATTCATTTGAAGTGGGTATATAAGTTTACTTGTCCTTTGTGCGGTTTCAATTATATTCTCTCTTTTATAGTAATTTCTTTTTCAAAACATTTTTGTTGGATTTTCTGGTAACTGGATTTTAGAGCTGGTTTTACAACTGCTTCACAAATCTTTGTGTTTCCAATGATGATGTATATGTTTGTCAGATGCTGCAATGGTGCAATTTTAATTATAGACAGTGTTCTCAAAGGATATATGTAAGCTCAAATATACAGTGATTCTTTTAGGAGATTGATTTAGGTCATAATTGTTTCTATTAAAATTGACAACATAATGACATCATCATCAAAGGCTAGGCAATCTGCTTTGTTCTCTTCAGGTTTGGTCTCAAGTCACATTTTATGCATTAACTGCTGCCTCCAGCTCTTGTGAAGAAACATTTAAAAAGCACAGGAGAAAAGTCGTCATATGGTCTGACAACTGCTGTAACCTTAAAGTGACAGACATGTATTATAAGTGACAGACATGTATTATAAAGACATGTGTATGAAGGTAATATTAAGCGATTGGAACTTTTGTACTGTTGAGCATCTTTTCCTAATGCCATATTGGTATTTGTCTATTTGGTGCTTTATTTTGTTCTCCAAGCAAGAGAATTCTGTGTGCGAATTGTAGGAAGTAGAGCCTGCTGTAATTGGTAACATTTTTCATGGCCTTTATTGCGCAATCAATGGCTAAAGACAGTTTTCCAGAATTCACATAGTTTCCTTGCTCTAAAATTCTTCTGTTAGCTTTTTTTATCTCTAATTAGTTTTACAGGGCTTCTTCCTAATTTCTGTGACTTCTGAATGTAACAAGGGTGCCTTATTTTCAACTGAATAATGTGGCAAATTCATCTTTGTAAGGTCAATTGGATCGCAACTCCTCAGTGTGGATTTTTCAGTCTTGGGCAATTAGAAAATTCTTAAATTAATCAATATGAAGCTTATAATTTTCTTCATTTGACATTTACTGTATATCATCTTTTCACTGGCTGCACCATAACCAGGGTTGTAGCCCCTGAGTTTCTTTTTGAATCACCTATAAAACTTTCTTGCTTCATTCTTCATTACATTTTTTCCCCTTATTGATTCCAAAAATTCATTTCATAGAAATGATTTTGAGTTCTAATTAATTTAGCTCTTTGAGCTCATCAGGTTTTGGAAGTTCTATACTAAATGTAGTTTAATCTCTTCTTAGTAGGGTCTTTTCTTGAGAACTGTGCTATAGATATCATTTCTTTTATAGATATCATTCCATCTAACATATTCCTTGTTTCTTTTGCTTTTTTGTGTAAGTTCCTTGGTAGCATCATTAAGCATTTGCTAGTGTTATTAAAAACTATGCAATTCTTAGCTTCAGTTTGTTAATGTGATCTGTTCAGAAGTGTTACTGGTATTTTTAGGGATGAGATGAAACTTTTTGTGGGTATGCAGTGATCCAAGTCCACATTTATGTATTTTATTGTGTTTAACATTCATGACTTCAGAGCTTTCTTACTCAAAATCACAACGTGCTATTTGAAACTCACCAGTTGTTTGGACAATGGATTGTCATGTAACCTACCATATAGTTTTTAGCCAACTACAGCTTGTCTTTTTTCTATTCGCTAAAGAGATACTACAAAATAGTTAGTCAATAACTTTTTATTTTTAAGCTCAAACACTTTGAACTGAAATATCTAAGTCAGTGCAAAGAATAGTAATAAAAATTAAAGTGTAAAGGGGTCTTCCCATGTGATCATCACCACAGAATATTGCTTCATTTCACTGTGCATTCATAGATGTTCTTCTGGTGACTCCCACACAGCCTCCCCCTCCTGCTGTAGAGTGTAGCTCCAGGAATGTAGGGGCATTTATATTTCACCTGACACCCAGATCTCATCTGTGCTGAAGGCATTGCTTGAACTTCCTCAGCTTCCGGTGTTGGCAGTGATGGTACCACATCCCCTTGTGGTACCAAGATGGTGTCATCCATGTCCAGTAACATGGAAGATGAAACTTTGTGTTCAGCATGTACATTCCCTTTAGTTGGTGACATATGTGCATGTTTGATCCATTCCAATGATATCACTTGGCTCTTCCCATTTCGATCTATATGCATGATATGTTCGTCCCATGAGCTCACTCTGTATGGCCCAGAATATGGGGGCTGCAGCAATCACTTGACAGCATCTATCCATAGCATCACATGGGTACATGACATTGTGCATGAATTTAATTACTGCCCCATGTCTTGAGACATCGGATGGGCAAAGTCTGGCCATATGCTCGCACACCATTTGCAGCACATACAGCAATTCAGTGTGTCATGCCCCAGTTTGATCAGTGAAGAATTCTGCAGGTAGTCATAATAGTTCACCATAAACCAATTCTGCAGTGGATGTTCCTAGGGTTGGGGTTGTTTTGGGAAGGAGACCAGACAGCGAGGTCATAAGTCTCATTGGATTAGGGAAGGATGGGGAAGGAAGTCGGCCATGCCCTTTTCAGAGGAACCATCCCGGTGTTTGCCTGGAGTGATTTCGGGGAATCACGGAAAACCTAAATCAGGATGGCCGGATGCAGGATTGAACCGTCATACTCCCGAATGTGAGTCCAGTGTCTAACCACTGCACCACCTCGCTCGGTGGATGTTAAAACAGTATGAAGGCCCATCAAAATCAGTGGCAAACCTGACAACCAAGATTGTGCATGGCACATTAACATTGCTTTTAATGTCCTATGCCAGTGTTCCACCATTCCATTGCTTGTTGGGTGATACGCCATGGTATGATGATGGTGGAAACTGCAGATGTTGGCCAATTGTGAGAACAACATCGATTTGAACTGAAGCCGCTGGTCTGTGGTGACATGCAAATGGCAGTTGAAATGTGCATTCCACTATGAAAGAAATACTTGCGCCACTGTTTCTGGGGAAATGTCCAACAATGGAACCACCTATGCCCATCTGGTGAAGCAGTCCACTACAGTGAGGAGGTAATGGCATCCTTCCGATGGCAACAGAGGTAAAATGATGTCCAGATGCACATGTGTGAAATGTTGTTTTGTAAGTGGGAAGTTCCTACCGCTTTGTGTACATGTCATCCAACCTTGGCCCTCTGACACTTTAAGCATGTTTTTGCCCAACTATGACAGTCCTTATTTATATTGGACCACACAAATCTATCCACTATCAGTTTAATGCTGGCATTTATTCCCAGGTGAGCAAGCCCATGGATGCTGTCAAATAATTGTCATAGCAGTTTCTCAGGTTTTCCCTGTGATATGTCACATCAAACTCAGAAATAATTCACCAGCAGATTGTATTTGCCGCAGACATAACCCAGATGTACTATTGCAATTAAATTCAGCAAGTTTTTGGTCTGTCTCTTGTGCAGCAGCTAACTCCTTGTAGTCAATAGTCTGAGAGATTGATTCCAACTGAGACAGGAAATCAGCCACAAAGTTCTCTGCTCCTTTTATTTGCTGCAGGTCTGTCACGAATTGGGCAATGGATTCAAGTTCTCTAAATTGTCGCAGTGAGCAACCACCCTTGTCCCTACTGAAGATGAAAGTAACCAGCTTGTGATCTGTGAAAACCGTGAATGTTCTGGCTTCCACTTGTGGCCTTAAGTGCCTCACAGTTTTGTAAATTGCCAGCAATTCCCTATCATAAGCACTCCATTTAACTTGTGATAACATAAACACACAGGAGAAGAAGCCCAGGGGCTGCCAGTGGCCTTTGACATGCTGGTGTAGAGCTGCGCCAATCGCTTGCTGGCTAGCACCCACAAAAATTGTCAGTCACACCTAGGAACCTGGTGTGCCAACATCATTGCCTGACATGGACACGCCTTGATCTTATCAAGTGCCATCAGTATCTCTGGTGTCCACTGCTGACATTGTTTGCCCACTGTGTCCTTGCCAGCTAGTGCTGAAGTCAAAGGTCCCTGGTTGGCAGTTGCATTAGGCAGATGTCGCCTGTAGAAATTAACTGCTCCAATAACTGGTGTAGCTAGTGATAATCAATGTGATGAGCCATCTCTTTGATAAGGGCAAGTTTATCTTGCAGTGGGCTGATACCAGCTGCTGTCACTGAGTAGCCCAAGAAAGGCACCTGACATCATCGAAGCAAACAGTTTGATTCATTGACCAAAATGCCATATGCATCAATGTATTGGTAAACAGTCTTTAGATGCAGTTCATGCAATTTCTCGGCTGCTGAAAAGACCAGGACATCGTCCAGGTATGTGAATCAGTACGGTAAAGCTCTTAGTACTTCATCAACAAACTGCCATCCAGTTTGTGCCACAGTTTTCAAACCAAACAGCATACAGAGGTATTCGAATAAGCCAAATGGTGTCATGATAGCTGTCTTCAGTATATCAGCAGATGTGATTGGTATTTGGTGATATGCTCTCCAGCAATTAATGCCAGTACATGCATAAAATCCCTAATACATTGTATTGGATAATGATTGGGAATGATACCAGTACCAAGTGCCCAGCAGTCTCCACATGGTCTCCATGTCTTGTCTTTCTTTTTTACTAGATGAAGTGGCAACGACCACGGACTGTCGGATCTATGGATGACTCCTGAGCACAATTGTTCTTCGAATTCTGCCTTTGCTGTGGCATAATTATCAGGAGCTAACTACCATGGCTGCTAAGACACTGGTTGATCAGGTGTGGTCTTGATGTAATGGACTGTATTGTGCTTAACTGCCTGTGTACACGGCACGGATTTGCAGTTTGCTACATGTGGCATCACCCTCTGTCTGTCATCAAAAGTAAGCACAGAACTTCATCCTAAGGTGCCTTTGATGCACTGCATACCCAAGTGGATGCTTGACAAACCAATAGCTACTCCAACTGCATAATGAAACATGAAATCCGCACCCAATATTGTGTCTGACACATCAGCAATCATGAAAGTCCATGGTAAATGTTCTAGGAAAGCAAGGTTTACAGCTATCTGACATTTTCCATAAGTCATTATTGAAGTCTGGTTCACTGCTGTGAGTTTTGAGATGGAGGAAGTTTCACACTGCAACTTCTAACAGGCAATGCACTGATGTCTGAACCTAAGTTGATTAGATAAGTGCAGCCAGATTTAACATCCATGACAAAAAGTCAATGGGACAGTGAGGGTAAAGGAAAAAAGGAAAACTCACCATTAGTTGCCCATCCACCATTAGTTGCCCATCATCACTTTCACCTCACAGTGGTAAGTGCTGGTGCTCAAACTCACGACTAGGGGTACCTATCACCGGTTGTTGTCACCATTTGGGTGAGAGTAGGGCGGTGTGCACCGTGTCATCTTGTTTCCAAAGTGACAGTGGTTCCAGCAGATAGACATGTTGCCATCTCCTTGCTCTTGTTATATGTGCCTGCCTTGCCTCTGAGCATTGTCAGTATCTGTCGCTGAAAGCTGTCAATGTGATTTCCTGTCTCATCCAGTTGTTGATGTTGTAGTATCACTGAGATTCCTGAAGGTCTGTACTGCCGCATCTGAATGTCACAGATGACAATAACGTGAATCTAATGAGGCACTGGCCTTGTTAGCGACTGAGAGCAATGGTGAAACATCACATGCCTTGGAAAGAGCCGCAGCCACTCTAACTGCCTCTGGCAACTGTGCGTACCAAACATGTTGCAGTGTCATATCTGTCAACTCAGTGTCATTGACTAAGGTTCGCAGGTGCTACCAAAATTCCAAAGGTGACTTATCTCCTCTCTTCCCACCATGCAGTGCTTGTTGGATATGTTGTTCCATTGGCCGATGTAGCCTCTCAAGGATTAACTGTTTAAAATGCATATACTTCTACCTGGCATGCAGGTGGAGTATTATATCTGCACTGATCGTTGGTGTTTTATTGTCAAGCACACTAGCAGCAATCATAAATTTAGTATCTTTGTTTACAGTGCCATGATACTGGAATGTCAGATTAAGCACTGTAAGCCATAATTCAGGTTTATCAGGAATGAACTGTGGTGGGCATATTTTCATCTTGCTACTGTTATCCACCAAATGGCTGTTCCTTGATGCAGTAGAAAAGTTCAGTACAACATTTTCCTGGTTTTCAGCATTGTGTCATAAATCTTTGATGTGCTTCAACAAAGTGTCGTGCCGATCCATAGTAATCTGTGTGATGCGTGGATGTGGTGACTCCACAGTAGACAATACTGAATGGTGCTACATTTGTTCATCTACAACAGAATTCAATATACAGGGCCACCACTTTGGCCAACTACAGCTTATCTCTGTCCACTAAAGAGATTCAATGAAGTAGTTAGGCAACAACTTTTTATTTTTAAGCTCAAACAACATGAACTGAAAAATCTCTGTCAATACAAAGAATAATAATAAAAATCAAAGAGTAAGGAAGATTTTCCATGCACTTGTTGCCACAGAATAATACTGCACTTCACTGTGCATTCACAAATATTCCTCTGGCGACTCCCACGAGTTCATGGTGAAAACCCAATGACATAAAATGCAGGCTGTGATTTTTGAAAAGGGAAACATCTCCACCTTTACAACTGGTTCTTTTTTAAGCAGGATAACTTCTGATGATTTTCCAGTAAATCTTCTTTCACAATGAAGCAAATTCAATAAATTTACTATTTACAGTTTCCATTGTAAAAAGTAACAGCAAAATTTCTTAAATGATGTAATTGTATATGAAACACAAATATTGTTTAAAATGTTAAATAACTCAACTAAAAACATATACTGTACCTCTAAGATATTTTGGTATCTCCTGAGGATAATGAAATATTGTGTCAGCATATTTGTCTTTTCCAGGGACAACATTTATCCAGAGCTTCCTCATGAAAAATATCTGATACTGAAATTGAACAGCACTCTCTGCAACAAAATCAGAAGTGTAATGATAACCAAACTGTATAATGTTATAATACTCACTCTCAAAGTCATGAGGAACAGATCTTGATCAATTACTGTGTGATATCTTGATAGTAACTTTGCAGACTAGTTCACACAAAAGCTTACTCAACATAGAAAATATTATGTTCTACTGATACATCAAATATTAAATATATTCATGTCTATGGTTATAGGCTAATTTGGTATCTAATTCAATACAATTAAGTCAAGAATGCCTTGACTTAATGAAATCCAAAATTTCCTTAAAAGAAGTCATTTTTGTATGTATGGTGTTATTTTATTTTGAAATGAATCAGCTAATCAAGCTGTAGCATACTAGAGTTTTGTTATGCTTATAGCAAGTTATGATCCACCCAGCAGTCTGGGACAAATATCATCTGATGATGTTCCTAATAATGTGGAGGCACAACTGTCACAAATGAAAAGGCCGCAAGCAAATTGAAAAAAGGTGCAATTTTAGTTGAACTGGCATTAGGCCATAGTCTAAGCAATTGCTGCTGAGTTTGTTTGAGTTTGAAAAGCAAATAATGAAATCTTTATAGCCTCTGGAGGCTAGTCTATCATCATAAGGATACAAAAATCAGGCACAGAAACATGCCTCACACCACAGTCTAATGCCCGTAAAACTAAAATACCCATAATGTAAATATCAGCCATCAAAGTCTACACCGTATGATAAATTGGGAATATCATTATGCAAATGACAGGCCACAAGAAACTACAAGACTTAAAAAGGAAAACATGAATAAAAATGTTTCCAGAATGAAATTTTCATTCTGCAGTGGAGTGTGTGCTGATCTGAAACTCCCTAACAGATAAAAACTGTGTGCCAGACTGAGACTTGAACTCAGGACCTTTGCCTTTCGCGGGCAAGTGCTCTACCAACTGAACTAGCCAAGCATGAATCACGACCCATCCTCACAGCTTCAATTCTGTCAGTACCTCATCTCCTACCTTCCAAACTTCACAGAAGCTCTCCTGCAGACCTTGCAGAACTAGTATTCCTGGAAGAAAGGATATTGCAGAAACATTGCTCAACTAAAGCATAGGGGACATTTCCAGAATAAGTTTTTCACTCTGCAGCAGAGTGTGCACTGATATGAAAGTAGGAGATGAGGTACTGACAGAATTCAATCTATGAGGAGGGGTTTTGAGTCATCCTTGGATAGCTCGGTCAGTAGAGCACTTGCCTGCAAAATGCAAAGGTCGCAAGTTTGAGCCTTGATCCGTCACACAGTTTTAAGCTGCCAGGAAGTTTCATGAATAAAAATGTTTTAATCCATAATTCAAAGAATATGGTTGTTGTTGTTGTTGTGGTCTTCAGTCCTGAGACTGGTTTGATGCAGCTCTCCATGCTACTCTATCCTGTGCAAGCTTCTTCATCTCCCAGTACCTACTGCAACCTACATCCTTCTGAATCTGCTTGGTGTATTCATCTCTTGGTCTCCCTCTATGATTTTTACCCTCCACGCTGCCCTCCAATACTAAATTGGTGATCCCTTGATGCCTCAGAACATGTCCTACCAACCGATCCCTTCTCCTAGTCAAGTTGTGCCACAAACTTCTCTTCTCCCCAATCCTATTCAACACCTCCTCATTAGTTATGTGATCTACCCATCTAATCTTCAGCATTCTTCTGTAGTACCACATTTCAAAAGCTATTCTCTTCTTGTCTGAACTATTTGTCATCCATGTTTCACTTCCATACATGGCCACACTCAATACAAATACTTTCAGAAATGACTTCCTGATGCTTAAATCTATACTCGATGTTAACAAATTTCTCTTCTTCAGAAATGCTTTCCTTGCCATTGTCAGTCTACATTTTATATCCTCTCTACTTCGACCATCATCAGTTATTTTGCTCCCCAAATAGCAAAACTCCTGTACTACTTTAAGTGTCTCGTTTCCTAATCTAATACCCTCAGCATCACTGGACTTAATTCGACTACGTTCCATTATCCTTGGTTTGCTTTTGTTGATGTTCATCTTATATCCTCCTTTCAAGACACTATCTATTCCGTTCAACTGCTCTTCCAAGTCCTTTGCTGTCTCTGACAGAATTACAATGTCATCGGCGAACCTAAAAGTTTTTACTTCTTCTCCATGGATTTTAATACCTACTCCAAATTTTTCTTTTGTTTCCTTCACTGCTTGCTCAATATACAGATTGAATAACATCGGGGAGAGGCTACAACCCAGTCTCACCCCCTTCCCAACCACTGCTTCCCTTTCATGCCCCTCAACTCTTATAACTGCCATTTGGTTTCTATACAAATTGTAAATAGCTTTTTGCTCCCTATATTTTACCCCTGCCACCATAATTTGAAAGAGAGTATTCCAGTCAACATTGTCAAAAGCTTTCTCTAAGTCTACAAATGCTATAAACGTAGGTTTGCCTTTCCTTAATCTAGCTTCTAAGATAAGTCGTAGGGTCAGTATTGCCTCACATGTTCCAACATTTCTACGGAATCCAAACTGATCTTCCCCAAGGTCGGCTTCTACTACTTTTTCCATTCGCCTGTAAAGAATACGCGTTAATATTTTGCATCCGTGACTTATTAAAGTGATTGTTCGGTAATTTTCACATCTGTCAGCACCTGCTTTCTTTGGGATCGGAATTATTATATTCTTCTTGAAGTCTGAGGGTATTTCGCCTGTCTCATACAGCTTGCTCACCAGATGGTAGAGGTTTGTCAGGACTGGCTCTCCCAAGGCCGTCAGTAGTTCTAATGGAATATTGTCTACTCCTGGGGCCTTGTTTCGACTCAGGTCTTTCAGTGCTCTGTCAAACTCCTCACGCAGTATCATATGGTAAACTATGTGAATTAATATTTTAGCAGTAACTATGAAACTGCAAAACAACTCATAGAAACACATAGCGTGACACTGAAAAACTATGTACCTAACATAATGCTGCTGGTACCCTTCTTCAAGAAGTAAGTGAGTGGCATGACATACTAATAAAGACAGCTATATGAGCTTCCAGGGTATTTGCTGAAGGACTCCATAAGCATTACTAATCCACCTATATAAGTAGTCTTAAAGCATTCTCATGTAACATGAGAAATGATCCATTAACACTTTATTGCTGTTGAGAGCAACTGAAACATGTCAAAGTGAAATAAGTGATGCAAAAAATGTTGAAAATCACAGACCTGTTTCTCTGTAATCCTTATCAAAAATAAAACTCAGGTGATGGGTTACTAATTTTAAAAGAACCAGCTGCAGCAACATGTACAGCACCCATCTCCACAAACCTGAGCAAACTGATTGACAAATAGATTACTTAGTAGTGTTTTAAAAATAATAACAATAATAGAATATAAAATTTAAAAAAAACTTTATGCACTGGAAACAAAGGGGGTATTCAATAAATGACTTCAATCTTAACTAGAAAACAATGACAGAGTGCAATGGGTAGAGATACTTCAAATGGATCTAAATGTATACACAAACATATTTTTGGATCAAAATACATGGTCCAATCACATCACTGTGCCTATCTCCTATGTTCGATGTCAGTAAGCCAACTCACAGACAAGAGGTGACAGCACTAGCAATGGAGGGTATATAAAGCATGTAGGGTGGAAGGAGGAACAGTGCACTCGACATAATGTGAAAACAAGAATGATTTAATGTCCAGCAGGGCATGATCATTGGCTTTCAAGCCTTGGGTGGAAGCATTCCCAAAATGGACAAGTTTGTAAACTGTTTGCATACTGTCATTGTTAAATTATACCATGCATGGCAGAATGGTGCTATCTGAAACTGGCACCAAGGCAACTCACCATACGCCATAGATGACAGGGGTGAATGATGGCTGCTGAGGTGTGTCCGGGCAAACAGACATGCAACTGTTGAGCAAATGAACCAAGGAGCTACCAACAGTGTCTCCTCATTGCTGTTCACTGTTCAGTAAACACTGGTGCATATAGGCCTCTGCAGCATGTGCCTGGTTAGTGCATGCATGCTGTATGCTGTTCATCAGCAACAAAGGATGGAAATTGTATGCCAATATCACAACTGGACATCCACAGAGTGGTGACAGGTTGCCTTTTCAGATGAATGGTGTTTTATTCTCCACTGGACAGATGGACATTGGTGTGAGCAGCATGAAAAATCTGAAAGCAAACACCCTGCAACAATCATCAGAAGTGGCCAGGACAGAGGGCATTCCCTGAGTAATCTTGTCTTTCTGGAAGACACAATGAATCAACATTAGTACACATTTATCCTTGGTCACCATATCTTGTTTATTCTCATCATGATGGCATCTACCAGGAGGGCAATGCAAAGTGTCACACAGCTTGCAGTGTATGTGTGTGATTCGAAGAGGACCAGGATGTGTTTATCATAGTCCCCTCTCCACCAAATTCCTCATATTTAAATCCAATAAAGAATAGCACTTTGATTGAACTGTTCATGCCATGGATCCTCAATCAAGGAACCTAATAGAACTGGTCATGGCACTGGAGTTGACATGGTTCCAAATCCCTGTTCGTACCTTCCACAGGCTCACTGACTCTCTTGCTGTATCTCTCGCAGTGGTCTGCACTGCAAAAGATGAATATTCAGACTTTTGCAGGTGGTCACGTTAATACGACTGGACAGTGTATGTACAGCAGATGTCCTTGAGGGAAATGAATGTAATCCAGTATTGTTCTTAACGTACACTGATGAATTCCAAAAGAAACTTACACTGATGAATCCCAGATCATGTCGCACAATGGAAAGCAGCACAGTTTGCTAATGACATTAAAATAATCACTGCTGAGTTAATAGCCATATAAAGAGAGAAGGGTGATGAAGCATTTACAGTGATAAATGAATGATCAATAAATAACAAAGTATCCTCCCATGTAAAGAAAGTAAATAGCATGAACTTCTGCATAAATGAGGCTCTATAAAGAAGTAAATTAAAAATTAATGGTGATCCCACAGACTGTGTTACCAACACAACTCTTTTTTGGATATACATTGACCAGCAACTAAAATTAGATCAACGAGTCAATATGCTATTTTGGCAAATAATTTTCAAATCAGGGTATGTCCTTTGAATATTGGAACAAGTGCATGACAGTTTGTGTGGAAAAATAACATTCTTTGGCCACACAGGGTGGGCAAAATAAAACTGGCCCAGAAAATATTTATAAGACTGGTGTGGAGTTGGCTTTTGTTAATGAACGGGAGAAATGCCCATCACAGAAAATGCTGGAAGCTGTGATTTCAATGCATCAATCAGTTACTGTCAGATGTCTGCATATGTGCATCTCCATCATGCTCAGTCCTGAGCACTTCACTGTGAGTGAGTGAGAGGAAGAGATGTGTTTAGTGACCAGTGGAATGCAACACAGAATTGTGTTCATAATAAATCAATGCGTGTTCTTTGTTGAATGTTATATGATGCATAGTTGTGCAAAATGTGTGCAGAACTGTTTGCACAAGAGATTAAGACTGATCTGTTTTGGCAAAACCTCCAGGAAAGCCTGAAATGCAAAATTCAGCAGCAAAATGTTTTAAAATGGGCTCTGTAGCCAATAAAACCATAACTATTTGAAAAGAGTTCAAACACCACAAAAAATTGCTGGAGTGAAGTTCTGGACCAGTTTTATCAAATGTGTCAAATGGACTTCATTGTTTTCAATTGCTTAAAACATTTGGTATTTTTGTTTTTTAACATGATTTATTTTCCAAACCATAACTGTCATAATGATTCAGCCACTTATGTCCACCACAACCTTTTTTTTTTCCTTTTTCTTTTTTTTTTAAGTTATCAGAGTCATATAAAATGTCCACCTTTAAAAATCTTATTAAATAGTGGTTGTTAAAGCTATTATACTCACATTACTCATACTTTAGTTGTTCCTCAGGACTAAGTATAATTTGTTTTAGTGAATATTATACAGAATATCAGGGGCAGATGGATAAGGGCATATGTGTCAGAGTTTGAGATTAGGAACCATGATTTGCATGATTTCAACGGTTAAGCACACAACTCTGAACATATGATGCAGCAAAACTGTCATGAAGTTCACAATTTCAGACTTTTATGGAAAGCATGAGAAAACCAAAGTATGTCTTTTGTACACGAAAACATTGTGAGAATAGCCAAGGCATTGTGAGCTAGTGAGAACAATCCAGAACAACAACCAAGAGAGAAACCTAGATATAATAGTGAGATCAATACAGCATGAAATGAACTCAACAAAGCAATAGGGTCAGTAGACTGCAGTGTAGCTGCTTGGTGGTGGCTAGTACTGTGATTAAATAGCGAGAGATACTGCCTATCTCCATATGGCTTCAGCATAAAGTGTTTTCACTGGGCATAGTGCAAACTGGTGTTGGTACGAGTCAACCGCATGCAGCTACTCTGGCAGGTTCAGCATGTTCATTGCCATACCACCAACTGTGGGAGACACAAATGCTTGGAAACATGAGGGTCAAATGTTATGAAGTCAATGTGTTGTAGAATATCTGTGGAAGTGGTATCCAAGAACCCCTGAAACTGATTCATTATGTTTATAGATGCTAACATTAGATAGTAGACAAGCCTGACCAATTTTAAGCTGCAAATCATAAAAGCTGGTGATAGGAAGCTCCACTAATGCACTATAGATTGGAAGATCTTCACATATGTATTTAGCTGCAACATGATGGAGCACCTGCTCACTTTCACCTCTTGCCCATGAAGACCTGTGTCACGAGAATGAGATGGTCCTGATTCATGCCTGGCCAGTCTGTTCACCTGATCTAATGTAACTACATTCATTCTGGTGTAGTCAAGTGAAAAGTTTTTTTTTTTTTTTTTTTAAGAAGATGACCATTCAGACAGAAAAAAGAAAAATTCTTACTGCCTATGATATTGTTTCAAGAACCATAGTGGTTGAATGGATACGACAGACTTTTTTGCAAAGATCTCATGCCTGAGTAGAAGCTGGGGGATGCTTCTTTGGACAAGTAATGTGAATTAAAAATTTAGTGCAAGTTTTACACACAAATAAAATTATTGTCAAAATATGTCTTTTTGATTGTTAGTTAATTAATAGTATATCTTAATTTTCTTCATAACTTGCAACTCAGTCATTCCCTGACCAAGGTTTCCTACCTCAAACTGATACATTTTCCTTTCTCAATCACCCACAGAAATCTGTATCATCATCATCATACAAACAATCTCATGTGAGATATCATTTGAGTACTGCTATCAGATAAAATGCTTGTTACAGAAGACTACAGAGGAAATTCACTCAGCATTTAAAATACATATTGTCTGTTTTGTCTGGTCATCTCAGGTGTTTTTAAGTCCAGCAGTGTATGTCATTTAGTCATTTAGTCTTCTTAAAAAGTATTTCCATGCCTCTCTTCTCTGTTCTGCAAGGATGAGCCTTTGTTCCAAAAGGTGATGGCTCATCTTTTCTTTGTGCATGACTATGGCGGCCTTGCTACATTTCATGCCAAAAAACAGACTTTTGTCAATAATTATGCGGTTTGAAGATGCACTTGTTACTAATTATTTATCAAAAGATGAACTTATAGGTTTTTATTTTGAATAGTAAGATGAAATTATACTTTAAGTTACATAGTAAATTATAATATAAGCCATACCATTTCTCGATGGCCGTGCCTTCCTCATCCATTGAGTTAGCTCATGTACAAAGTCAAAAAAGAAATCAGTCTCAGGCACTGAGAAAACTTTATCCCAGACTTTCACAAAAAGACTGAAGCCTTCCCAGGATTGGAGTTTCAAGCGTTCTGCCACATTTCTACTGAAGTCTTCAGCGCGAGTTGTTGAATCTACTTGGAAAGCCTAGAAAAGACAGCTTTCATCACTTAAAGACAACACCTTAGATAAGCAAGCAAAACTAAAAATTAGTCACCTCCAGAAACCTTGATAGTGGCCACAGTCCATTAAGGAAGAGAGTTCACAATCTGCTTCAGTTATGCCATTACCAGCAGGGGCCACTCACTGATGAGATCCCACAGAGCTACCAAATAGCGTGGATGGTGACTGCTACTCTACTTCTGGTTTATGTAATCTTCATCAGTGAGAAGTGATCAATACACTGCAGTCTACATGAGGTGACAAAAGTCATAGGATATCTCCTAATATCATGTCAGACCTCCTTTTGCATGGTGTACTGCAGCAACTCGATATGACATGGACTATCAAGGTGTTGGAATTCGCTGCAGATATACTGAGCTGTGCTGCACCCTCTACAGCTGTCCATAATTGCAAATGTGGTGCTGGCAAAGGATTTTGTGCAAGAATTGACTCTCAATTATGTCTGATAAGTTTTCCATGGGATTCATGACAGGCAGTCTTGGTGGCCAAATTATTTGCTCAAATTGTCCAGAATATTCTTCAAACCAATCACAAACAATTATGGCCCACTGATATTGCACATTGTCATCCACAAAAATTCCATTGTTGTTGGGAACTTGAAGTCAATGAATTGCTGCAAATGGTCTCCAACAGGTTTACTTGGACAAGAGGCCCCAGTCCATTCCATGTAAACACAGCCCACAGCATTATGGAGCCACCACTGCTAGCAAAGTGCCTTGTTGACAACTTGGGTCATTGGCTTCATGGGGTTTGCATCACATTTGAACCCTGCCATCAGTTCTTATCAGCTGAAATTGGAATTCATCTGATTAAGCCATGGTTTTCCAATCATCTAGGGTGCAAACAATATGGCCATGAGCTCAGGAGAGGTGCTGCAGGCGATGTCGCACTGTTAGCGATGTTGTCTGCTGCCATATTGATTTGGCAGTTATTTTACACAGTGTTGCTTGTCTATTAGCACTGACAACTCTATGCAAATGCCACTGCTCTCCGTCGTTACGTGAAGGCTGATCACAGCGAGAGGTAATGCCTGAAATCTGGTACTCTCAGCACACTCTTGACACTGTGGATCTAAGAATATTGAATTCCCTAATGAGTTCCGAAATGGAACATCCTATGGATGTATCTCAACTACCATTCTGCATTCAAAGCCTCTTAATTCCCGTTGTGCGGTGATAATCAAGTCAGTAATCTCTTCACATAAATCATCTGAGTACAAACAACATCTCCACCAATTCACTGTCCTTTTATAACCTGTGTACACGATATTACTGCCATATGCATATATGTGCACATCACTATCTGATGACTTTTGTCACCTCTGTGTATTATCTCATCCTCCTGGGGAGACGTTTAGCAATGTTGGCAAACATGACAACAGGAAAATAGTTTTATGATCAGAATGTACAGCTAATTACAGCTCATTTTGATGTTTTCTCTCATGTTAAGCACTATTTTGCATTTTTACGGCAGATTTCACTTTGGAAAGCACAGAATTCAGACAAATGAATTATTATGTTTCCATAAAGGTTATTCAGATTAAAAAAGGTGACCACATTATGTTAAAAAGATAGATATTTTCTAAAAATGTAACACATTACATGTTGTTATAAAATTATGGGACAGAATTAATGACCAGTACTTACATTCAGAAGGAAAAATGTTTAGCACTGCCAGCAGACATATATAAAAGTACAGAAAATTATCCTAGATTTTGAAACTAGTTGCTTCCTCAGAGAGGAAACAGGGGCTGGTTGGGGAAGTTAAAAATGAAGTAAAGGTCACTCATGCTCCAGGGTGGGAGGGTCCTACTTAATGTATGCACAAAGGGAACTAACTGTTCTAGAAGCTACGATGATTTTGTGTACTTTTATACAAATTTATTGGTAATGCTAAAAATTTTGCCTACTGTAGACAAGTTATGGCCTCCAGTTGCACCTCATACATCATTGGCAACTGGATTTTCTGTTTGGCCTGTAGCGGATATGCTGAGTCGCAGATAGGCACAACAAAAAGACTGTCACAAAATAAGCTTTCAGCCAACAAGGCCTTTGTCAAAAATAGATCTCGATCTCTCTCTCTCTCTCTCTCTCTCCTCTCTCTCTCTCTCTCTCTCTCTCACACACACACACACACACACACACACACACACACACACACACACACACACTAACACACACGACCACAGCCTCTGGCAGCTGAAGCTGGATAATGAGCAGCTGCAGCAACAGCAGCAGTGTGTGATGGGAGAGGCAACTGGGTGGGGATAAAGAGGAGGCTGGAGTGGGCAGGGGGAGGGGTGGGTGACAGGGAAGTACTCCTGGGGAGTGTGCAGGGATGAGGTGGAGAGAGGGTAGGGCAGCTAGGTGCAGTCGGGAGGCTAGACAGAGGGCAGTGGAAAGAGAGGAAGGGGAGGGGGGGAAGAAGGTAGTGGAAAAGGAGAGATGTAAATAGACTGTTTGCGTTAATGGAGTAGAGGGCTGTGTAGTACTGGAATGGGAAAATGGAAAGGGCTACACAGATGAGGACAATAATGAATTAAGGTTGAAGCCAGGGGGGTTATGAGAATGTAGGATATTTTGCTACGTTCCTGAAACCCTCCTGGCCTCAACCTTCGTCAGTCATTGTCCTCACCCATATAGCCCCTTCCCTTTTCCTGGTCCAGTACTACACAGCTCTCTATTCCACCAACACACTCAGTCTTTTTACTTCTCTCCTTTTCCACAAAGTCCCTCCCCCCCCCCCCCCCCCACCAATCTCTCTCCCCTGTCTCCATCTAACCCCCCAACAGCACCTAGCTGCCCTACCCTCTCTCCACCTCATCCCTGCATGCTCCCCAGCAGCACTTCACTATCCCCCATCCCTACTATGCTACCCCTCCCACTCCCTTCCCCAGCCTCCTCCTTACCTCCACCCAGTTGCTTCTCCCAACATGCACTGCTGCTGCTGCTCATAGCCTGGCTTCAGCTGCAGGAGACTGTGGTCATGTGTGAGTGAGTTGCATTTGCACGAGTGTGTGTGTGTGTCATCTATTTTTGACAAGGGCCTTGTTGGCTGAAAGCTCATTTTGTGACAGTCATTTTGTTGTGGCTATCTGCGACTCAGCATCTCTGCTATATAGTGAGTAGCAACCATGATTTTCATAATATTGTTACATTTGATCCTGGATTTTCCATTGTTTGAATTTTATTTTTGATATCATTATAAGTTACATAAGATAAGATCTGTAGCATTACACTTTTAATAACATTCTTTATGTTTACATATGAGGTTCCAATAAATGAACATGTTGCATGGTATGTTTTCATTCAAACATGGAAGTCAGCTTACCTCATCACTGTCATCAGGGAAATATACTTTATGAAATATTCTTGTGGTCTTGTGCTGTATTGCCTCAACCTCAACCTGATGAGGAGGATGCTTCCTCTGGCCATATCTCATTGTCCTCTGTAAGCGATTTATGCAAGTTTTGGCAATTGGATGGCTGCGTGTCATTAAAAATTGCATCAGATCCTGAAACATTAAGATTTAAATATATTATATAGATCTCCTATAATATTGGGCTGATGCATAAGTTTTTAGTGGTTTCCTTAAGTGTAATAAACACGACAGATACACATAACAGAGGCTTAAGTCATCAATAATATATTCCCCTTCGCTATTTACAACAGTCTGCCAATGCTGGGGGAACTTCTACAACTGTAGAAATCACATGGTTTTGAGGTGAAGAACTCGTCGATCCATGTTTGGACCACATTTTCATCCAGAAAGGAAGTTCCTTAAAGATTGTTTGATAGAGAGTGGTAAAGGTGAAAATCTGAGGATGCAAGATCAGGCGAATAAGGTGGCTCTGGAATGACCTCCCAACCCAGCTCCTGTATAGCGTTTTTTTTGTTGGTCTAGTAGAATGTGGGCAGGCATTATCTGGTTGTTAGTCTTGGACTGTGTCTGCAAGACATCTCAGTTGTGGACAATAAATGTCAGCAGTGATGGGTACACTCCGAGGAAGCAATTTGTTGTACACCACACAGTCGTTTTCCATCCGATGCATAACATTATCTTTTGTGGATGCATACAAGTCTTTAAATGGGGAGTTGGAGCTTTGTTTGGGCTCAACCATTCCTTTTTTTCCCTTATGTTAGCATAAAGACACATTTCTCAACACCAGTAATGACACAGGATAGAAATGGTTGGTGTTGTTCATGAGCCAATTGATAACAAGCAAGCGGAGATGCACATATGGCCACCCACTAATTTTTGTGATTTTGGCTTAGAGAATGCAGTTTCCATACACTGGGCGATTTTTGTATCTTCCCCATTGCATGAAAATGTCAACAATGATCACAGTTCATCAAATTTGCCAGCTCTCAAGTACACTGACTTGGATCACTGTGGATTAATGCATTTAAACAATCATCATCAAACCACAAAGATCTTTCTGAATGTGGAGAGTCACTAGCATCACAACAAACCTATTTAAAACAAAAAAACCATTTTCTTGCCTTGCTCTGTCCACTGGCATTATCCCCATACAGGGTGCAAATGTTTCTGGCTGCCTCCACTATTGTCACCCCTCCACTGAACTCAAACAGAAGAATATGTATGAAATGTTCCAATTTCTCCACTTGGGATTCCATTTTCTAACATCCACAGCTCCACTCATTATCTCCAAAAGACAAAATGACATTATGCAAACTCAGATAGCAACAGTGAACTACAAATAAAAAATGACAATCAATAAATTAACCTGTAGCAACCAGAATACATACATATGATGACTCAACTGACTTGATGTTTTTAATCATCTGATCAGTAGGCAATATTTGCAAATGACATATATGGTATGTGATAAACTTATTTTAATTATTGATTTTAAAATCTTAGGTATCCTGCAACTATAATCAGAAGCATAGTCAATGGAACACCACTCAAAACTAGTTTGTAGACAATTACATAAGAAAAAGGCAATCACTCACCTATAGTGGACTGATGTGTGGAACATCAATACACGTAACAGAAAACAGGATTCACATTATCTTATGAGCTCTCACTCTTTTTCTAGTAAAAGTACACACATTCACACAAACAACCAAATAGACACTCCCATGGGCACAACAAGGTTGATTATTGAGTATTGATAGTAGTTGTATGGGCTGATGGAAGTGAGCAGGGGGTAGGGAAGGATTCAGAAGGCAAGGAGAGGGTAGCAGGTTAGAGGGAGACAAGTCTTTTCACAGATAATTCGCTGGCACTAAAACAATATGGAGTTCAGTGAACAGGGTGTACAAGATATATAGAGTGAGGGAGTGTTCTGATTTTCCCAAAACCTAGTCACAGTAGGTCTACCTCTGACCTGATTAGTTGTACTTGACTATTGAGAACTTTGGTCTTTCTGATGTACATCTGGTTTACATATATTGAAACTGCATTATTGGGAGCTGCGGGTGTATTTAATTGTTATAAAGAAGCATAATAATTCATGAGAGAGGTGACATCTGAGACATTTATTTGCATGCCTAGTGGTCCTGGTTCTTGTGAAGTACCGCTCATATAACTTCTCCTTGTTTGTTTAGTTCTGAATTAATGATATTCATGACCTTTTTTAATTACATAGTCTGTCCTCAACATACTCAGCTTAAGATCTTGATCAGTGCGGAATCTTTCTTCTAGAGAACTTTTATCAAAAATGTATCATTTCCAATGCATATTCTTTGTCCTTTCTTATTTGCACTTTCCATATTGGTGTTTACAACAGACCATTCAAATAAGTCATAGCAGCATGAAATGGAAAAATATCAATTTTGTATTTCTCATTTCAAGAAGCCTTTTCTTAAGAGAGGAGCATGTCTTTAGTTTTCTTTCTTGCAAAATCATTTGTTGTTGAAAGAAAGACATAAAAATCATTGCTCTTCAACAGCAGAATTTTTTCTCTGTTTGGAATCAAACAATTGAATTTTGCAGTTGGTTTGACTATATTCGTTATTTTATGGTTACTACCACCATGAAGTATTGTGGCTAAGTTTCAGCTGTCAGTATATAAATTGTTTTTACCTACACTTATTGCTGGAAATTTTCAGCTTTTTGGCAATTGTCTCTGTGGGAGGAGTTTTGCTATATATTATTTATTGCCACTGTTTTTCTGCTGCAGCACCCAGTGCATCAATAGTAAAATGTTTGCAGCTGATTTTGATTTATTGTTGTTTTCTGGAGAAGATTTTTTTGTCCAGCTTTGTTAACACAGTAATTTTCCATTCTGCATTTTGGGCAATAACTGTTCACTGTACTGAACATTTACACAACTGAAAGCAATTCAAATGGATTTTCATGCACAAAATTTACACTGTTTACACAATTTACCACTTTCTGAATGTTGTTTTTGTTTGTCACAGTAGCCCACATATCTGCAGGATTCCTGTTTTCTTGCACAGATTTTGATGTGTTTTGCTGTAGCATGGTTCATGATTTTGTGCTAGAAGCTTGTTTATTTCCATTTGCTGCACACTGATTGTTAATTACAAAGTCAATAGTCATTCCATCAGTTTCCTAATTTCATCCTTACATTTTAGATAGGTTTTCATTTTGTCACTAGTATCAATGTTTTTTTCGTAGGGAAACATTGAACCTTTACATTTATCACCATTGAGCAAGCAGTCTCTTCTATGACACTCCACTTGTGTACAGAACAGAAAGATGGCCTAACTTACACTAACAATCAGTTTAATAAAAGATAGCTGCTGTGCTGGAGAGAGAATGTCTTGTCACCATAACAAATATAATAATTTGTCATGTAACATGATTTAGTCATTGTTGAAATAATAGACAACCCTCAAGACCTAATTTGTGGTATAAGCACATTTAGCCATGGCCATAAAATGACTGCTACATGCCTGGGACACTTCATCTTTGAGATCATGCTGACAGAAGGCTTTTGACTTGCCACCAAGTCATCGATGAATCATAAATACTTTTTTAATAAACCTGTAGCTGCCATTGTCAACTGCCATATTCAGCAACATGTTGATAACAGCGGCCCAATAACTATGGCAAATGGTAATAGTGGGCAGATGGGGTATAGAGCAATATGAGCTGATGATTCAGTATTAGACAACAACTAACTGGTGAAAAGCTGCACTGTCCAGAATCACCCCTTGGCTATGTGGCTATGACGTCTAGAAGTAGTTGCCCCACATGTGTAACTCTGCTCATAGTACATCAAACAGAGCAGAAACTAACATGGGTGAAGGAACACTGCCATTGGATTATCAAAGTACACAGAAAGGTCAACTGGACTGTGCAGTCTCACACACATTGGTATTCACTGACAGAAGACTGAGTACATCTAAAACCACATGGGACAAGCCTGCCAACAGGGCACCATTGAGGCATGAGGTGCAGGTATTCTCATTTGAAAGATGTTTACATGGGATGAAATGGAGTGCCTGAAATGTCTGTCTTTATCACTCACCAGTGAACAATACATGTTTTTAATGTCCAATCATGTGTATCCATTTGTTAGCCTACAGCACCAAGCAGGCAACCTATACCTTAGCAAAATACTCCCTAGCTCCCAGACTGTATCATAATGGTTTGAGGAAAATCCATGTACATGAGGTTACTTGTGTGGCCTCCTATAGCTTCTTATCCTATTCCCATCAGCACATTTGGTATACCATTGAACTAGATGTATGCAACTTGGATCTAGTTCAAACCAGTCTTCTTGAATTCTGGGCAGTGGTTGGGTTATCATGGATCAGAAAGGCTCCCTAAGAGTTTCAATGTTTCATAGAGTTCACAATATGATATGCCACCATAATCATGATAGTGAAAACGGATAACACCTGTTATTAGATAGGTGTCTGTAGTTCAGTTGCTAATGAGTGAATGGTATAATAAAAAAGATACGTGGCCATGAATATGATAGTGGAATGGGTCGCAGAAATAACAGATCAGTACAGACAGAGCAATCAAATTTGCAGTTGATCTACTCCAAAACTCAATGAAAGTTTCCTGAAATTCAAAAAATGGGCGTTCACAATCATTGATGTAAGTAAGAGTGGGTACCTGTACCTCCATAACACACAATTGGACTACATTCTAAGAGCTTTACTCATGATTGAGTCTATTTAACTGTTCTCTGTCATACTGATACAAATTGAAACACCCAGGTGTTTGTATAAGTTGAATAATTTTGGCTGTGGCTCATTGATATTGTAGTCATAGGCTGCTACTTTTCTATATTTTGTGAGATGTATGATTTTACATAGTTGCCAATATTTACACCACTTTGAAATCTTGTCAACATATGGATGGATATCTGAGCTGTTTTTTCCCTTCCCAGAGAGTACTTCAGTACAAATAACTGGATCATCTGCAGAACAAACAGATAACATAAGTAGCAATGGCCCAACACAGTTGCCTGGGTCACACCTGGAGTTAGTTCTACTGCTGTCAATGATCTCCATCCACAATAACATGCTGTGTCCTCTCTATAAGAAATCTTCAACCAATTCATAAATTTTATTTGATACTTTATGAAGATAGTGGAACAGGAGGAGAATATTCCTGCCCTTCAGGTGGAACTAGATAAAGCAAAACAAGATCTGGAAAGTTTGAGGGAGCAGAAGGGAAATGGTGGTGGAAAGTGACAACAGGTCATAGAAGAAGTAGGAATAGGATTTTCTCAGACAGTTTTGCTGTCAATGTGGATCTGTTGTCACAGTTGGAAACTGATCAGCCACAAGTAGATTTAGGGGTAGACAGGACACAACAAAATTTCAAAAAGTCTTCAAAAATTAAGAAGTCGGGAAAAGTTGTGAAAAAGAAGAAAGTTTTGTTGTTAGCTAGTTCACATGGTAGAGGCGTTGGCCAACTACAGCATGAGCAAGGGTCAGGTTACCAGGTCACAAGTTTTTTTAAGCCTAGTGCAAGTCTGGGTCAGGTAATAGAGGGTGTGTGTTCACTTTGCAAAGACTTCACAGAGGAAGACAATGTGGTAATAGTAGGTGGGGTGGGCAACAGCATAGATAGGAACCCTAAATATTCAGTTGAGAGTGACCTGGTAAAGATAGCTTCAGCAACAAGACATGTTGGTGTTGGACTTTTGTCTGTTCTGAGGCACCATGGCCAGCCTCAATAAAACTCTTCTGTCAGTAGAGTTAATTTAGAGGTGGAACAGCTGCTTGGATCAGATATGGGGTCTCATGTCGGAGTGGTTCCTGTTGACTCTATCAGCAGGTGGGACAATACTGGGTGTGGCCTTCTCCTCAACAGGAAAGGGAAGGGAAAACTGTCGAGCTAATATCAAATAACCTATGGGGGACACTGTCATAAGTGGTAAAATACCAGTGGTTGCAAGTGACAGAACAGCAGTTTTTTCAGGGTAGGGAGGGCAGAAACAAAAGATGTTTGGATACAGGCTGAAAATGACATTCACATTGATAAAACAGGCAGCCAGAAAGCAAATTTTAATGCACGCAATTCATGCAGACAGCCTCTGACTGAAACTAGAGATGCTCAAAAATTGGCAGGAAAATTAGGTTCATCCAGTTGTAATTCAGCCAGTGCACAAAATCAGTTATTCTTGCATCAGAATGTTCGAGGACTAATGGGTAAGCTTAATGACCTGCTTATTTGTGTTGAAGAATTAGAGTTGAGCAAACTAGCTGATATAAACTGCCTCTCTGAACATCATGTGACCACTGGTATAGATATGTTAAATGTTGCAGGATTCAAGTTAGATTCTTACTTCTGTAGAGAAAATATGGAGAAAGGAGGAGTTGCCATAATTATCAGAAACTGTTTTGATTTCAAGAATATTGACATTAATAACTTTTGCTCAGAGCAGCACTTAGAAGGTTGTGCAACAGAAGAAGTATTTCATGATAAGTCCTTTATAATAATAGGTATATACAGATCAACTTCAGGAAATTTTAATCTCTTTATAAAAAATCTGGAAGCTCTGTTGTCCCATCTCACAGAAAAAAAAAAACAAGGAAATAGTGGTTGTTGGTGATTTTAATGTGGATTTATTTAAAAGCTCTGACAGCGAACAATTATTGCAGTAACACTATCATTCAATTTAGTTCCTATTGTGAACTTTGCAACTAGGATATGTAAATGCTCTGAGACTGCTATTGATAATATCTAAGTAAACAAATCAAGGGAAAAAAGTCATAACACAAAACCATTGGTAAATGCGCTATCTGATCACAACATGCAGCATCTTGCATTAAATGTTGAAACTTGTCAGGATAAAAAATCTATTAAATATGATTACAGGAGGGTAATAAATACATCAAAAACTGAAAAATTCAGGAAATTGCTCAAAGACATGAACTGGATAGATGTTTACAATACTTCTGACTCACCTGGAAAATACAAAGCAATCATTAACAAAGTTACCTCGACTTTCGGAAATTGTTTTCCCCTAAAGGTAACTCAAATCACACATATGTCAAAAAATAAACCATGGGTTACACAAGGAATAACAGTATCATTTGGGACAAAAAGGAGACTGTATCTACTATCTAGGAACAGCTCTGATGTTAGAATTGTAATGCATTACAAAGAATACTGCAAAATATTGAAGCAAGTACCCCAAAAATTGAAGCAGCAGATAATTACATTGAGCAATGAAACAAAAACTGTGTGGGATATAGTGAAGACAGAGACCAGTGAGGCCAAAAAGGAAGAGGAACAGATAGCTCTAAAAATAAATGAGACTTTGGCAACAAGTGCATGTAGTGTTGCAAACCTGGAATATCTGAGACCAGTCGTTAAAAGTAACTTCAGTGAAATGGAAATGACACTCACATCTCCCAAAGAAGTAGCATCCAACATAAAATTCTTAAAATCTAAGTATTCTAGTGGTTATGATAACATATCAACAAAGTTAATCAAAAAGTGCTCATACGAGTTGAGTTCTATCCTAAGTTAGTTGTGTAATCAATCTCTTATCAGCAGAACATTTCCAGACTGGCTAAAATTCGCTGAAGTTAAGCTTCTTTACAAGAAGGGGGATAAAGAGATCCATTAAACTAACGACCAAGTTCACTTTTGCTGGCTTTCCCAAAAATAGTTGAAAAGGTTGTGTTCAAGCATCTCCTAAAGCATCTGACTGCAGATAATATATTGTCCATGTCACACGGTTTGGATTTCTTAAGGGTTCTGATATAGAGAAAGCTATTTACACTTACAGCGAGAATGTTCTTAATTCAATAAATAATAAATTAGAGGCTATTGGCATTTTCTGTGATCTGTCAAAAGCCTTTGACTGAGTGAATCAAGCCATTCTCTTAGGTAAATTAGAATATTATGGTGTCACCGGTAGTACTGCAAAATGTATTGAGGCTTATCTAACTAACAGGAAACAAAGGATGTCATTGCGAAATACCTGTGCAGTAAGCAGTCAGTCTTCACCTGATTGGAAATTAATTACATATGGTGTTCCTCAAGGTTCCATCTTGGGTCCATTGCTTTTTCTTATGTACATTAATGACCTCTCATCTGTTACATTGCCAGATGCTAAATTTGTTTTGTTTGCAGATGATACAAACATTGCAATAAGTAGCAAGTCAAGTATAGATTTAGAAATAACTGCTAATCAAATTTTCACTGACATTAATAAAATGGTTTAAAGCTAATCCACTGTCATTAAACTTTGAAAAGACACACGATATGCAGTTCAGAATTCGTAAGAGATTTCCTTCCAGCATGTGTATAACATATGAAGGCATGCAGTGTTAAATTTCTGGGATTACAGCTTGATAAGAAATTCAGTTTGGAAGGGCATACCACAGAATTGCTTAAGTGCCTAAACAAGTCTGTATTTGCAGTGAGAATGATGTCAGATGTAGGAGATAAAAATGTATAAAAAATTGCATACTTACTTTCATTCTATTATGTCATATGGGATCATATTTTGGGGTAACTCATCAAACCAAGCAAAAGTTTTTAATGTGTAATAAGAATCATTTGTGGTGTAAATTCGAGAACACCATGTAGAACCTTGTTCAAGTGTTGAAGGAAGTTTGTATTCTAACCACTGCTTCTTAGTATATTTAGTCCTTAATGAAATTTGTTGCAAGTAATATATCTCTATTTCCAACCAATAGCTCACTACATAGTACCAATACTAGGAATAAGAACAATCTACATAAGGACTTAAACTCACTTAACTTGGTCAATAAAGGACCCCAATAATCAAGAACACACATTTTCAATAAAAAAAATGCCAGTAGCCATTAAAAACTTGGTTTCAGATAAAGCATGATTCAAACAGAGTTTGAAAGACTTTTTGATAGCCAACTCCTTCTATTCTATAGATGAATATTTTAACAGAGACTGTTAGGCCAGTTTAAGTAAAAATATCTGTTAGATTTCAGTTTCGACAGCACTTTGTCACAACAGTTAAGATTAGGTATTATCTGTATGATAAATTTATTAATAGTGCATAACAATGTTTCATTCTGACAGTGCATTAGCTGTTACAGTTTACTGCATTGTATTCACCTATTTTGATAATCTCCGGAGAAATGATCAGAGTAGTAAGTATTATATTCAAATGTTTTATGTTTTTTACGTTATACTTTCTGACATGTTTCACACAGACAAGAATCATCTCATTTTTTTGGGTCTATGGAACTAAATCGATAGAGGTACTCAAGGTACCCTCCACCACACACCATCAGGTGGCTTGCGGAGTATGGATGTACATGTAGATGTAGATGTAGATGTAGATGTAATCTAATTTAATTTTTTGTTAATATGGGGTCTGTCTAAAAAGTATCTGACCTTTGACTGTCCAGTGCAAAATCGAGATGATAGCAAGGCGCCACTGTACACAGAAAAGGAAGAGACCTTTATTCACGTGCACGAATTCTGTCCCAGCCTTCCAGCATGTCAGTCACTGCCTGTCAGTTGCTGAGTGAGGTGTTACACAACATGTTCATCAGATTACCAATTCTCTCAAGATGACTGAACATGTTGGGCAATGATACTGCATCAAATTTTGTCAAAAGCTTGATGATTCTCAAAGCAAAACAATTCATAAGATTCAGCAGGTGTTTGGAAAAGATGCAATGGGTGTAACACAAATTAAGGAGTGGTTCAACTAATTCAAAAATGGCCGCACATCAGTGAAGAGTGACCAGTGTTCTGGCAGGCCCCAAACTGCTCGGAGTGCAGCTGTTGTTGAGAGGGTGCAAAATTTGGTGATGGCAGGTTATTGTTTCACCCTGTGGGAGATTGTTCAAGAGGTTGAAGTGAGTAAAGATTCTGCACATGCAATTTTGTGTGATGATTTGAACATGCACTGAGTGGCTGCAAAATTCTTGCCCAAGTTGTCACCAGAACAAAAAGACCTCCGTTTTGACATTGCACAGGACCTTATGGACACCACCAACACTGATCCTGGGTTTCTGAACACTGTAATAACTGGAGATGAGTCAGGGATGTACAGGTATGACTCAGAAACAAAAAAAAAAGAGATCTTCTCTGGCAACTTTGTGATGCAGTTTGGCACAAAAGACCAGACATGTGGACAGCAAAAAACTGGCAACTGCATGACGACAATGACCCCGCACATTCATCCCACTTGATCCCAAATTTCTTGGCCAAACATGGAATTACAGCCATTTGCCAACCTCTCTCCTCTCTAGACATGGCTCCTTGTGACTTCTGGTTGTTTCCAAAATTTAAGAGCCTGTGGCGGCAGCACCGTCCAACGCACGAAGGGCTGAACTACTGCACTGCCGACACAAGTAGGGGCAGCTGTACCGTTATGTGGAATTTCGGCAACGGTGCGTCGCACACCGGACCGCACGGGAACAAAGCTGCCAGCAGTGCGAGCTAGTCGACGCGACGCGACACACGTCTCCCCAGTTCTTCCGCCGCGGACCACGTGCGTCGAGTCAACGTGACTCCGCCGTAAATGCGTACGCGCGGTCGTGAACGCAGTCGCCGTTAAATTGTCTTTCGCTTCTTCGCGGACGTTACGGCGCCTCCGGTCGCGCCAAGAGCAGAACATTCTGTGACGCGGCCTTTTGTCTCGCTCGGTCCACGCGGTCGCGCCACGGCTCGTCACTGGAGTGTGCACCCTCCGGGATCGGTGACCGAGCCGTGCCGCCAGTGCAACGCGCCTATGTAGACGGACATTAGCGAAGTATATTATTTGTCATTTATTGTAACGGCGGGAAAAATAAATGTGTCCTGTCCAGAAACCGCTTTAGTCATTTATTGCCACAAAGCCTCTCCCATGAGCATAGTGCGTGGGCGCGGCGATAAATGCCGGTTCACTGCACATGAGCGACTGTAAGCGGAGATACAACACGTTCACGCTTCACTGGTGACCCCGACGTGATCTGAGGCTAAAAAAACACGTGGTGACAAACGTTCGTCGGTACGAGAGACGTGGAACCGCGAGTAGGCTTGCGCGCATACGCCCGCGCCGAACAGTGCTCCGTAGTAATTTTTTTTTAACTAACTTTTTTTGTATTGTTTTTGTGTGCGTATATTTTGATCGCGGACTGCTTAGTGTTATTTTTTTCTTTTCGTGTGTTTCCCTTGTGTTATTTTCACTGTGTGCTTTCCTCTTGTACGAGGATTCGACTCTGAACTAAGATGGCGACACTAGAGGAGTTGCGAAAGACCGTCGAAGAACTGCTCGCACGCAACACGAGGCTAGAGAATGAGCTACAGGCACGGACTACACGCGCGGACGCCGCGCAGCCGCAGACAGCTCAGGACAATGTTGGCGCGCAAATCCCCGCCACACCGACGCCTCCTACGACCGCCGGAACGCCGACAAGCACTGGACGGGCATTGATCAGGTTGCCTCCCTTTTGGCCGCGCGACCCCGTGATGTGGTTCAGCCAGGTTGAGGCGGTATTTATGAGCAACCACGTGACCTGCGACCTGGCGAAATTTGGGCACGTGGTGAGCCAGCTGGACCAGAACTATGCGGCCGAAGTGCGGGATATAATCACCGCCCCACCGACGCAGTCGAGTTACAAACGGCTCAAGGAAGAGCTGATCCGGCGGATTTCGTCGTCAGAGGAACAGCGTGTGCACCAACTGCTGCGGCAAGAGGAATGCGGCGATCGGAGGCCCTCGCAATTCCTGCGTCACTTGCGGAGCCTCGCGCAGTCCGATATGGTGCCAGATTCGCTGTTGCGCACTATCTGGGTGCGCAGCCTCCCAGCTCAGGTGCAGGCAGTGATAGCCGCACAGACGGAGATGCAGCTGGACGCCGTCGCTAACTTGGCCGACAGGGTGCACGATGCGCTGACAACGGCGCCTAGCACCGTGGCTGCGGCAGCTTACGACTCCGTCCCCCCACCTCCGTGGCGGCCAGCGCCTCCCGCACCCGCATCGGATGCCGACCTGCACCAGCTAGTGCAAAACTTGACGGCACAGGTGGCAGCTCTCTCGACGCAAGTCGACCGGTTGGCGCGCTCGCAGCAAGAGGGCAGCACGCGCCGCAGCGGCAGCAGACCGGGCGACAGGCGGCGTGGCTCGCGCAGCCGGCAACGCAGCAACAGCCGCTCCAACGGTACCCCGCCGACGTCACACCACGCACAAAGCGGCTACTGCTGGTACCACGCCCGCTTCGGCAACGAAGCAACCAGGTGCCGCGCCCCTTGCTCGCACCCAAACGCCAGCTGCGACCGGACCTAGGCGCACCCGGCTGCAATATGATATCGAAGCGTCTGTTTGTTGCGGAACGGGGGGCAGGCGTGAGGTACCTCGTCGACACGGGTTCGGACCTCTCGATCTTCCCCCGTTCTATGTTACGAGACCGCAGGCGGGCCGAGGCACTCTGCCTTACAGCGGCGAACAACTCCACGATTAAAACTTACGGCACACACAGCCGCAATATAGATCTGGGCCTACGGCGCACGTTCTCGTGGACTTTTACCGTGGCCGACGTCAATGAGCCGATCCTGGGCGCAGACTTTCTCGGCCACTACGGGCTACTAGCCGACATCGCAAACGGCCAGCTCATCGACGCCACGACTAAGTTAACGATAGCGGGACAGCGCCGGCAGGCTGCACACTACAGCGTTAAACCCGTGAAGTGCCCCGGACCGTACGCTGACATTCTTGAACAATTCCCCGACCTCACCCGCCCAGCCGGTGCACCGAGAGACATCAAACATTCGACGGTGCACCACATAATAACCACACCCGGACCCCCCACATCGTGTCGCCCACGTCGACTCGCGCCGGACAGACTCGCAGCAGCAAAGGCAGAGTTCGAGGCCATGCTGCGGCAAGGCATCGTGCGACCATCGAGCAGCCCATGGTCATCGGCGTTGCATTTAGTGCCCAAGAAAGACAATTCGTGGCGCCCGTGTGGGGACTATCGCGCCCTTAATTCGCGAACGGTGCCGGACCGATACCCAGTCCCACACCTTCAAGACTTCAGCTACGCCTTGGCGGGCTGCGCGGTGTTCAGCAAGATTGACTGCGCAAAGGCGTACACCCAAATTCCGGTGGCACCCGAAGACATCGAAAAAACAGCCATCGTAACGCCCTTTGGGCTTTTCGAAAGTCTGTTTATGACTTTCGGTCTTCGGAATGCTGCCCAGACTTGGCAGCGGTTCCTGGACGGCGTCTTGCGAGGCTTGCCATTTTGCTTCGCCTACCTCGACGACATCTTGGTGTATTCCAAGTCGCCCGAACTCCACCGCCGCCACTTAACGACCGTCTTTCAGCGCCTGAGTGAAGCCGACATCGTCATTAACCCCGCTAAATGCGAGTTTGGCGTGACGGAAATTGAGTTCCTCGGCCATTTAATTACGCCCACCGGATCGACACCGCTACCGGAGAAAGTGAAGGCAATACAGAACATGCCGCGTCCGCAGACGCACAGAGAATTACGACGCTACCTCGGCATGTTGAACTTTTATCGTCGACACCTGCCCAACGCCGCAGCAGTGCAAGAGCCGCTGACTAAGGCGTTACAAGGTCCTACCTCAAAAGGAAAGACCGTCGTGAATTGGACAGACGCAATGGAGCAGAGCTTCACGGACTCAAAAAGGAGTCTCGTGGAAGCGACGCTGCTCGCGCACCCGGTACATGACGCGGACTTAGCTGTAGTCGTGGACGCCAGCCAGGCCGCCATCGGCGCGGCGTTACAACAGCGCGTCGGCGGGAGTTGGCAGCCTCTCGGTTTTTTCTCTAAAAAGCTTTCCGATTCACAACGTGCTTGGAGCGCTTATGACCGAGAGTTGCTTGCGGTGTACGCGGCGGTGAAATACTTCCGACCGTCCATAGAAGCCCGACAGTTCATCATTTTCACCGATCACAAACCCATCACCCACGCGTTCGAGAACAACCACACCAAGTGTTCACCGCGCCAACTCCAGCAGTTAGAGTACGTGTCACAATTCACGACTGACATTCGACACATTTCGGGGATAGACAATATCGTCGCCGATTGTTTGTCCCGAGCGTGTGCCGTTATTTCACCCCCTGTGAACTTTGAGGACGTGGCCCAAGTACAGGAGAGTGACGAAGAACTGCACCGCTTCCGTCACGACACTTCCAGCGGCCTGCAACTGGAGCTGGTGCCTGTCCCCGGCTCCGCACGGAAGATTTGGTGTGACACCTCAACCGGCACGCACCGACCGTTTCTCCCGGAGAAATTCCGACGCAGTGCCTTCGACCGTGTCCACGGACTGTCACACCCCGGCATCAACACCACTGCGACGCTCGTGGCTGCGCGTTTCGTCTGGCCCGGGCTTCGGAAGGACTGTCGCGAATGGGCGCGCACTTGCACCGCATGTCAGCGCGCCAAAGTCGGGAGGCACACCCACGCACCCGTGGGCACCTTCCCGGACGTGACACGCCGATTTGCGCACGTTCACGTGGACCTCGTCGGCCCGCTTCCTCTCTCACAAGGCAAGCGGTACCTCCTAACTATGGTGGACCGCTTCACTCGCTGGCCGGAAGCAACGCCCGTCGCGGATGTCACAGCCGAGACCGTCGCCACCGCATTCGTCGACACCTGGGTGGCACGCTTTGGATGTCCCAGTCACGTGACAACTGATCGCGGCCGCCAGTTTGACTGCGCGTTGTTCACGCACGTCGCCAGACTGTGTGGCACCCGGTTACACAGGACAACCAGCTACCATCCGGCGTCGAATGGCATGGTCGAACGGTTCCACAGGACCCTCAAAGCCGCTCTAACCTGCCACGACACCTCATGGCCAGAGGCGCTTCCACTGGTGCTGCTCGGCCTGCGAGTCACGCCGAAGGAGGAGATCGGCGCGTCACCTGCCGACCTCGTTTACGGGCAATCCCTGACAATCCCGGGCGATTTTGTCGAAGATGTAAGACTCCCACACGACGCCGTGGCACCCACTCTGGCGGAACGTCTGCGCAGTCACATGGCCGGCCTCCGAGCGCACGCACCGACGCGGCACGGCACCGGGAAGATATTCGTCCACGCCGATCTGCAGCGCTGCACGCACGTCATGTTGCGTACCGACGCAGTACGGCCACCTCTCCGACCGCCCTACAGTGGACCGCACCGCGTGATTGCCCGAGGAGATAAAACGCTGGTCCTCGAGTGCAACGGAAAGCCGTCGACAGTGTCAGTCGACCGCGTCAAACCAGCCTACGTCTTGCCCGCTCCATCAGCCACGCATTTCTTCGACCCGGCAGAAGATCTTTTCATGGACGACACGCCCTCTGCCAGCGGTCAGACGGAACCCGCACCCGGAGCCGCCGGTGACACACAGCTGCAGCCCGCTGTCATCGCGCCGCCACGTGCGCCTCCCACCACCACGCCCAGGCAACTGGTACGGCCGCCCGGACCGCGCCCACCACAGGCGCACCGGTCGCCCCCACCACAGCCGCCAGCGGACTACGTCACGCGCGCCGGCCGCCGCGTCCGATTCAAACGGCCGTGCTGCGTCGCCAGCGCGCCACGACACCGAAACCGGCAGTCACGCGCCCGAGCCGCCGAACGCCGTCAGAATTCGGCGCCCACGAGCAGCCGTCCGCTGTAGAGACCCGACCTCCAGCTGCAAGTGCCTTCGGCCGGTAACTCCAGTCGAGCGTTCGTCACAGCTCCTGGACCCGCGTTCGCGTCTTTTGCCTCCGCCGCGTCGGGCGTTGAGGCCGGATCGGCACCCGCGCCAGCTTACCTCATTCGCGTCTCTGTCGAGCTCCGGACATCGCGCACCACACCGTCCGGCTTGTCCGTAGTAGCTCCCGGACCCGCGTTCGAGTTCCGACGGTACCGCACTCGCGCAAGCACCTTCGAGACGTCACCACCCATGACCTGCAACGCGCGCCTTCACGCGCATCGCTACGGACAGCCGTAGCCAGTGCCTGCTGCCGCCGTCACTAGCCGCCAGCGCGAGGACACGCCCACCGCACGCTCGCCGGTCCGGCGCGCTGACGTCACGGGCCGCCGCCCTTCCGACGCCGACCGACCCCCGCCAAAGCTGCCGCACTGCCATCACGCAGTGCACGAACTTTAAACACACGCGAACGATCGCCGCGTTTTCGCAGCTACGGAGCTCCGCTCTCCAAGGGGGGATCTGTATGGCGGCAGCACCGTCCAACGCACGAAGGGCTGAACTACTGCACTGCCGACACAAGTAGGGGCAGCTGTACCGTTATGCGGAATTTCGGCAACGGTGCGTCGCACACCGGACCGCACGGGAACAAAGCTGCCAGCAGTGCGAGCTAGTCGACGCGACGCGACACACGTCTCCCCAGTTCTTCCGCCGCGGACCACGTGCGTCGAGTCAACGTGACTCCGCCGTAAATGCGTACGCGCGGTCGTGAACGCAGTCGCCGTTAAATTGTCTTTCGCTTCTTCGCGGACGTTACGGCGCCTCCGGTCGCGCCAAGAGCAGAACATTCTGTGACGCGGCCTTTTGTCTCGCTCGGTCCACGCGGTCGCGCCACGGCTCGTCACTGGAGTGTGCACCCTCCGGGATCGGTGACCGAGCCGTGCCGCCAGTGCAACGCGCCTATGTAGACGGACATTAGCGAAGTATATTATTTGTCATTTATTGTAACGGCGGGAAAAATAAATGTGTCCTGTCCAGAAACCGCTTTAGTCATTTATTGCCACAAAGCCTCTCCCATGAGCATAGTGCGTGGGCGCGGCGATAAATGCCGGTTCACTGCACATGAGCGACTGTAAGCGGAGATACAACACGTTCACGCTTCAAGCCCACTGAAAGCATCCCATTTTGATAGTAGAAAAAAGATAATGCAGAACACGATGACAGAGCTGAACACCATTCCGAAAGAAGACTTCCAGAGGTGTTTCCGGCAGTGGAAGGATTGGTGGGCTAAGTGTGTGCAAGCACAAGGGGCCAACTTTGAAGGGGATTAAGGTCCCAACCCCATCAGGTATTAGAAATTTTTATTCTGGCCAAAGGTCAGATACTTTCTAGACAGGCCTCATAAATGTTGGTATGGTACCAAGTCAAATGTTCCTCAGAAGTCAAGAAATATTGCATCTGTATGATAACCTTGATCCATGGATTTCTCGATGACATGCAAGAAAAAAAAAAAATGCAACTTGGGTTTTACAGGTCAGTTTTTCAGAACCCATACTTGTTGGCAAGGTGGAGTTAATTTTATTCCACATGCTTTATTAAAATGTTTGAGCTCAGAATGTGTTCTAGTATTCTACAAGAGATATATTTCAATAAGACTGGACAGCACTTTTGCTGACCATTTATGCTACTCTTCTTGTTGATGGGTATTTCCTGGGCTTTTTTTCAAACCACTGGAATACAGTCTTTTGTTCAAGGGCTCTGTGGTACATTGTGTGTAAAATAAGAGGAAATTCGGCTGCAGATCCTGTATAAAATCTAATAGGCATTCCACTGGACTCTGAAGCTTTGGTCAGTTTTAAAAATTTCATCTGTTTGTCAATGCCACTGACACTAATATCTACGTCACTCATGTACCAATGTGTCCACTCACACCTTAACTGTAATCAGTGGAAATCAGTGATTTTTCCGACCAACATTGAATATTTTGGACATGTTGTTTTGAAGGACAGAATCAAACAGATGAAACACCAAGTATCAACAATTGATAACCTCCATAAACTGTGGAAGCTGAAGTAACTCCAATTGGCTCTGGGTAAAGTCATCTATTATTCAAAATTTTCCCTAACATGGCAGATATAACTCACCATTGAATGAGTTGCAAAGGAAAGGTGTTCCTTTTGTTTGGTCAGCAGACTGCAACAGAACATTCACCAACATTGCAAAAGACACCAGCATGCCTCAGTATCTTTACACTGCACAATCAGCTCATCCTAGCAATGGATGCTTTCCATTTCTGTATTACAGCAGTGTTAGCTCACAGACATACTGATGGCTCTGAGCAGCCTCTAGCGCATGCCTCCAAAACGTTAACAGCCACTCAATGCAATTATTCTCAGATCGAGGAGGCTTTAGCTATTGTGCACACTGTCCTGAAGTTCTGTGTTTTCCTCATAGCAACAAATTCCATCTCATCATGGACCATAAGCTGCTTCTGACACTGTTCAGCCCACTGTTCCAACATTAGGACAGGACCACACAATGGCTCCTGCTCTAGATTTTGTTTTTGAGTGAACAGAAGTGTGAGATTCAATATAGGTCAAAAGCAAAGCATGCTAATGCAGAGGGGTTGTTGCATCTATACTTGGAACCCAACATAGCCTCTGAAAAAGTCAAAGATGTCTGTTTCCAGATCGATACTCACTTGCAGCACATGGTGGACAGTCTTCCGGTGATGGCCCATCACATAGTACAGGCTACCTGGCAAGCTCCCATACTCTGACAGGTGGCCAATATTGTATATAGTGGTTGGCATGAGCACCTGCCTGCCAAGGAGTCTCATCTGCTCTGCATCTATTTTCTGCTCTGTCATCAGCTGACAGTAGGTGACAAAACTCTCCTCCTTAGCACCACCCTGGATGACTCCGAGGGCGTGATCACTCTAGTCCTGTGGACTTGAACCCCGACTGTCTTACATCCTAGCCACTGGAGAATTGCCCATATGACATCCACGCAATTTCACCTGTACACTGCCAGTAGCTGAGTGGTCAGCATGACAGAATGTCAATCCTCAGGGCCCGGGTTCGATTCCCGGCTGGGTTGGAAATTTTTCTCCACTCAGGAACTGGGTGTTGTGTTGTCCTGATCATCATCATTTCATCCCCATTGATGCGCAAGTCACCAAAGTGGCGTCAAATCGAAAAACTTGCATCCGGCAAACAGTCTACCCGCCGGGAGGCCCGAGTCACACGACCATTCCACCTGCAATTTAATGGGTAGGTGGAGTGTGTGGTGTGCATTTTTTAAGACATAGTTAGAAATGTGCTTGGTGGACAGTAGCAGACTCAGTGTTGCCTCTGTTTCTCAATACCTATGGACCAAACTGCCAAACTCCTGCCTGGCAGAAGCCCGGTGGAGATACTCCATGGTCAACAGCCCTGGACTCTGCTGCTCCGGCTCTGACCTACACTACAGTCTGAGATGTGCTTACACCCTTGAAGATGTTGTTGTTGTTGTGGTCTTCAGTCCTGAGACTGATTTGATGCAGCTCTCCATGCTACTCTATCCTGTGCAAGATTCTTCATCTCCCAGTACCTACTGCAACCTACATCCTTCTGAATCTGCTTAGTGTATTCATCTCTTGGTCTCCCTCTACGATATTTACCCTCCACGCTGCCCTCCAATGCTAAATTTGTGATCCCTTGATGCCTCAAAACATGTCATACCAACCAATCTCTTCTTCTAGTCAAGTTGTGCCACAAACTTCTCTTCTCCCCAATCCTATTCAATACCTCCTCATTAGTTACATGATCTACCCACCTTATCTTCAGCATTCTTCTGTAGCACCACATTTCGAAAGCTTCTATTCGCTTCTTGTCCAAACTAGTTATCGTCCATGTTTCACTTCCATACATGGCTGCACTCCATACAAATACTTTCAGAAACGACTTCCTGACACTTAAATCTATACTCGATGTTAACAAATTTCTCTTCTTCAGAAACGATTTCCTTGCCATTGCCAGTCTACATTTTATATCCTCTCTACTTCGACCATCATCAGTTATTTTACTCCCTAAATAGCAAAACTCCTTTACTACTTTAAGTGTCTCATTTCCTAATCTAATTCCCTCAGCATCACCCGATTTAATTTGACTACATTCCATTATCCTTGTTTTGCTTTTGTTGATGTTCATCTTATATCCTCCTTTCAAGACACTGTTCATTCCGTTCAACTGCTTTTCCAAGTCCTTTTCTTGTCTCTGACAGAATTACAATGTCATCGGCGAACCTCAAAGTTTTTACTTCTTCTCCATGAATTTTAATACCTACTCCGAATTTTTCTTTTGTTTCCTTTACTGCTTGCTCAATATACAGATTGAATAACATCGGGGAGAGGCTACAACCCTGTCTCACTTCTTTCCCAACCACTGCTTCCCTTTCATGCCCCTCGACTCTTATAACTGCCATCTGGTTTCTGTACAAATTGTAAATAGCCTTTCGCTCCCTGTATTTTACCCCTGCCACCTTCAGAATTTGAAAGAGAGTATTCCAGTTAACATTGTCAAAAGCTTTCTCTAAGTCTACAAATGCTAGAAACGTAGGTTTGCCTTTTCTTAATCTTTCTTCTAAGATAAGTCATAAGGTTCGTATCGCCTCACGTGTTCCAACATTTCTATGGAATCCAAATTGATCTTTCCCAAGGTCCGCTTCTACCAGTTTTTCCATTCGTCTGTAAAGAATTCGCGTTAGTATTTTGCAGCTGTGATTTATTAAACTGATAGTTCGGTAATTTTCACATCTGTCAACACCTGCTTTCTTTGGGATTGGAATTATTATATTCTTCTTGAAGTCTGAGGGTATTTCGCCTGTCTGATACATCTTGCTCACCAGATGGTAGAGTTTTGTCATGACTGGCTCTCCCAAGGCCATCAGTAGTTCTAATGGAATGTTGTCTATTCCCGGGGCCTTGTTTCGACTCAGGTCTGTCAGTGCTCTGTCAAACTCTTCACGCAGTATCTCATCTCCCATTTCGTCTTCATCTACATCCTCTTCAATTTCCATAATATTGTCCTCAACTACATCGCCCTTGTATAAACCCTCTATATACTCCTTCCACCTTTCTGCCTTCCCTTCTTTGCTTAGAACTGGGTTGCCATCTGAGCTCTTTATATTCATACAAGTGGTTCTCTTCTCTCCAAAGGTCTCTTTAATTTTCCTGTAGGCAGTATCTATCTTACCCCTAGTGAGACAAGCCTCTACATCCTTACATTTGTCCTCTAGCCATCCCTGCTTAGCCATTTTGCACTTCCTGTCGATCTCATTTTTGAGACGTTTGTATTCCTTTTTGCCTGCTTCATTTACTGCATTTTTATATTTTCTCCTTTCATCAATTAAATTCAATATTTCTTCTGTTACCCAAGGATTTCTATTAGCCCTCGTCTTTTTACCTACTTGATCGTCTGCTGCCTTCACTACTTCATCCCTCAGAGCTACCCATTCTTCTTCTACTGTATTTCTTTCCCCCATTTCTGTCAATTGTTCCCTTATGCTCTCCTCAAACTCTCTACAACCTCTGGTTCTTTCCGTTTATCCAGGTCCCATCTCCTTAAATTCCCACCCTTGAAGATATGCCACAGAAACCCCTATCTTGGCACATAGTTGATCTCCTGCATGGCCACTTACAACAGTGCGAGTGATGCACAGTCAGTGAAAATTCACCATGGACACCAGTAATGTCACTCTCCTGTTATCAGAGCCAGGTGCACCCTCAGTAGAGTGCCAATCTGCCACGACACCCATCCACAGCCAACACTGGCAGATGGTCCACCTGCAAGCACTGCTCTTTCCTGGGGCTGGACATGATGCGGGTGCCTTAGCTTCAGGAACTGTTGGGCACTGTCACTATCGAGATGTGGCTGCCAGCTGTGCCGTGTCTTCCACTGATGTCAGATAGCAGTCAGATAGCTGGTCTCCTAGACGAGCACTCATCAGCCCTCCCCCAGCTGTCACTGCACTCGCTCCACGCCACTGATGGCATGATTTCCGCACCACTAGCACATGTGATGTCATTGTTCCCATGCATGGCACCCTATTATCAAGCCGCCTCTGGCCATGTGCCTCACTGAGTCAGAGACAGCTGCCCAGTGGCACAACAGCAATGCCTCATCAGTTGTCATCAAGCTGAACATCATCAACATACAGCTGTTGTTCCACCATTGCTGCTGGTGCTGCCCCCAGTGCCACTGCTGCCACCATTGCCACACCACAGCCTCCTCTGCTACACCATTCTGTCTATAGTGCCACTCCTGTCTTCTCAGCCTCCTGCATTTTCCCACTGATGCTGGTGGCACCAGCTCCCCAAAGGGGGGTAGAGATGTGGAGCCTTGTTAATATATGCTGTGATCATCACAATCGCAGAAATTTCATTTGATGCCACTGGGGAGAAATTGATATGAGAGTGCCTCTTTCATTTGCTGCCAGTGCCACCACTGGCTGAGTGGACATGGTGGCACACCAGCAGCACATCCCACTCTCTCCTATATTGTTCCCGCCCCATTGAGGTTCTGTCTGCCAAGTATGACTGTTCCGTAATTTATTATGGTGAACTTGCTGGTTATTGGACTTGGCCTGACTGTTTTTACTGTATACTTGTTATTTGCAATAAAACTATAGATACCACACTTTTTGGCAATGAGGTTCGTCATTTTCTATGTGTGTTCCATGAGAACAATGGATTCAGCATTGATTCAGTTGTTGTAATAGCAGTTGCAGCTGCTACTTGAACAGCAACAACAGCAGCTAGACTTGCTTTCTAAGTTGGTTACTTCAGTGAGTGTCTGCAGTCGCTCTCGGCACAGATAATCATGCCCCCAGCTTTTCCACCATTCCAAGAGGAGGAATAAAAGTGGGATTCATACATGCAGTATTTACAGCAGCATTATGCCACCTTTCATGTAGCAGACTCGGCTGTGCAATAATCATTTTTCTTGTCTTGGATTGCACCCAAAACTGTTTTTTTCTCTCTTCAGAAATTCGTTCCATTAACAGACCCTGGGGCATTGTCATTTTCTCAGATGTGTGATTTTCTCCGTGCTTATTATCATAAGCAAACCTACCTTTTTGCTTCCCATGTGGACTTTCACCAGTAGCGACTGCAATTAAGCCAGTCCTATCAGGCATGGATAGCTGATCTCCAGGGTTTAAGTCATAAGTGCAGATTTACTTGTGTTCAATGTCAACAGTACTGTGTTGACTCTCTGATACAAGACATCATTGCCTCACAGTCTCAGACACTATTATGTTATGTATTTGGATTAAATAACATGGATATATTGCTAAATTTAGGTTAATGGCTGTCTGTGCTTTGTTTACATCGTTTTAAGAAATAAAACCCATTCACCTTGCCAAAAGCCAAGAAGCAATTTTTTTTTTTTTCTTTTGGTGCAAATCTGGGTTCTTAACACAGGGCCCTGCCTCTTGGATGCACACAAGATTAATAAGTTGTTGAAATACACTGTCACTCACCATGTGCGTACTAGGTTTGCTTAGTACACTTATCCAGAACAAGAGCATTTCTGACTTGCTTAAAATTTCTAAGTCCATTATCAGTTTGATCTTGTTTATGTTATCTGAGTAATCACACAGTCATAATTTCTGTCAGTCATTAGTTAGTCATCATCACATTGTTCTATTCATCATGTTTATAGGTGGCATCCTACCATATACAAACAGATTTATAACACTGATACTGATATTTTATCTTTGCTACCTCTGCTGTTACATGTAAGCAGTTATTCCATGGTCCTGTACCCTAACATGATATTAAATTTTACTTTGCATTGATGGATATTGATGTTAACAGTGATCAAAACTGGGTTAGTATTGCTATTGTTCATGTTTACAAGGATAATGTGTCTGTAATTACTTCATTGGAAAACATTCAGCCCTGAGACATAATCACTACCAAGAGGTTGGGGCTGTGTGGCCCTATTCTACCTCTCCTAGTGCATCTCTTGCTGTTGAGCAACTGTTGTGTATACATTCTAGGTGAAGTTGAAAATAAAGTCATGATATGTTATGTATTTGGATTAAAGGATGTGGAGATATTGCTAAATTTAATTTAATGCGTGTCTGTACTGTATATACACATATGTCTTAAGAAATAAAATGGAGTGATCTCGCCAAAAGCTGAGAAGCCCCTCTAGGTGCTCAATAAATCATGTAAGCTGCTGCAACATGCTGTCACTCACTGCACATATGTTAGGTTCACTTAGTGTCCAGTCAGCATAAGAACATTTCTGACTCTCATCAAATTTCTAAGTACATTTTCAGTTTAATCTTGTGTATTGGTGTCATAATTTCTACCAGTCAATAAACTAGTTAACATCTTCCCACCATATCATTCTATTCACCATATTTATAGAGGCCTCCAACCACATGCAAACAAATTTATGAAGTTGATATTGATTTTAGAGTGCTACTGGCAATGTTATATATTAGCAGTTATTCTGTGGTCCTGCAGTCTGTCATAATATTAAATTTGGCTTTGCCATAACAATAGAGAACTGTTTACAAGGAATATTGCTACTTGCTGTATAGCTGAGGGGAATTTTCACTTTCTGTATCTACAAGTAGATAATTGGATAATTTCTTGGAGTAGCTGAGCAGGTACGTTATTTGCATTTGAAGTTCAATGATTTCCATTTTCTTGTTTTATAATCAGTGGAAGGTTGTTGAAAACCTTTGCATTAAAGCACAGAAACCTTCTCAGAACCTAACACAAGGAGGCAAAGTCTGTAAGAAAATTATTTTTATTTCTGATGTTATAGTTATATGAATCACAGTTCATATGGAACTGATTTTCATCTCAATAACGTACACAATTAAAATGTAATTTTAGTACGAAGTGGGGTATGAATTTCATTTTATCTGAACAAGCTTCTACAAGATATGTGTTTATATACACTATTGACTTTAACCTCACTGATAATTCCATGAAACAAAAGGTGGAAAATGTATGCAAATTGAGCCAGCACCCTGATCATAAAGACAACACGGCGAGGCATTCTTCAAGCAAAATATACTATGAGCACCATTATTGTTTTCCTATGTGTTGGCTCTATTTTAGCTTATTGTCCAGCTATACTCATTTAATGTGTGGCTATCAGTGTCAATTTATAGAACCAGGAGATCCTTTTCGCTTGTCTGAAATTGTATGAGTCCCTGTGAAATTAAGATATTAATTGGAACTTCCTGGCAGATTAAAACTATGTGCCAGACCGAGACTCGAACTCGGGACCTTTGCCTTTTGCGGGCAAGTGCTCTACCAATGGAGCTACCCAAGCATGACTCACGACCTGTCTTCACAGCTTCAATTCTGCAAGTGCCTGATCTCCTACATTCCAAACTTCACAGAAGCTCTTCTGGCAGAATTGAAGCTGTGAGGACGGGTCATGAGTCGTGCTTGGGTAGCTCCATTGGTAGAGCACTTGCCTGTGAAAGGCAAAGGTCCTGAGTTTGATCCTCAGTCCAGCACACAGTTTTCATCTGCCAGGAAGTTTCATATCAGTGCACACTCCGCTGCAGAGTGAAAATCTCATTCTGGAAGATATTGTTTGCCATTAAGCAGTTGTAGGACTGTCTAGCTATAATTTTCTAAGCCATTTCTCTGTGAGTTTTTAGTCAGCCAACAGGGGCAAGTATAATAATGAAGTGTTCAAACTACAACATACTATTGTATTCACTAATAAAGTGAGTTCCTGGGCTTAGAAACAAACGATTTCATGCAGATATTTCCACCCCTTCTGATATTTGGCTGCAAAGGCATTGGAGATGCAATGTGACTATTGATAAACACAAGTTTTTTATAGTCTGTCTCTATAAAAGTTATTTCTAATGATAGTGTATACTTCCCTAAGTTATTATCCCCATGACCCAAAGATAGCAGAGGCCACAATTTAAGTATTTCCAAAAGTAATTGTTATCAGACAGTTAACATGCAACACAGTGACACACTATGGGATCTTAACTATACATATTTTAAAATTAATTTTGAATGTGTAACATTCATCAAATATTATACAAAAGCCTTATGAACTCTGATGCTGATATATGAATAGAACTACAAACTACTACCTTTTTAATTGTGAGTTTCTGCCTGATTTCTGTCCATACAATACAGAATAATTCTGCTGAGTCACTATGCTCAAATCACACAACAAGATGGAGATGATGAGAAGGAAGACAAAAATGCATCATAGCTCATATACTGGAAAAATATCTACACCATATGAACTTACCTTAAGTAATATCTTGCTGCAACAGAACAAACCTGTTGCCAACCACATGAGTTCCCAACCACGTTCTTCACTCAAGTGGTTTTTATTGTCAGTCAGCTGTCGCATTATCTGACAGTAAATTTCATCCTTCAGAATATCCTAAAAAGAAAATTAGATGCATCACATACTTAAAAATAAAATGCAGAAATTATGATTATAATTAAACAGCTGAAATCTGCATCACATGTAGTATGATATTTTATGCATTTCATCCTCTATTCTGCATGATACTATCCTCTGTCTAATACTTTATTCCCCTTATCCTCACAAAAGGTGGGTCCCTCTCATCCTGTGATCTGAGTGACTTATCCTTCCTTTTTAATCTTCCCCAGTCTACCACTCTCTCCACTCTAAAGAAGCAAATATTATTAGTTCCAAAATCTAGGACAGTGCATGTGTGTTTTCAAACATTATCTCTCCATGTTAAACCTATGTGTCCAATTTACACTTAATATCCTTCTGTAACATGACATTTTAATTGCTTCCAGTTCCCTCTTTTCCATTTATCCCAAAATCCATACTTCCGTTTCACAGATTTGTGTGCCTCATGTAGACTTGCAAAACATTTTTCTCAATATTTGTTTCCAGTATACCTTTTGTTGAAGAAACTTTCTTTGAATCTGTCAACCTGCTTCAGAAATCCCACTTCACTTGACCATCTTTTCACAGGGTGTCTACGACCCGGGACAACTGGGAAATCTGGGAAAAACCCGCGAATTTTTTCATCTGGGAGAATACCGGGAAAAACCTGGGAATTTTTTTGAATTCTGGGAATTTTTCATTGTTTTTGTTCTCAGTTAAATTTTTGTAATTTTGACTGGTAAGAACCAATACTCTAACAAAGGATATTACTGTATCCTGCTACTGCAGAATAATACTGCAGTAATAAAACATGAACGAGAGAAAAAACTAAAATAAAACTTAAATTGTGAAGGAAATGCGCTGTATACAGCAACAAAACACAGTGCTCATACAAGTGTCTACCAGCAGCAAAACATGTCAAAGGCTTTAGGAAGACTATGCAATGCTTCGTAACAACAAATTGCCTCCAATGAGCATGACGTCACAACTGTTAACATTAGATTTGTTTTAGCAGTTATGAGTGGGATCTCTTCCGCTTCTGGCTACAGAAACATGACGTGGCTGTTGGCTGTACTGGCGCCCCCAAGTTGCCAGACTGTACAGCAGCCATGGATCTAGGAGACTGTGCGAGAGGGGGAGAGGGGGAGAGGGGGGTGGTGGAGGGGGTGGGGGGTGGGGGGGGCAAGTTCATATTATTGAGGAAAAAACCTTGTTTCACAAAGCGCAGCGTACGTTGGTCTATCGATTATTCGTATGACTTTGAAACGTGTCCCTGTCGGTTTTTGAACATTATTGAACACGTTCTAAGTTGATTTATGAATGAATCATAAGTTGATTTGTGAATGCATGCATAGTGTACGTAGTGTACGCGATGTCTCTGTCGGAGGAATCCTCGTCCATCCTGCAGACAAAAGGGGCTATACGAGCTGAGCAGAGTATAGCCGAACGAAAGAAAGCCAACCACTGTCTGATTACGTGGTTGATTGGGTTTTCGAATGATGAGCATTGTTATGATTACCAGTGAAATCCATAGGTTCAGACGACAAGAGTGTGAATAAACAACTAACAGGAATAACAGGTAAGAAAGATTACGTATTATCTTCTCGGTGTATCCAAGAAAATGAAATTTTGACAGAAAATTTTTGGCCAGATCGCTATACTAGCAAGGCCAGTTGTATGGTCTCCAGCTAGCAGCCGCTTTAAGGTCTATTCTGGAAGTAGTGCGGAAAACGCATTGTACGAACACGTAACAATGCCTAACTAGAGATTAATCACGGGATAACTAAAATGTTGATTCTGGCAGAGTTAGTGAAGTTAACTGATGAATAAGCTTTGACATTGGCAGGAATAGGTACAGAATTAGTGATGACATCATTGTTTGTTAGAACGAGGAAGGAGAAGAAACGGTGACATCACTTAAATTATGGAAGAATATGACGATTCCAAATTTATATAAAAATTTCGCACTACTACTTTTCGATCTCATGCTTGAGAAACTGGAGCGTATGCATGAAGTGTAAAACTATTTCCTAACGCAAAGCTTTTTGCTTGTAGTTGGCCTAATAGGCATTTGATATTGGTACTTTGTGAATTATATTCTGCCATGTTATAAAAAAGACCATTTCTGCTCGTTTACTTGGCATGTGTTACAATTGTTGCAGTATTACAAAGGCCTATTTTGTTTTATCTCGCAGACAGTGACAAAATACAGATAATCAGGTCGAGAAACCACACCAGTCTTGGGCCTGTTTGTAATTACAGCTTTTTTCAGTATTAGACGATGACATTTCGATTTTCCATGTAGCAAAATGTTTGATGAACTTTGATGAGGTAACAGATCCTTTTGCAGAAAGGAAAGTATGCCATGTAAAACTGTAGCAAGATTAGAGAGAAAAAAAATTCTAGAGCTAAGGATTCAAGAAATGTGTACTGTCTTGCTTGTCTCTTCTCTTTACTGGTTTTATGTATGCTATACTTAATTTTATATCACACAAAGCAGCAAGTTGTTAGCTAATAGGGAATAAAGAGTGCAAATTTTCTGAAGACTTTAAAAAAAAGGGGGGGGGGGGGGCAGGATGTCAAACTGGCCGACTGGAAGCAGGAGAATATAGTTTGATGGCATTCAGTATAAAATATACATGTTTCAATTCAACAGACTGAAATACGGTGATGTGCGATAGACGAATGCTGTGTGAAGAGGTGTGGCACTGCACTTTGGCACACTTAAGATCAAATAACATGTCTTACAATTCCTCGGACACGTATGTTTTGTGTATCAGACTCTTCAGAAAGATGTGCGCTACAAAATGAACATATTTTTGAAAATTCGATTTTTTAAAGTTTTAGACGTCCTATCTCAAAAGCTCGAGGGACGCCACCATCTACTATTGCCCCCGTTCAGAAATATCGTAGATACGGGTCTGATGCGCAGAGCAGTCTGAGTTATAATGGGGAAGCGGGTAGTCTCCATGTGACCCGTGTTTACATTTAGTGATTTTGCTGTTTCCTCTTTGTCTACTGCACTCACGTCAAATGAAAACAAAATTGATTTCTTTGGCCGGGAGCTATCATTCACATAATTACAGAAGGCTAAAATACATTATTAGTTTCAGATTTTATTTTATTTCCACCTTTCTGACAGTCAAGCATTAATTGCCATGCAGAACAATGAAGCTATTTTTATCGGTTTGCTGAAGAAATTTTCTTTTATTAATCTTTCCGCTGAGGCAGGCAATATATTTGAAACAAAGGGTTTAATTTCAAACTATGGGCTAGTTTCAATTGTTCGGTGCATTTCAAGTGTACGTTTTCATCTTCTAGCATGTATGGAATTACGCCATAACAAAGAACCACACATGAGATAACAAAGTACTGGTACCCAAGGAAATTTACATCCCGAAACCATATTGAAAAGCTTAATATCAGGTCGATGCCTACTTCACTGGGAATCTGGGACTCATTTAAAAATCAGATCTTTGATGACAAGCCATTTTGAAGAATTTATAGCCCAGAAGATCACACTTTTATATCATCATTAAAAAATGTACTGGCACATTTGTGTGATATATCTTAAAATGTAATACGTGCATAAAAGACCAACATTACATGTGAAAGCTTAGCTTCTCTTGCAGCATATTGGCCTTAGAGACCAATATTATATGTGAAAGCTTTGTTTTTCTTGTAGCATGTATAAAACCATAACCATTCAAAGGATTGATAAGTTATACAGTTCTGAGAGAAAATATACTGTCAGTTAACAGGGAAAAACTATGTTTCCACCCGGGAGAAAGTGTATTTTTAACCGGGATATCTGGGAGAAATCCGGGAATTTTTTTTCCTTGTCCACATATACACCCTGTTTCAATAATGAGGATATGAAATCAATATTTTACACTGCAAAATTTTTCCAAACTATATTATATAAGAAAACTTCATAAGATAGAAGATGGATTAACACAGACAGTTAAAACAGTTGTTAAATTAGCTTTGAAAAATGTAGCTCTACATCATCCTGCTGTTTTAAAAATGAGTATCATGAAGACAATCAGAAAACAGGAAGCAATGAAGGTGTCTTTAACTACAGACCAGTATCATTAACCCCCACCTTCAGTAAGATAGTTGAAAGTATTATCTTAGCCCAGCTTAGTACTCACAAAAAATGAACCACTTATAGATTTCTTTACATAAGGGCTAAATGTGACCATAGCAGTTACATAGTTCTTCCAAGAATTTCCCTGTCTGTTGGACCAAAGGATGCAAACTGCACATATATCCTCATGCCTGACAAATAGTTTGACACAGTAAGCCTAGGTTACTTCTAAAGAAACTTAAGTCATATAATATAGAGACTTCATCCGTGCATCTTACATCAACATACTTTTTGATCTGTAAGCAATGCACTAAATTGATTTACAAATTTATGAAAAAATTATAAAATTTCACTCCACCAGTGAAACATTAATACAAGATATAACTAATGGCTCAATCCTTGGTCCCTTTCTCACATATATTAATGACACTGGACAACCCATTAACTCTCACATTATAAGCTATGCAAATGATGCCTCAATCATATTCTATGGTACAGAATAGCTTTGTTAACAGAATTAAGAAAATACTTTAATGATCAGGGCCTCAAGGTAAATGTCACCAAGTCTCAGTTACTGGCAGTTATCACCATACCAATGTCAACAACGTATGTATCATATAAGCAACAGAAACCGGCAGCTGCAAATTTCTAGGTGTGTACACTGATGAAGTCTGTGGTGGACAAACTACATTAACTTTGCATGTGGAAAAGTCAGTGGTGGTTTATATCTCATTAGACACCTTGTAAAGATAGTTCCCAGTCAGACTTTAAAAATATTTTACTATGCAATGATTTACCCCTTTCTTAACTGAATTGCATGGCTATACAGCTAATATCCACTTAAAAAGATTGTTGCTATCATGGAAATGAGTAATAAGACTTATACATGAGATAGGCCATACAGAACATGTCATGAGGTGTTTGTGCAGCACAAATGCTTAACAATATATTCTCTATACATATTTAAATTACTTATATTTTTTTTAATAAACAAACTGAAGTTATAAAGTGCAGTGACATACTTGAGCACAACAACAGAACAAAGTATAATTACTTTTGGAGAAGAACAAAATTCAAAATGACAGACAGAAACCCATACATCAATGGTTTGTGCTATGTCTCAGCTACTCATCAATGAATTGTACACCCATGTCCCTGGATGGTTCAGCTTTGGTCATCATCTGCCTTTACCAGCAATAGGGCCTCCAGGCAGACACCAATCTGTTCTCACTGCACATGTATGTAAATATTCCAGACAGCAACCAAACAGGATGATAGGTTGTCCCCCAGAATCTTCAGCAGGTGCCACCTCTTGTGTGCCAGGCTCATCAACAGCACTGCGTGTGCATCCATGGACACAGCACTGCTATTGTGAGCACTATTTCACCTCAGCATGACATGTGCTTGCAAGTAGGTAGCACAGTATTCATGCACATGACCATATTTATAACAGCACACAACCACAAAGAACAAAAGCGGGCCTCATAAGCTGGCGATAAGAAAAGGAATTCTGCATGTATTAGTTTCTCCATGTGCTATGTAACTGCATTTGACTTCAATTCCCCTTCCACTACAACTATGTAAACATTTATTAAAAAATATTTTTAGCCTCTTACTTATACAACATGCAAATTCGAATTTTTCAAATATTTCAAAACATAAATCGCTATAAACCCAAAGAATAATTATAATGCAATGATCAAACAATGGAAAATCCAGGATGGAATGTAACAGTTATGAGAAGGAAAGTTGCTCCTCATCATATAGCTGAGATGCTGAGTCGCAGAAAGCCACAACAAAAAAGACTCTTCTGACATGCACGGTCAATGGATTCATGAGGTTGTCTCCATACCCATACATGTCCATCTGCTCAATGCAATTTGAAATGGGACTTGTCTGATGAGGCAACATGTTTCCAGTCATGAACAGTCCAATGTTGGTGCTGATGGGCCCAGGCAAGACGTAAAGCTTCGTATTGTGCAGTCATCAAGGGTACGCGGGTGGGTCTTCTGCTCTGAAAGCCCATATTGATGACGTTTTGTTGAATGGTTCACACACTGACACTTGTTGATGGCCCAGCATTGAAATCAGCAGCAATTTGTGCGAGGGCTGCACTTCTATCAAGTTGAATGACTCTTCAGCCATCATTGGTCCCATTCTTGCAGGATCTTTTTCCGGCCACAGCGATGTCAGAGATTTGATGTTATACCAAATTCCTGATATTCACAGTACACTTGTGAAATGGTCGTATGGGAAAATCCCCACTTCATCACTACCTCGGAGGTGCTGTGTCCCATTGCTCAATTTGCAACTATAATACCACATTCAAACTCACTTAAATCTTGATAACCTGCCATTATAGTAGCAGTAACCAGAAACTTGTTGTCTTATATGGGTGTTGCCAACTGCAGCACTGTATTCTGCCTGTTTAAATATCTCTGTGCGTGAATATGCATACCTATACCATTTTCTTTGGCACTTCAGTGTAAAACAACACTTTATTATTGGTAAATATATTCATTTTTCACTCTCAAAGATATGTGGATTTCAATTATTCACAATGTAAAATAATGTAATCACATTCTGAAATTATCAGAACATTCTATATGATAATTTTTCCTGCTCATATATAGCCCTTATTGATGCCACATCCAGCAAAAGTCTCTAGAGAGTATTGCTACAACAGATGTTCCTGAATGAAATCAAAGGCAACAAGTCACACATAGCTTATTGGTCATCACATTGAGACACAACAGCAGCACAGAGGTGTTGCTTGCTACACCTCTCTCTCTCTGTCTCTCTCTCTCTCTCTCTCTCTCTCTCTCTCTCACACACACACACACACACACACACACACACACACACACACACACACACAGGTGGATGCATTTGGCGTTTGTAAGAGTGTCTAATTAAACCAAAGAAAGAGTGGAACATTGAAAATTAGTAATAACTTTCCACAGCTGGATTATGCAGCATCAATCAGCTACAGGTGATGATTCCCCATCCTCATTTTGTTAATGCTTTTGTAACTATTTTGATTACTTGTATAAAATGGAACATAATAATGAACAAGCAGAGAGACAGTGTATTCGCATTTGGAAGTTCAGCTGATAACGAAGCTACAGAAGGCTTCAATGTAGTCCAATTGAGAACTATTAGGTTGGTGCATAAGTTCATAGTGTTTTTGTTTTGGATGTTGACATTCCAGTTGATATGGGTTTATTCTTCAATTGCCATTTTTTTTTAAATTTATAGTTCGCTGTTGCTATTTCAGTCCACACATTGCCATTTTGTCATTTGGAAATAGTGAGTGGACCTGTGGACACTAGAAAATGGAGTGCCAAGGGAAGAAATTGGAATATTTCTGACATATTCTTCTGTTTGACTTCAGTAGAAGGATGACAGTAGCAGAGGCAGCCAGAAACATTTGCACCATGTATGAGAATAATTCCATTGGACAGAAAGACAAAGAAATGGTTTTCTTGATTTGAGGATTGTTTTGACATTAGGAATTCTCTGTCCTGTGGCACACCTACCATGGAACAGTAGTGGCTGAAAGTCTGGCCACAATATTCAAACACCCATGGCTCTGCACAGTAAGGTGAGGAAGCCAGCAGGGAGGCCAACAGAGGGCAATTCCAGAGGTTGCACTGACACCACAATCATTACATGCATCTAGAATCGGTATGCTCAGATTGGCACTATGTTCTGCTACTGCAGCCCAGCTCTGCAGCCAATCAAAATGAAGTAATCCTCTGTGAAGCGAGGATTTAAGCTCCCACTGAAGCAGCAGACAGCAGTGATATCACTGCCAAAAACTGATAATCATCACCAGAGTCACCGCCACCACAGCCGTCATTGTCCAGTCCACCATTCACCTCCGCTCTTCTGGTCAAGACATCGCACTAGCGAGAACTAGAAACTACCAACTAGGCGGGTCTTGACTAGGACATCATTTTGGGGATTGTAATGAGGAAATTTAACATGAAATCACTTGTACTCATAAAAGAACAGAGCATTCACGATGACTGGACAAGTAGCGTTTCAGAACTTAACTTTTGTTTCCACTATATAGGGTAACAAGTGACTTCATTCTTGGCAGTGGCAAGAACAGACTTTTATGCCCTCTAAGAACTACAGAAGAAGTGTTTATTTGCTGTTTAATCTGGAAGACTCTCCAAGTACATTTAGGTTGTTTGTTCAAATCAACAGAAATTTGTGAATAAACAATTCATCAATTCAGTCGAGTGTGTGTGTCCTGTGGTGGACATAAAACTCTACATTTAAAAAGACCTTAGGGGTTTGATGAAATCTTGTAAACACATTAATCCACAATGATCCACGTCAGCATATGCAAGGACTGGCAAATAGGATGAACTGTGATCAGTCCACCATCATGCGACATTTACATGCAATGGGGAAGATTCAAAAATTGGGTGGAGTGTATGGGTACTGCAAGCTCTAAGCCAAAAATCAAAAATTCTGTGGGTGGCCTTATGTGAATCTCTCCTTGCTTGTCATCAATTGGCTCATGAGAAACACCGGCCATTCCTATCCTGTATCATTACTGGTGACAATAAATGATGTCTGCATCCTAACAAAGGAAAAGAAAGAAATTGATGGGTCCAAACAAAGCAGCAACTCCCCATACAAAGACCTCTGCTGACATTTATTGTCAACAAACTGGGACATCTTGCAGACACAATCAAAGAACAATGACCAGGAAGACTGCATGAAGTGATACTTCTTCACGATAATGCCCCCCCCCCCCCCAACCCCCCTCCCTGCAGTCTGCTAGACTGACAACAAACACTATACAGGAGTTGGGTTTGGAAGTTATTCCGGACCCACCTTATTCATCTAATCTAGCGCTCTTAGATTTTCACCTTCCCCGCTCTCCATCAAAGAACCTTCAAGGATCTTCGGATCTTCCCTTCTGGATGAAAATGTGTTTCAAACATAACTCAATGAGTTCTTCACCTTAGAACCACATCATTTCTACTGTTGTGGAATTGAAAAGTTACCCGAGTGATTGTAGAGTGTTGTAAATAGTAAAGAAGAATATATTATTGATCACTAAAGTCTCCATTATGTATATCTGTTATGTATATTAAACTTATGGAAAAATGCTATGAATTTATGCTCCAGCCCAGTACTTACTCGGAATGCAACCCAAGGGACAAATTAAAAAGAAAAGCACATCTCACACACCCATGAATGCCAACTCTGGCAGCTCGGGCCAGAATGCAACTATCAAGTGAGATAGAAGTACCAATCTGGAGGGAGCAGGAAAGGGATAGCAGTGTGTATGGGTGGGGGGAGAGAGGAGAGCAGTCTGAGAATGTGTGCGGGGACTAGAATGCCAACAGGTACAGGGTCAGGAGGCCATGGGGCAGAGAGGTGGGGAAAATGGAGCAAAAAAGGAGAGGAGTCGAGAAAGATTGACTGGTGCTTTGGCAGTGGGTGGCAAACAAAGAGGGTTGGAGATGAGAATGGGAAGGAGGTGATAGGCAGAGTGGGTGGAAACTGTGGTGTGGAGGGTGTGAGGACAGTATGTTACCGTAGTTTGAGACTGGTATAATTACGAGAGCAGACAATGTGTTTTAAGGATAACTCCCATCTGTGAAGTTCAGAAAACCTGCTGGTGGAGGGGAGGATCCATATGGCTTGAGTAGTGAAGCAGCCATTAAAATCAACCTTGTTATGCTCAGCTGAACATTGTGCCACAGGGTAGTCTATTTTGTTCCTGGCCAATGTAAAAAGGTGTGTAATATTTGCAAAAGAGCTGATAAATGACATGGCTGCATTTACAGGTGGCCCAGCCCCTGGTGAGGTTGAATAAACCTATGACAGGACTGGGATAGGAAGTGCTGGGTGGGTGGATTTGGCAGGTCTTGCACCTGGATCTTCTGCAGGGAAATAATGCTTGTGGCAAGGGGGTTGGATTGGAAGTGACGTAGGGATGAACTGGGATGTTGTGGAGGTTGTGTGGGTGACAGAACACTACTTTAGGAGGGGTGGGAAAGATCTCTGGTAGCATGATCCTCATTTCAGGACATGATGATAGGTAATTAAAGCCCTGGCAAAGGATGTGATTCAATTGTTCCAGTCTGGGGTGATGAAGGGGGCACTCCTTCGTGGCTAATTCTTGGGGGTGGTGTATGGATTGGGAGCATGAGGGGAAATGGTGCAGGAGATCTTTTAGCAGACTAGATCTGGGGGCTAGCGCCTGTCTGTGAGACTCCCAGCATACTGGGCAAGGGAATTCTTGTCACTAAAGATACGTCATCCCTAGGTGTTCATGCAGTATGGAAGAGATTTTTTGGTGTGAAAGCGGTGATAGCAGTGGAAATACTGGTAATGTTGGTGGGTTCAATGTGGGCAGAGGTTCAGATGGAGCTATTGGAGAGGAGTAAAGATGGAGCTATTGGAGAGGAGGAAAGATGGAGCTATTGGAGAGGAGGTGGTGAATGTCTAGGAACATGGCAGACTGGATTGAGGAGGTCCAGGTGAAGCAGGTAGGAGAGAAGAAGTTGTTGATGTTGCAAAGGAATGAAGATAGGGTGTCTTGACTCAGAATCCAGATCGTGAAGATAACATCAATGAACCTTAATTATGGCTTTAAGCAGAGATTGCAGGTTGTATTGAACTTCTGGGATGGGATCACTCTAGCACATGTTACAGGCAGAGGAGTCATGTAATTGGCAGAGGCCTTCTGCTAGGTAGTCACTGTAATTCATAACAACAGGGGTTGAACCTTTCTCTGCAGATAGGATGATTAGGTCAGGACTTATTTTGAGATTGTATATGGCTATTGTTTCTTCTGCTGAAAGGTTTGTGCCCTGAAGAAGAGACCTGCAGAATGATGGCAAGGCTAATTTGTAGGTAAAGACTATCTGTTGACAGTAATACAGTTGACACTGATATGTTAGGACAGGTTTGGACCAAGTAAAAATATTGATTAGATACTGTATGTGCCACAAGGGAAGTGCATGTAAAACTCGACTACAGAAACAGAAAAAATCTTTTTGAGGTGGTGCATCAGAAAACTTTACTCTTTTATCTAAATTAATTACAAGATGAGTTGTATGGCATTGAACTTCCAAAGTGCATTTTGGGAAACACTGTACTTTAGAGGCTTCTCTGTACTTCCTATTACAACACATATTTTTGGAAGTTACACTATCAATTCAAACATGTTTTTAAAAGTATTAAACTATGAGTTTATTTTTTCACAGCTATTCTTCTTGTCCTTGGAAAGTGCTTCATGGTAATATTTAAGGAATATAAGATATCATTTCAAAATTTTAAACCTGTCAAAATTGATATTTGTCAAATTTAACATGACAGCTTAAAAATGTAAGGACATGTTAGCTCATTGGCACACATCACAATATAGAGACTTCATTGGCTGTCATTCTATCATTCTTTCTCTTTCAAGTACACACTCATGCATGAACAATAATGCAGACACCTAAATATACCCATCCACAGTGACAATGACTATTTCAGTAGTTGGTCAGGCCAAACAATGACTCATATACAGACAGCATCATCACAGTGATTGGTGGGTGGGCTTTGTTGGTGGATGAATGGGAGCATGTGTAAAAGAGAGGAATCTCAAAATCTCATAAAGTAGCTATACTGTAAAATCATATCTATGAGCCACACATAAACATAATGCAGGTTAATGGTTAAGTCATACTTGAAATCACATTGTGTTTGCTGTCACTCGCATGTCAGCACTGAGAGTTCTGACAACTGTTGGAAGTAGCCACTTGTTGTTCTAAGTTAATGAAGATGTGTGGTTTGTGTTTTGTATTGGTTTGGAAAAAGAAATGTTGTACTTATGTAAATAGTGCAATTTTTTATTTATATCTGTGAAGAGTTACCTCTGAAGTTGTAAAAACAGAAACTTAATCATCTTGTAAAGAAATGCTGCAAACTTTAGCTTGGATGTAAGGTTGGGAACCAAGGTAAAAGGATCAGACCACTTGTGAATTTTGATGTTCCCATGATTTGGAGGGAACCAATGAACAACACAAAGAACTGCTATTTTTGTCAGAAAAAACACACAGAATCACAATGAAAACACGGAAAACTGTGCAATATTTTAATTTATCATCTGCTATAAAGGTTGTATGTCACAGTGAAGAATTGCTGATACCAGTTTCTCTAGAGAATTTGACAGCAAGTGAAGATCAATACAATGACAAACACACAGAAAATAACAAAGAAGATATGCAGACCTGTCGAACATTTCAAGGCCACTGTGAATCATATAAGTCATACTTTTTGTCTCAGAGGAATTTCAACAACACTATTTGTGATTTAAATTTGTTGAAGCAAAAGGCTCAGCTTTTAGCTTAATGATTAAAAGGATGGAATCTTCTTCTTTGCAATACAGAAATGAGTGGTTATCATGACCACAAAGCTGTTTTTTTCTGAATGTTGTTGTTGTGGTCTTCAGTCCTGAGACTGGTTTGATGCAGCTCTCCATGCTACTCTATCCTGTGCAAAATTCTTCATCTCCAAGTACCTACTGCAACCTACATCCGTCTGAATCTGTTTAGTGTATTCATCTCTTGGTATCCCTCTACGATTTTTACCCTACACCCTGCCCTCCAACACTAAATTGGTGATCCGTTGATGCCTCAGAATATGTCCTACCAACCGATCCCTTCTTCTAGTCAAGTTGTGCCACAAACTTCTCTTCTCCCCAATCCTATTCAATACCTCCTCATTAGTTATATGATCTACCCATATAATCTTCAGCATTCTTCTGTAGCACCACATTTTGAAAGCTTATATTCTCTTCTTGTCCAAATTAGTTATCGTCCATGTTTCACTTCCATACATGGCTACGCTGCATACAAATACTTTCAGAAACGACTTCCTGACACTTAAATCTATACTCGATGTTAACAAATTTCTCTTCTTCAGAAGTGCTTTCCTTGCCATTGCCAGTCTACATTTGATATCCTCTCTACTTCGACAATCATCAGTTATTTTGCTCCCCAAATAGCAAAACTCCTTTACTACTTTAAGTGCCTCATTTCCTAATCTAATTCCCTCAGCATCACCCGACTTAATTCGACTACATTCCATTATCCTCGTTTTGCATTTGTTGATGTTCATCTTATACTCTCCTTTCATGACACTGTCCATTCTGTTCAACTGCTCTTCCAAGTCCTTTGCTGTCTCTGCCAGAATTACAATGTCATCTGCGAACCTCAAAGTTTTTATATCTTCTCCATGGATTTTAATACCTACTCCGAATTTTTCTTTTGTTTCCTTCACTGCTTGCTCAGTATAGAGATTGAATAACATCGGGGATAGGCTACAACCCTGTCACACTCCCTTCCCAACCACTGCTTCCCTTTCGTGCCCCTCGACTCTTATAACTGCCATCTGGTTTCTGTACAAATTGTAAATAGCCTTTCGCTCCCTGTATTTTACACCTGCCACCTTTAGAATTTGAAAGAGAGTATTCCAGTCAACATTGTCAAAAGCTTTCTCTAAGTCTACAAATGCCAGAAACATAGGTTTGCCTTTTCTTAATCTAGCTTCTAAAATAAGTCGTAGGGTCAGTATTGCCTCATGTGTTCCAATATTTCTACGGAATCCAAACTAATCTTCCCCAAGGTCAGCTTCTACCAGTTTTTCCATTTGCCTGTAAAGAATACGCGTTAGTATTTTGCATCCATGACTTATTAAACTGATTGTTCGGTAATTTTCACATCTGTCAGCACCTGCTTTCTTTGGGATTGGAATTATTATATTCTTCTTGAAGTCTGAGGGTATTTCAACTGTCTCATACATCGTGCTCACCAGATGGTAGAGTTTTGTCAAGACTGGCTGTCCCAAGGCCGTCAGTAGTTCCAATGGAATGTTGTCTACTCCCGGGGCCTTGTTTCGACTCAGGTCTTTCAGTGCTCTGTCAAACTCTTCACGCAGTATCGTATCTCCCATTTCATCTTCATCCACATCCTCTTCCATTTCCATAATATTGTCCTAAAGTACATTGCCCTTGTATAGGCCCTCTATATACTCCCTCCACCTTTCTGTTTTCCCTTCTTTGCTTAGAACTGGGTTTCCATCTGAGCTCTTGATATTCATACAAGTGGTTCTCTTTTCTCCAAAGGTCTCTTTAATTTTCCTGTAGGCAGTATCTATCTTACCCCTAGTGAGATAACCCTCTACATCCTTACATTTGTCCTCTAGCCATCCCTGCTTAGCCATTTTGCACTTCCTGTCGATCTCGTTTTTGAGATGTTTGTATTCCTTTTTGCCTGCTTCATTTACTGCATTTTTATATTTTCTCCTTTCATCAATTAAATTCAGTATTTCTCCTGTTACCCAAGGATTTCTATTAGCCCTCATCTTTTTACCTACTAGGTCCTCTGCTGCCTTCACTACTTCATCTCTCAAAGCTACCCATTCTTCTTCTACTGTATTTCTTTCCCCCATTCCTGTCAATTGTTCCCTTACGCTCTCCCTGAAACTCTGTACAATCTCTGGTTCTTTCAGTTTATCCAGGTCCCATCTCCTTATATTCCCACCTTTTTGCAGTTTCTTCAGTTTTAATCTACAGTTCTTAACCAATAGATTGTGATCAGAGTCCACATCTGCCACTGGAAATGTTTAATTTAAATGTTTAATTTAAAAATGTTTAATTTAATGTTTAAAAATGTTTAATTTAAAATCTGGTTCCTTAATCTCTCTCTTACCATTATATAATCTATCTGAAACCTTTTAGTATCTCCAGGGTTCTTCCATGTATACAACCTTCTTTCATGATTCTTGAACCAAGTGTTAGCTATGATTATGTTGTGCTCTGTGCAAAATTCTATCAGGCGGCTTCCTCTTTCATTTCTTAGCCCCAATCCATATTCACCTACTACGTTTCCTTCTCTCCCTTTTCCTACTACTGAATTCCAGTCACCCATGACTATTGAATTTTCATCTCCCTTCACTATCTGAATAATTTCTTTTATTTCATCATACATTTCTTCAATTTCTTCGTCATCTGCAGAGCTAGTTGGCATATAAACTTGTACTACTGAAGTAGGCATGGGCTTCGTGTCTATCTTGGCCACAATAATGCGTTCAATATGCTGTTTGTAGTAGCTTACCTGCACTCCTATTGTTTTATTCATTATTAAACCGACTCCTGCATTACCCCTATTTGATTTTGTATTTATAACCCTGTATTCACCTGACCAGAAGTCTTGTTCCTCCTGCCACCGAACTTCACTAATTCCCACTATATCTAACTTTAACCTATCCATTTCCCTTTTTAAATTTTCTAACCTACCTGCCTGATTCTGAATATTTCTACAAAAAAGGTGGCATGGCACTCCTCTTGTTGACCCCATAATTGTGTATCTACCTACATAGATCAATAAATTGGGCCTAGTTAAAAACCTTGTGAAAGCCATGGACAAAACTTCACATGAATTCATGTACTTGTGAGAGATGTTTCCAACAATTACTGAAGTGAAAGGAAAGGAGGACATTTTTGCAAGACAGAAAATTATAGAATTAATGCCTCATGAATATTTGCTTAATTTGCTGAGTGATGTTGAAAGAGTGGTGTGGCTATCTTTCACAAGCATCTGTGCAAACATTTTAGGCAACTGTAAAACAGAGAGCTATCACAAGATTGTACAAGAGCTACTGGGATAATACTAACATACGGTATGCAGCATATCACTTAAACTACATTTATTGAATAATCATCTGCAGTTTTCTTGGAAAATCTTAGTAGTGTTAGTGACGAACATGGATAACAGTTCCACCAGGTCATTTCTCAAATGGGAAAGTGTTACAAAGGCAAATGAAGTACCTCAAGGTTGTCTCACTACTGCTGGCCCTTATGAAGTGATGTTCCTGAAGCAATTATCAAAGAAAACCATGAAATAAATGTTTCTAGATACGATTCTTCTTCACTTTTTATAACTCTTATATTACTCATTTAATTACTCATTTATTACATTCTTTAGTGTACCTACAGATTTTTTGCTATTTGCATTTGAAAGTGTTTTTGTGGGAGAATGTTATTTTGCCAGATACATAGGCTGCTGCAAGCATTTGTAAAAACCATTATTACATGAAAATTGAGGCTGGTTCAGAAATTATGAAATAAGATCTGGATTCAGGGGCAATTTATCTTCCAGAATCAGTGTGTATCATTCTCAAAACTGATTTTTTAAAGAGTTTTATTGTGCAGTATACCAAATTGATGGAATTTTACATCTGGAAACCCAGTGATAATACACTGAGTGACTAGCTAAATGACCAGAATGTGGAGTACTTAAAGTTACATAAAAAATGAAATTTAACTATCATTTGATGTAATATACTTACATATTTCAATGCACAGCTAAATATTTTGTCTGTGAATTCACTTCCATTGTGGGGTCTTTTGCTTGGTTGATCACCCATGTATTTGAGAATATTTGTGAAAGCTATGCATGCAGTATTGGACAGGTCACTGTTGTCAGCCACCTTCTTCAGCAACGCTAGCTTGATAGGCTCTCTGGTGTGGCGCCACAATTCCTCAATACCAACTCTGCGAGCTTCCTTAAGTGTTTGACCTTTTGGTGGTGCCACACTTTGACTTTCCCTGTGGAAAGATACTCTGTATTACAGTATTATACTTATTGTAACTAAGTCAGTTGTGATGGTGTTGATAAGTCGATTTTCTTTCAGAACCCAAATAACAAACCCACAGATAAGAAAGGAGGCTACTTAAAAAAGCAATCATATACTAATAATCATAATACCATAATTACTCAGCCACCAGGGTCTATTGAACTACTTTTTAATACATATTCAATAATTGCTTCACTTACAGAAGTCAATGAAATAAATAAAAATGTAATTATATATCTAAAAACAAAGACGATGTGACTTACCAAATGAAAGTGCTGGCAGGTCGACAGACACACAAACAAACACAAACATACACACAAAATTCAAGCTTTCGCAACAAACTGTTGCCTCATCAGGAAAGAGGGAAGGAGAGGGAAAGACGAAAGGATGTGGGTTTTAAGGGAGAGGGTAAGGAGTCATTCCAATCCCGGGAGCGGAAAGACTTACCTTAGGGGGAAAAAAGGACGGGTATACACTCGCACACACACACATATCCATCCACACATATACGTGTCTGTATATGTGTGGATGGATATGTGTGTGTGTGCGAGTGTATACCCGTCCTTTTTTCCCCCTAAGGTAAGTCTTTCCGCTCCCGGGATTGGAATGACTCCTTACCCTCTCCCTTAAAACCCACATCCTTTCGTCTTTCCCTCTCCTTCCCTCTTTCCTGATGAGGCAACAGTTTGTTGCGAAAGCTTGAATTTTGTGTGTATGTTTGTGTTTGTTTGTGTGTCTGTCGACCTGCCAGCACTTTCATTTGGTAAGTCACATCATCTTTGTTTTTAGATATATATTTCCTACGTGGAATGTTTCCCTCTATTATAACCATATAAAAATGTAATTATTTAGTTAACAGGTTTCCAGCTTACAAGGTCATCATAATTTTCCACCAAACATATATTTACAAAGGAACATTGTTTATTTGGCCCACATTAATCCAACTTTCCAGTTATCTGGATTTATTTTTTTGTTCCCTTCTACAATCAAAGGACCAAGGTGTACTGAAGAACATCAAACATGTACACACAAGATTTTATTTACTTTTTATTTATTTATTTATTTGGTCCTGTTGATTACATATTATACAGCCAGTGTACAAGTAATATAGGACAAGTCAACTGATGCAATTACAGTAGTACATTAACATTTATACATCACATTGCACAGACATTGGTTTATTTTACAAGAACAATTATCTGCATGCAGTATTAAAGCCTGCATTATGCCAAAAACAGTTTAAGTGATTGTTTAAAATAGTAGAATAAGTGACAGTGCATATTTTTATGCTACTGACATATATAAGGCAGTAAATTTTCTTCATGGTCATGGTTTGAATGAATACAAGTTTTAACTGCATTCCTTAAGAAGAGGTTTAAGTGAATGCTCAAGAGAGTGGGATACGTGGGAGTTCACATTTTCTCATAATGAAACAGATAAATTTACATTTTATCACCACGTTTTCAGTTAAACTACAAGTAACAGCATCACACTTTATCTTTAAGGGACTGTTTTTCTTAGGCAGTTTCCCCCACTCTTGTAAATCATAACTCATTCATTTTATAGAAAGTTTGTTCGATGAGAAATATTTTAGTTTCCTTTTGAAAACCTGTACATTATTTATTTCCTTTTTCATATTGATGGGGTGCTTATTGAAGACCTTTATACCTGACTCAGTAACTCCCCTATGTACTTCAGTGAGAGATGCAGAGCCTTGAATATTTTTCACCTGTCTTGTGTCATGGTTGTGGATGTCACAATTTTTCTGAAACAGTTCCCTGTTGTTGGCTACAAATAACATCAGCGAGTATATATACTGACCTGTGATGGTAAGTATCCTGAGAGATTTGAAGAGACCTCTGCAAGATGTCCCATTAGGGACCCCACATATTAGCCTCACTGCTCTTTTTTGTATTCTGAAGACTTTTTCAACACCTGCAGCATTTCCCCAGAAGATTATGCCATAAGAGAGAACCGAATGGAAATATGCAAAGTATGACAACAACATTATTTCTCTGTCTACTAACTGATGGAGAGCTCTTAGTGCAAAGCACGATGAGCTAAGTTTCTTGACCAGCTGATCAATTTGTTCTCTCCATCTTAGGTGACTGTCTATCTGGATACCTAGGAATTTTGTATGTGTGGTTTCATTAATTTTGTGATTGTTAACATGTATTTCAGAAGCTTTATTTTTTTTATTTTTTGTCAGAAACTGTATCATATTGGTTTTTGAAATATTTAAGGTTAGGCTATTTGCAGTGAACCATTTATATACTTGAGTAGAGACTGTCATGGCTGTATCCTGCATTGTTGAGTTGGGTCCTTTTACGAGGATACTTGTATCATCAGCAAACCTTACTATTTTTGCTCTGTTGTTAATTGTGATTGGTAGATCATTAATGTAGATCAGGAAAATTAATGGCCCAAAAATTGAGCCCTGTGGGACTCCATACTTTATATTTCCCTGTCTGATGTTAATGCTGTTCCTGTCCCCCTTAAGACAACCCTTTGCTTCCTATTCTGTAAGTGTGATTCTAACCAAGACAAAGATTTGTCTTTAATGCCATAATGTGGAAGCTTTTTTAAGAGTGTGTTGTGATCTATACAATCAAATGCCTTGGCAAGGTCACAAAATATCCCCACTGGATACCTTTTGTAATTTAGATCACCTATAATTTCATGTGTTAGGTTAAATATAGCTCTGTCTGTGGAGGAGCCCTTACGAAAGCCGAACTGTGTAGGAGGCAGTAAGCCATTTTGTGTAGTGTGACTACAAATCCTATCATACACTATTCTCTCAAATACCTTTGAGAATACTGGCAGCAGGGAGATGTGCTGATAGTTGGATATTTCATCCCTTGCTCCACTTTTGTGGATTGGCATCACTACTGCATGTTTTAACTGGGAACACACCAGTTTCCATAGATTGGTTGCACAAATAGCACAATATATAACTTATTAAGTCTGCACATGATTTTAGAATCCTACTTGATATGCCATTGTATCCACAGGAATCTGAGTTTTTGAGTAATTTTATAGTTTTTTCAATTTCTTTAGGTGTTGTACTTCTGAAATGAAGTGCTACTTTAGATGTTATTTGCATGTGGTTAAGTAGTTCAATAGCATCTGTGTGAGCCTGCTTATTATGGTTCACTGATTTTTCAGCTACAGAGAGAAAAAAATTGTTGAAATCTGAGGCTGCAGCTTTGTGTTTATTATTGTCAGGTTTTATGTTCCTATTTGTCTCACTTTTTATGATGTGCCATATGGTTTTTATTTTATTGTTTGAATTGCTAATTTTTTTCGCATAGTGCAACTGTTTGGCCTTCTTGATTACACTTGTTAGAATTTTGCAGTATTTCTTGTAATGTAGCTTTACTGCTGGGTCTGTACTAGTCCTCTGTTGTACATTCGGATCTCTCTTTTTGTTACATGATATTTTTATGCCAGTAGTTAGCTATTCTTTCCTTTTACTACAGGTTTGTTTGATTTTGATCTGTCTTTGGGGGAAAGAAGCTTCAAAATGTTTAAGGAATAAGTTCAGGAATGAGTTGAACTTCTTATTCACTGTGTCAGCCTGGTATAGTTCCTCCCATTGTTCATGGCATAAAATATTTCTGAACAAGCAAGTAGATTCAGCATTTATTGATTTAACATGTTTAACTTGGTTACAATGGCCACGTGTTGTTTTCTGCTGGCAAGTTTTAGGGTTGTCATTTGACCGTCGTGATCAGACAGACCATTTGTTACTGCCCGTGTCATCACTTCATTGTAATTTGTGGGATCTAGGAACAGATTATCAATCAGATAGCTTCAGGATAAATTAATTGAGCAAGAGGGAGAAGTTGGTGTGATGTCTGTATTGAAATTGGTAAATATCAAAGATGTGATTTTTATGATTGCATATTCTTGGGATCAAGTTACGGAACTACCGATTCTGAAGTCATGGAAAACAGTACGGAGTGCACATTGTCATTTCACTTCTGAAGTTTGTGAAGTTGTCAACTCCCCTGAATTCCTGATTGTTCAAGTGTAGGTGATAGTGATGTAGATGACTGGTTGCACAGCGGCAGTGATGCTAGATACAGCATGATAACCGATGATGAAATTTCTATTGCCGCTTGTTGTACTACGGAGAACGACAGTTACAGTGAAGTGGACAATGCAAGTGGTGTTTCAAGGGAAGAAATAATGCATGATGTGGTGGCAATGGCACACCAAGAAAAACTAATGGTTTGTCTAGAATGTCAGCTAGAAATAGCTCCAGCTACTGAAACATCTACACAGTCCTGCTACTTCAAACACTACCGAAGCTTGAAACAGAAGAAACTTACACTCTATTTCAGTAAATAAACGTGAATACACCACAGTAGCTATAGAGTTTAAGGGCAAAAGGTTTGCATATTTGCAGCACACATTAGAATTATTGAATTTAGTAGACTCTTTCCAGATTATGTGGATTTTTGATAATCTGGATCGTGTCCAGTTTCACCTAATCTGGATAAACAAGGTTCTTCAATATAGATAAAAGTTTGTGTTCAAGAACTACAATATCTAAGAAATAGAATTCAGCACTAAATACATAATTTAAAGAAACAGTTAGAAGATGAAATTGAAACAGAAGTAGAATTGAGAAAATAATGGTGGAGATGATCTGACAAATGTACTGCCATAAGAGGGAAGGATAAAGCCTCTCTCATCAGCAGTAACTATAAATATTTTAACTCCAACTGCAAGGATAGCTGTTCCTGAAGTGAAACTACAACAGAAAAAAAACACAGAAAAAGACTACCAACCACATGAGAGTAACAGGCACAGAAAATGACACAAGTCTATCAAATGGAATCAGTGCTCTCTTCATCCAGCAAAATAAAAGAAAGTTTGGTTGAAAATTGGTACAAATGTGACAGATTGGTCTAATAATATATTTCAAAATGCTATGCAGAAAAATGTGAGTTTTCCAGGCCACACACCTCAGGTTCTGTTGGTGACAGAAAAGTAGATTTGAGTGTACTGAATAGCCATGGGGCTAGGAAACATTTGTATACCCAACAGAAGGATCATCTTACTGTAGCTATCCTACAGTAGGCTTACAGGGTCAAAGTTTGAATACGATACATTTCCTCCAGCTTAGGCAAATAGAGGAAATCAGTTGGTTCTTTTTGCATGAAATGTGGTCTGTGGTGCCCCTTAAGAGGCCTATGATTTAGTTTATGGGTGGTTTCTGAGAAAATCCAAAAAAGTGTTTTTCACCACTTTTTTCCATCAGCACTGGATATCTAAATAAATAACAGCAGCAAAGTGCTCAAATTATAATAACATATTCTCCAGGCATTTACGTAGAAGTGCCATCTACCCATTTTCAAAAATTTTGATCTGTTATCAAAAAACATCCCAAAAAAATGATTTTTGGGTACCAAAACCAAGCTGTGGATTCCAAGACAGCTATGTTTATTTTTATCATATATGTTCCTAAGATCCCAATCACAAGCAACTTTGAACATTTTCATGATACCTTTATCTGTTCCCAAGATACAGAGGCCCAGAGCTACCCTAGTTGCACACATAAAATCCAGTGTGAGGTGAAACAGTTTATAAATAGACACAGCACAGAGATAGTGTCTCCATTATCATCAGAAGGGTTATGAGAAGTCCATGTTGCAGAACTGAAGCCCATGCAAAATTTTTGTGTACTTAAAATCTGGTCTGATGTGTAAAATTAGTTTTGTGTTATTTCAATTCCATGAAAGTAAATTACCATTTTACTGACCCATAAAGTTCTTTTCATACACCTGACATGTGCAGCTGCAGCAGGGAAAAGAAGAGAACTGTGGAAAAATGCTCCTACTGGAGCACAGAAAATGTGAATATTCTTCTGTTTAAAAGACACTGAAAGAAAAGTGGGGTACCAGCTGCCTCATTCTACCTACCTCAGCACCTTTAAAAATTTTCCCAAAAATTTTGGCATGAAAATGTATTACCACTTCGTATATGCTGACAGAGGAGACAGCAGCACTGGGAAAGAGATGGCAAAGTAATAAATACTGGAAGACAGTAGACAGTGGCTGTGATATAGAAAAACAACAAAGTAATAAATACTGGAAGACAGTACACAGTGCTAGTGATATAGAAAGAGCAAAGGAGACAATGATGGTGTGAGAGAAAGAGGGACAAATTAGCCGTGGAACACAGTTGACAATGACAGAACGTGCTAGGAAAAGTGTGAAGGAGATAGTACCAGTGGCAGAGGAATAAAGAGAAGGAGAAAGAGGAAATGGGTGAGAGCCAGTGACAGAGAGACGGAGCCTATGAAAACAACAATGAGGACAGTGTGACAGTGACAGTGACAGTGAGGAGTGGTAGAAGCAGTGGGAAGGAATGGATGAGATAGTAGCAGTAAGAGACAGTGTTAGTGAGAGGAGACAGTAGTAGCAGGACAGAACAAAGGAGACTGTGTGAGCTGAATGAGTGAGTGAGAATGTGCAAGTGGGAGTGGGAGTGAATGAGTACAAGTGGCTTACAGCGATGGACTAGTAGGTGTCGATGGACCAGTGGATGTGAGCGAGCTACAGTTAGGGGTGCTCATGGGATTGAGAGATGGGTTTCATGTAACGTGAATATGTTTGCAAGCCAAAATTTTGGGGAAAATTTTTAATGGTGCTCAGGATGGTAAAACGAGGCAGCTGATGCCCCAATTTTCAGTCAGAGTCTTTTAAACAGGAGTATATTCCCCTTTTTTGTGCTCCAATTGGTGTATTTTTCCACTGATTATACTATTCATTAATTGTGTTGGAGTATCTGTATAACTCAAACTATATAGATAAAATTTCCTTTTTCCTTCTCATCCCATATGGTAAGCCTCCCCTGGCCCACCGTTCTGGGTGACTTTCCCAAAATCTACCCCTTTTCCTAGACCTCTCAAATTCTTTTCCTTCACCTTTCTTCCTTTTCCTTCAACTCTTCTGCCTGAAGCAGGAGCCACTGGCTCTGAAAGCTTGCCAATCACAACAGTCTTTTCTGTGTGTGTTCTGCCACTGCTTGGTGAGTAGATTTTTTATCTATCCAATCAAATAACTTTATCAAACTATAAAGAGTTGTGTGTGCCCCTTCAAACATAATTTTACATTGAATCAGTCATGAAGTGGAGCCAAAGATAACTAATGACTAAATAATTAGTTGGTGGTCATGCCATACAGCATAATATTCAGTAGCCGCATCAAAGTTGGTACATGACATTCATCTGGCAGTCTTGGAACAGTAAATACCAATTTTATGACTTAAATAGAAAGTGGCCTGTCTTTCTTCCACAGAGATATGATGCAAAGGGTCGACAGATGGACAAGGCTATTACAAGGGTGTGATGGGCTGCTGAATATCACTGTGGGAGGGAGGGAATAATGAAGGAGTTACACTTCTCCTTTCAGAGCACCATTCACAAGGTGAACTGCCACTACGAAACAGTAGCCAAGAGTCAACTGGAGCACTTTGATGTTTGATGAACACGCCCCCCCCCCCCCCCCCCCCCTCCCTCCGCTACCCACCCAGCCTCTCCTTGGCAACAGCTCCTTTAAATTGTGCAGTTGATTCTGCCCCGTTAGTAATGATTGAAACTTGGCATTCAGGTTGCACAATGTAGGGAAGTTTAAAATTTGTCACTGTGTTGACCACCCATCTTACACCAGCAAAATGTGTGTTATTCTCCAAATATAGGTGGTTTTGAAAGCCCATGCCACAGTACAGGTCTACATTGACTCTACAACCAGATTTGGAAGTGAAACAAGCAGCTCCATGTTTTCATGGGCTTACATGAAGCTGTTTGGTCTTTTTGCCATATTGCACACAAGTCAATTAAATAGTGCTGAAGTCAGTAGACGAAAACTGATGCACACCATACATGAGAAGTACCTGGAGAGATATGTTGGAGAAAACTGACTGACAGTTTCTGAAAAATGTTTTCCTTCATTTGCAGAAATCCAGGTAAAAGTAGAATCCAAGTATTCTATCCAGCTGATCAATTTCCTGGAATTTCTGAATATGGGTTTACACTTCATAATATTTCCCCTTAACTATCATTCAGTATCATCAACCAGTGTCATTTCAAGTATTTATGGCTAGATAAACACAATGATACATGCAATCAACAATGACGTAGATTTATATCTAGTATAAGATAAGAGTAAATCATTGTTTGGAAGCATCCTAGCCAACAGTTGTTACAGTTTGTTGTTGAAAACATCATCTCCAGAAGGCTTGGTATCATGGACCAAGAATCACAAATCACCACAATATTCATCCTTGAAACATGACAGCTTACTACAATGTTGAGGCTATCCTGCAACTATGCTACTTGATTAAAAGTATTTGGATGCTTGTCAGTGAACATTAATATGGGGTGTGTCCATCCTTTGCCTTTCTTACAACGACATCTTGAACTCTTCTGGGGACACTTTTAACAATGTGTCAGAATGCCTATGGAAGAATCACAGCCCATTTCTCCTCAAAAGCTGAAATAACTGCATTTACGTTAGGATTCTGTGTGTGTGTATTGCGTTCAGGTCGGGATTCTGTATAAGTGTGTGTGTGTGTGTGTGTGTGTGTGTGTGTGTGTGTGTGTGTGTCTATGATTTTTACTCTCCATGCTGCCCTCCAATACTAAATTGGTGATCCCTTGATGCCTCAGAACATATCCTACCAACTGATCCCTTCTTCTAGTCAAGTTGTGCCACAAATTCCTCTTTTCCTCAATTCTATTCAGCACTTTCTTATTAGTTATGTGATCTACCTATCTAATCTTCAGCATTCTTCTGTAGCACCACATTTTGAAAGCTCCTAGTCTCTTCTTGTCTAAACTATTTATCGTCCATGTTTCACTTCCATACACGGCTACATTTCACACAAATACTTCCAGAAAAGACTTCCTGACACTTAAATCTATACTTGAAGTTAACAAATTTCTATTCTCCAGAAATGGTTTCTTTAACATAGCCAGTCTACATTTTATATCCTCTCTATTTTGATCATCATCAGTTATTTTTCTCCCAAAATAGCAAAACTCATCTACTACTTTAAGTGTCTCATTTCCTAATCTAACTCCCTCAGCATCACCTGATTTAATTTGACTACATTCCATTATTCTTGTTTTGCTTTTGTTGATGTTCATCTTATATCATCCTTTCAAGACACTGTCCATTCCGTTCAACTGCTCTTCCAAGTCCTTTGCTGTCTCTGACAGAATTACAATGTCATTGGCAAACCTCAAAGGTTTTATTTCTTCTCCATGAATTTTAATTCCTACTCCATATTTTTCTTTTGTTTCCTTTACTGCTTGCTCAATATACAGATTGAATAATTGCCACAGTATAAAACATAATTCATTACTCCAAACCATTTGTTTCCAGTCATCCACCGCCCAGTGGCATTGCTCTTTACACCACCATAAGTATCAGTTAGGACTGACTACACAGGAATGTGTGGCTGATGATGAGCTGCTCAACCATTGTACCACATTCTTTTAAACTCCCTACATACAGTCACTGTGCTACCTGGACTTCCGGCAGCGTCCTTGTGCTGATTTCAAGGTACTTTTTACAGTTACCCTCCTCAATGGTCAATCATACTGATCCATCATACATGAAGTCTGCCCTTTTTTGGTACAGCTGTGGTAGTTCCTTCGCATTTGCAACTTCACAATCACATCACCAAAAGTCAAATTAGGTAGCTTTAGAAGGGCTGTGAAATGACCCTGATGCAGTTGTTACACAGTTGACAACCAATGACTTGCCCATATTTGAAGTCATGGAGAAGGAGGAGGAGGAGGAGATTAGTGTTTAACGTTCCATCAACAATGAGGTCATTTGAGACAGAGCACAAGCTCAGATTAGGGATGGATGGGGGAGGAACTTCGCTGTGCCATTTCGAAGGAATAAAGTCACTGAGCTTTTGTATTCTGTACTTATTGCTTATCTAGTGACAACACAATACTCCCCACCTACTTCTATACTGGCAGGTCTGCCTCTTGTGACATCTACTGGTCAATTCCACATTACATAAGGATGTCCACTTAAGCATGGTAAAAGAACTACACCATCTAGTCAAAAGTATGATCAATACTGTAGTTGTCCTACCATGCTTGATCTCATTTGGCCAAAGTTACAGTAATGCAGCAACACAAAAACTGACCTCATTCAACTGTCATACTGAAGGCAGCATTGCAAGGTGTACATTATATCCTTGGTGGAAGATATTTCATATAAAACTGAATGTGCTCTGCAAAATGTACCTGGAAATGTGTGGAGTGATTCAAGCAGCCTAAAATGGATTAGTAGCACCAAACACACTAAAAACCCATAGAAATACTTGACATGAGGCATGATCAGCTGTTACTAAATACAAGTAGGGGCACTTTTTACTAAAATCAGCCAACTGGCAATGAATTGTGCAAAACTGTTGTTAACCAACCAGTGAAAATTTAATCATTTCACATTATTGATTTCCTTCTAATCCTCCTCCTCCTCCTAAAATTTCCCTCAATATGGGGGTATTTTTCTGTGTCCATGCATACATTTATTTGTTGATTTCAGGCAGTAAATTTATAAGTTATTTGTTATATTTCATCTAATTGCTACTTCAGCAACTCAGTGTTCACAAATATCTCAGGAATTTTGCAATATAAACTACCTGACAAAAATAGTGAAGCATCCAGAAGGGGAGGAGGAAACATAAGGAAACTTTACAGATTGAGAGGGTATGTGATGTTTTCACAGTGATTATAATACGAAATTTATAAAGAACTTGGCAGTAAGAGCCTATTTAACAGTATGACGTCACACACAATCTAGCCTGGATGCATGCACTGATTCAGTTGGGGTGTGTGTTACAAAGCCATTATATTCTCTCTTGAGCCAAGCTGGCCCACAATTGTTGTAAATGGCCCTTGATTTTCTAGATACTGGCACTGGGATGGAGTTGTCATCTGGCATCATCCCATGCATGTTCTATCAGCAACAGATCTACGGGTCTTATTGGCCATCATAAAACACACAGTTCATAGATGTATGTTTCATGTACGGATGAGTATTGCCTTGTTGGAATAAGGCAACATGATACTGTCACATGAGAACACAGGATGTCTGTCACATACTGTTGTGCCAGCAGACTTATCTCAATCACTATTCATTGTGACCGTAAGTACTACCCAACAGCTCCTGACACCAGAATACCAGGAATAACACTGCTGCACCTCTCCAAAACATTGGAAGAATGGGAACTCTTCTAGGACAGTGCCATACTCATAAAAATGGCCATATGGGGTAGTGCAGAATGAGTATGCCTGCCCTCACATTTCCATGCAGTCCAATATCCGGTCACTGTTACATCCAAATGCTCCACAAGTCCTTATATTGCACAACTCAGCTAGCTGGGCATATGAAGATCCACAGTAAGGCCCTTTTCAATCTCTGTCAGGTGCTGATAATACTGTCTCTCATGAATAGTGGCATCTCCATGCCCTTCCATATCCTACCAGGCCTGGTACAGACATTAGACACAAAAAACACTAATCCACTCTGATGGCCATTCTACCTGTCACAGAGAATTGCAACTTCAATCAATTACATTCCCTCTGATGACGTGTATGTGTACGAAGTTATGTTGATGCCTGACCATTTCGTCAGGCATTGTGTAGACTAATATCTATGTTCACATATACAGCTTTTTCTCTATTTTGTTAGATTATATCTGTGATAGTGATGGAGCTACAAATAGTTCTTGTTTCTCACATTGTATATACTACATATTTATCATGAGACAATATACATTTAAATAAACTTATATAAATGAAGGAAATAAAATGCACTGACATATCAGTAAATGTGCACAGAATTTTTCTTTATGTATTAAACTTCTGGAAGACAATTTGTTTTTCATTATTCCATATGCTTGGTCTAGTCTATTGCAAAAAAATTGGTCACCATACCTGAAATGATCTTTTGCGAACTCTTTCAGCACATACATGCGCTGACGAGTAACTGTATTAATCCGAAACTGTTGCTCTTTCATTCGCAGAACGGGATCTTTCTCAAATATAGCCTGTCCTCATAAAAAAAAAAAAAAAAAAAAAAAAAAAAAAAAAAAAAAAAAAAAAAAAAAAAAATATATATAATAATAATAATAATAATAAAATTAAGGACTCTATGTTAGTAACAAAATATTTTCAAAACATGACATGCATATCAGTGACATTAAGGAACAATTCAAACATAATTAATGTTAGTTGTAAACTTTGTTCATATTATTAAAAACAGAATTGTTAGTAACATAGGAAACTGAAGTAGCTCAGAAAAGGTGAGGCTGACACTAAACGGAATACCCAAGAGATGCTTTCACAGTTGTTATTAGTGAGTCTAGATGGTATATTACATGAAAACATAGATTTTGTCTTTTGAACAGCATACTGTTAGAGTAGAATAAAAGAAAAGGAATGTGTGGAAAAGTGTAATAGAAAATGAAGAATCACTAAGAAGCAAGGTGATTGGAGATATTTCTAATATTTGGTTTACGTCAGATATGCCTTTAGTTCCATGGATCCACAGTGAAGAGATCACCAATAATATGGAATATGTCATGAAATAACAAAGAAAGGTAAAGTTGTCATCAACATGAAGACTGGTTTGAACAATACAGTGGTTTACTAGGCATTCTTCAACTGAAAGTTGTATGTCAGTGTGTTCCCCAACTCTTGATCTAACTTACCCAGGCAATTATAGGGGGACCTGCAGCTTACGGTAATGTGGGCTCTGAACCATTGCAATTTGACATTGTTGATTAACAAAAATTGTCAGAGATGAAAGTGGCAGATAAAAATCCCAGGACTGATAGGGGCTCAATGTTTGGATTTGTAGTCTGCTACTTTATCACTGAGGCACATAGCCATGCACGATACATATTTACAAAAGAAGGGGGATATGATAATGTTACTTTTACAGATCACAAGTGAAATGGTCCACATGGATGTGAAATCAATAAAAAGTCTTAAACAAATTTGTGTTCAAGAGGTGACAACAGTCTGTCAAAAAATATGTAAATGCAAAACACATTAAAGCGCATGGCCTGTGATATGTTTAACATACAGAAGTTTGCTTCAACAGGTATCAGTTTTTTTCATTTTAAGTTGTAGCATTCAGTTTGTCACAAAATTCAGATAAATTATTACAGATTTTGAAATAGGGAGTGCATAGATAATATATTATGTGTGAAATCAAACATGGAAAATCCAGGATGGAATGTAACAATATGATGAAAAGGATAGTTGCTACTTACATTACAGTGGAGATGCTGAATTGCAGAAAGTCACAACAAAAAGACTATCTGAAAGTTAGCTTTCAGCCAATAAAGCCTTTGTCAAAAATAGACAACACAACCACCCCCCCCCCCCCCTCCCACACACACACACACACACACACACACACACACACAAAGAGCCAGAGTCTGGCTCCAGCTGCCAAACTATCCTTTTCATTATATTGCTATTATATGTGAATACCGTCTAATCAAAAAGAAAAAAATAACCATTAGTAAATTTGTAAATAAATATAAGATAGGAACATTACAAAATAACTATTTTATTTTACAAAATTAATTTTCATAATTTTATGTTAATTTAGCAAGTACACAAAAATCTTAAAATCAACAAAAACATGGAAAGGATAGATTGCTACTCACCATGTGCAGGAGACACTGTGTGAAAGACAGGTACAGTGAAAAAGACTGCTAAAATGTTTAAGCTTTTGGAAGAAGGACTTTGAATGCTAAACATTCTAGCAGTCAGTAGGTCCTCAGTGTGGTGAGTAGTAATCTATCATTTTTTGTTCCATCCTGGACTTCCTACTCTTTAAAAGTAACAAGTATTATTTTATATTTACTTGAATAAATGTTTGTGTAGTATTTTCTTTGAATTCTATTCTCTTTCACTTGGTGTCATGAATTTTTGGCAGAGCTTGGCAAGCAGTGATTCAGGTGTTCTCAGTCATCCAGGATGGTGAAGTATTCTAACATATGAACAGTCAGCACAACTGTGTGATGGCTGTTGATGTGAACAGATTGAAAAGTGAGTAAGATAGTAAAAGTTAATTCAAATGTTTGAGTTGGGGCAAAAAAAAAATCCTGATCCACACAAAGTTCTCACAGCAAAAATTAACCCACAAATTTTCTGCAGATAATGGATGAACTATGTTCAATAATCAATAAGAGGATCCAAAGTGCCTGAAGAATGAATGAATGGTGAATCCACATGTAAGTGGCAGGTTGTTAGAGATCTATGTCCCACCACAGAACATGGGGGTTAGTTCTGTAAAGCAGAACAGGCAGTGATCTGTGGTAGATCAGACTGCAGAATGCAGTGCTGGTGCAGGACACATGTTTCAGAGCACACCATTCAGTGCAGATTGTTGAACAGGGGACTCTGCAGTATGTGATCCCATGTTTTCCCATGCTGATCCAACAACATTGTTAATTATGACTGCAATGGTCACAGGCTCAATGGAAATCTGTCTCCAGGTCCAATTAATCACATTTCTTCTTACACCAAGTCCATGGTTGTGTCTGGATACAACATGACCCAGGTGAACAGCTGCTCAAAACATGTACTGTGCCAGGCTGGAGGGGGCTGTATTCTGGTACGAGGAACTTCCACCCAGGTTTCCATGGGATGTGTTGTAGTAATCAAAGGCCACATATGCATCCATACATGCTTGGTGACTTCCCCAAAGATGATGACTTCTTCCAGCAGGATAACTATTTGTGTCACAAGACAGGAATCATGATATAGTGGTTTGAGAAGTGTGATAGTGTTGTCCACAAAATTTGATTCATTTGAACCCAGTGAATCAATAATGATGACTTCTTCCAGCAGGATAACTATTTGGGTCACAAGACAGGAATCATGATACAGTGGTTTGAGAAGTGTGATAGTGTTGTCCACAAAATTTGATTCATTTGAACCCAGTGAATCAATAATGGGACATATCAGGTACCATCACGACACACACAAACTGCCGGACCATAATACAGGAACTGTGTGACCTCTGCATAGACATCTGGTGTCATATACCTCCAGAAATCTACCAAACACATCTCAAATCCTTGCAATGTGGAATCCTTGACATATTCCATTTCAAAGGTGAACCAACACGCTTTTATACATTAACTGGTTCTACTAAGAAATTTGCCAATGGTGTTGGGAGAGTTGGCCACAAATAAATCTTTTAGGTTTGTTCCTCTTAAACTGAACTTCATCAGGGGCTAAAGTTTTTATGATTGCTAGCAGTTTATTTAATACATTATTCTTATTTCTACTACTGATTTCATGAACTGAGCAGATCACAGAATGCATCAGTAGCCTGTGATTTATTGTCTATGGCATTAAGTACATTCCTGCTGTAAGTGTAAATAGCCTTCTCAATACTGGAACACTTTAGAAATCCATATTGGTTTTCACAATCTATAAATGATTGTTAGATGACTAAAAAGGCACTTGTATAATGCCTTTCCTAAAATATTTGATAGCCTTGATCAAAGCTAAATTAGACAGATGTTTGATGGTATTTCTTTGTCTTCTCACTCACACACATGATTGACTTCAGCACATTTCAGACAGTTGTAAAATGTTCCAATAATAAACATCTGGTTACACTAGTAACTCAATACATTACGAAACTCAGAAGGCCACTCTGTAATTAACTTTGAACTATGGAAAAGCTAATATGGAACATTGACAATGTTATGAAAGGAACAGATTACTTACCATATAGTGGAGATGCTGAGTTGCAGACAGGCACAACAAAAAGACTGCTAACCAAGTACACATTCAGCCAAAAGGCTTGTTTCTGAATGAGACAATATATACACGCACAAATACACACAAATACAGCTCACGCATTCATGACTGCTGTCTCTGGCTTCTGAGGGTGGACTGCAACCAACAGCACATGATGGGAGAAGCAATCTGGGTGGTGGGGGTAAAGAGGAGGCTGGAACAGGGAGAGAGAGGGATAGTAGGGTAGGGAAAGAGAACAGTAAAGTGCTGCATCTGGGAGCATACAGGGATGAGGTGGGAGATGGTACGGTAGCTAGGTGCAATCATGTTGTTAGACAAAGGTTGGGGGAGGGTGGAGAAGGAGAGAAGGAAAAAGACGATGGGTGTGTCTGGAATAGAAGGATGTGTAGCTCTGGAGTGGGAACAGGGAAGGGTATAGGTGGGTGAAGGACAGTGTCTAACAAAGGTTGAAGCCAAGAAGGTTATGGGAACATAGGTGATATTACAGGGAAGTTCCCACTTGCATAATTCAGAAACACTGGTGTTGGTAGGGAGGATCCAGATGGCACAGGCCATGAAGCACCCATTGAAAAGAAGAATGTTGTGTTGGGCAGTGTGCTCAGCAACTTGATGGTCCAACAGTTTCTTGGCCACAATTTGTCAGTGTCCATTTGTGCGGTCCGACAGCTTCTTGGTTGCCAGGTAGAATGCACCACAGTGGTTGCAGCTTAGCTTGTAGATCATATGGTTGGTTTCACAGGTAGCCATGCCTTTGATAGAATAGATGATGCTTGTGACCAAACTGGAGTAGATGATGGGAGGATATATGGGATCAGTCTTGCATCTAGATCTATTACAGGGATATAAGCCATGAGGTAAAGGGTTGGGAACAGCAGTTGCGTCGTGATGGATGAGGATATTGTGCAGGTTCAGTGGGCTGCAGAATGCCCCTGTGGGAGAAGTGGGAAGGATTGTAGGTAGGATATTCCTCATTTCAGGGCAAGATAAGTGGTAGTCAAAACTCTGGCAGAGAATGTGATGCAGTTGCTCCAGTCCTGAGAGGTACTGAGTCACTAGGGGAATGCTCCTCTGTTGCCAGATGGTGGGACTGTTAGAGATGGTGAATGACTGGAGAAACTCTCCATGCCCTGAAATGAGGACTGTCGCACCCACAGTCTTACCCACTCCTCCCATAGTGGTACTCCATCACTCACTGAACTATATTCTCATCCATCCCTACACAACCCCTGCTCCCAACCCCTTGCCTCATGGCTCATATCCCTGTCATAGATCTAGATGTAAGACCTGTCCCATACACCCTCCCATCACCACCACTCACCCCAACACGGTCACAGCATCACCAAACCCATCAAAGGCAGGGCTACCTGTGAAACTAGTAATGTGATCTACAAGCTAAGCTGCAACCACTGTGCAGTATTCTACATGAGCATGACAACCAACAAGCTGTCTGTCTGTCTGAATGGCCACCGACACACTGTGACCTAGAAACGGTTGGAACATGCATTTTTGATGACTGCTTCACAGCCTGTGGCATCTGGATCCTTCCTAACAACACCAGCTTTTTTCTGAAATACGTATGTGAGAACTCGCCCTGCAATATAACCTACATTCCTGTAACCCTTCATTAGTCACTGCCCTTCACTCACCTATCCCCTTCTGTGTTCCCACTCCAGCATTACATATGCTTCTATTCCACCTTCTATTCCCTAACCTCCTGACTGCCCGACTACACCTAACTGCCCTACCCTCTCCCCACTTCATCCCTGCATGACCCCACAAGCAGCACTTTACTGTCCCCCACCTCTACCAAGCTATCCCCTACCTCCTCCTCCCATCCCCATCCCAGCCTCCTCCGTACTCCCACAATCCAGACTGCTTATCCCATCATGAGCTGTTGCTTGCAGTCTGGCCTTGGCAGCTAGAGACAGTGGTCATGTGCGTGTGAGTAGTGTTTGGATGAGTGAGTGTGTGTGTGTGTGTGTGTGTGTGTGTGTGTGTGTGTGTGTGTGTGTGTGTGTGTGTGTGTGTGTTTAATTCAGAGGAAGGCCTTTTGGCTGAAAGATTACTTGTTTAGCAGTCTTTTTGTTGTACCTGTGTTTGACTCAACATCTGCACTATATGGTGAGTAGCAATCCACAACTACAATATTTGTTTTATTTTAAAGATTTAATGGTGGATATCACTCCTTCTGGTGAAGTGAGGGTCATGTTCATATTACTGAAGGCATTTGTAACGGTTGATCTTAGATATTTCATGACAACAACTACTGAACCTGACATCTCATCTTTCCAGTAACAGCTATGAAATACTTGTTAAAATGTTTTGCAACAATGCACATGAAACAGATGTTATGTAATTTACTGACTCTTGAGTATTGCTAAATCACTCAAGGACCCTTACCAGCAGTATTAATTGTGGTGATAGAAAAATCAAAAATTTTATTTTTTCATTTAACATGATTGAGGATGTGTAGAGATGCTCATCCAAAGCAAATAATGCTACAAGAGAGGTGTTGTGCAACATGAAAAGAATTGTTGCTCATATTTTGAGCATTTTCTTTCCAAGAAGAATCTTCTCACATATATCACATACAGTGACCACGACTATAAAATCAGAGAAATTCAACATACAGAGGGTTATGAAAAATCATTCGCTTTGTGCACCTTTTCTGAATGGAATAGAGGGAGTAAAAATAATGGAACATGAGGCACCCTCTTTCACAAACTGTAAACTGGCTTAATGAGAACAAGTTAAATGTTTACAGTAAATGAATTCCATGTTACATATAGGAACAATGTTTTATTCTCATTCTTTACCTTCTTGGTCATAAGATGATTTTTTCCTCCTTTTTGTTTCTTGTTTGTTGTTTGAATTTCTTTTTCCTTACTCTTTTATTTTTTCCTCTTGTGCTTATTTTTTTCCTATATTCTCAGTCGCACAATTCAGTATAGCGAAGGAAGATGATGTGCAGCTATTTTTCAAAATACAGAGCTACATAAAAAAAACTACTGGCACCAACACATTCCCAGATTTCATAAAATTTATATTTTGCTTATTTTATTTCATCACACTCTTCTTGTTAAATACTGTAACTTCAGCTTTTCTAACAGCCACTGTTCTCTTACAAGTTAACTGCCTTTTATCATATTGCACACCATTGACTTTTATAAAATTCCAATTACCTTCATTCACTGGCATCTTTTTCATTCTGGATCTTTTTCATTATTTCCCTAATGCAATTTTCGTGCATTTCTTAGTGCAACTATTCACAGGGGTTAGTTCTTATCTCTGGTTAATTTGCCAGTTCATGGATTCATAATGAAATTACGGTACTGGGAGATTGTTGTAACACTCCTAGCTCTTTACAAACAGAAACTGTCCACAGTCAGGTTATCGGAAGATGCTGCAGAAATTCAGAACTGTGTTATTGGTATTGCAACTGTCTAACTTAATCATAGTTAGGTTTCCATAGTTTTGTCTTATGTCTTTGCCATCAATGGGCAAAGATATATCAATGACGATGGATATCATAGGTTTAGCAGTTTCACCGTAAGTGGTGGTAATTATGCCACACGATGACTGGCCATGTAAGTTGGATACCTATGGAACTATGACAATGGCAAAATAACAGGCCACAGAGCAGGCACAAGTCAGTTTCTCTTCTGGCACTGACCTTTAGCTGATTACCAGCTATGCTATGCCACCATCTTCTCACTACCACTCCCACTGGAACTCTGTTACAAAAGTGCTACATTCCATTGAACTATGCCAAATTTGTCATGTGGCTTTGACTCTGTTGGCAGTGTTTCACTACAGAGGATAGACGCTGAACATTTCCTCATGATATTTGTACTGTTGTGGCCTACATTATGTATAAATATCTGAAATTGTTCATGTTATTATCAAGAATCATTCAATATTGTGACAGACACATAACTTCTGAAACGTTAAGTGTCTGTCCCTGCTACTTAACTTATTTTCTGGTGGATCTTGATTTTTACCTGATTACAAGTTTCTGGTGATTTAAGTTTTATTGATGTCTGATGGCTATTAAATACTGTAGCCATAAAAATGTTAATTTGTTTGCTGTAGGCTACACCATTTCTGTAAATTACTTCAAGCTACTTCTGGGATGGTCCCTTTGGAAAGGAAATGATTAATATCCTTATCTGCTCCAAAAAGCTTGTGCTCCATCTCTAATGACCATGTCATCCTTGGAACATTATATCCTATCTTCCTTCCTTCCTTTCTTCTTTCCATAACACATGAACCTTAATTGTGAGACATCCCACATCATTTAGAGGCTGAAATTAAAACTGCATTCAGTTTATTATGGGTTATCACTATTTTACAATTGGGTACAAATGTTCAAAGAAAGAGTGTATACTGATAATGCATAATACTCATTTGCCAGATTGTGCTCTGTGATACAAAACCATACTCTTGGTGCCTGCTTCATCATTACAGGCAACTTGTATACTTCCCACAAGCTGTACCATAAACCTTCAAGGATGGTAACTTATTCTATGGCATGATCTTGACAAATACTGACCACCTGGTCCCAATTGTTCCTCTTGTTGTCTACCTGTTTTTCACTTCTTTGGCTCCTTCTCTCCTCATCCCTATCAAAGTGTCTGGCCATTCAGATTTCTGCTCTCATTGCAGGTGGGTCCCTCTCATCCTGGGGTCTGAGTGAAATGTCCTTCCTTTTAACCTTCCCCAAGCTACCACTCTATTCTTTCCAATGAAGCAACTGTTAGTTCCTAAAGCTAGGTTATGTGTCACTTTTACTTTTATACATCTCCGTCAGCAGCATTACATGTTTCACTTACTGAAGATAAGCACTGGACAGAAATTTTGTCTCATAATTTATTAGTTTTCTTGACTGAATGTTTCTTTTGATAGTAAAAACCTGATATGTCAGGCATTTGAATATAGACACTAACTATCCCACAAAAACCTACCCACAAAGTTTTAAGGAGCAGTATTAATTGAGGAATCCAGGAATACACTATGGCATCTATATCCTTCTCCTATGGCAAGACAAAGATAAAATTATATTATTTACAGCATGCAAAATACATTTAAGCCATCATTCTGCCTATGCTTCAAAAGCAAATTGAATGGTTGGTATCCCAATATGTGGTACAATGGGAAGTACCCTCTGTCATGTACTTCAAAGTGATTTGTAGAGTATAGATGTAGATAATGCTTTGTGGAATAATAAAAAATAACTAAAGTGAGTTAAAAGTTGCTTAACACTCACCACAATATTTGGTGCTGGCCTAACTACTGCAGGGAGCACATAAATCACTTCTGTAGGGAAATGACCCCTCTGTCCAGTCCTGGCATTAATTCCATTTCCCCACGAAGAGTTCATTATTTTATCACCATCAAACTCCTCTTCAAGAATCAAAAGATCTCCCCTCTTCAGTATTAGGAAAGAAGATCCCGAATCTTCAACAACAGAAAAACATAGAAAATGAGACCAATTTTTATTGGCTAACTTTAATTTTGAACAAATACAGACATCAAAAAATGTATTACTTTTGAATACACTGTGGGAGTATGCAGTGATCAGTGTTATTATAAATATTTACTATCAAAAACAGTCTTGATCACAAATTATTTATTCCTGTGACTGGTTTCGACCACAACTGTGCTCAACTTCACACTAATGAGTAAGAACCTTTTTCTAGTGGTAAATCACTACTTTACCATCAGAAGGAGGTTCTTACTCATTAGTCTGAAGATGACCACAGTTGTGGTCGAAACCGGTCACTGGAATAAATAATTTGTGATCAAGACTGTTTTTGATAGTAAATATCAAAAAATGTGTTAAATAAATGAAAAATTCTGAGATTTCAGGTTTCTAGAACCTGATGTACAAGAAAATTCAAATCCAGAGAGAAGGAGTTGCATTCTGTCACAGAAAGGGAACAACTAAGCCATGGTTCAAAAGGTAGATTGACCATAGGCATGTTTATTAATTTCTGTAGTGCAACTCCGTAGCAGAGTCATGGAAGAAAGGCAATGCCCTCATTTATGTAAACACTGCTATTTGGAGCCTTACTTTTCTTGGGCTCCTGAGTATCAGATAGACTTTTCTCACTTGAGGCTGAATAGAAAAATACCAAGTGTCCTGTCATACCTGTGTAATGTGTGTTTCATTACCTCTGTTATGAAAGTGCAATGGAATATTTTTGGACTGGTAAAACTGGATGTGTTTGATACTATGTTGGTGTGAGTGGATGTCTGAGGAAACAATCTCTGTAAATCATTTGTAGTCTGTTTCAAACAAACAGTATCAGGTTATGGGCCCAGGCCACATGTGAACTACTGCAAAATATTTGTTTTTGCTAGTGAGTAAATTATTGTAAAATAACATGAACTTGCCCATAGGTTTTTCATTTGATGAAAATTGCAGCCAGCATTGATGATTACAAAATACAAGTGAATAAACTCAAAGCACCTAACGACAGGACAAACTGGAAATGGCACATCTCAATGCTGTTGTGGGGATATGCACTTGAACACATTGTTAACAGTACATTCAAGTGTCCTGAACTGGTTGAAGATGTGACAGTGGAAAAAAATGCATCACATCAGCAGTGGCTGAAAGAAGATGAAAAAGTGGAAAGTTTATTAGCAGGTACACTATGAAAATCCATTGCTGAGCTCATGTTGACATGAGCCCACACGTGAAATTTGGGATAAGTTACATGCACAATTCGAACACAACAGTATGCAATGACTGAACACATTGAAGAAATCATTCTTTCACGTTCAGCGTGATGACAAAGAGGACATTGGCAAACACATCACAAAGTTGCAGAAGCTTTTTGTGGATTTGAGCAGTGCGTTGTAGAAGCACGAGGAAAATGTTTTGTGTCAAAGAATTTTAAATGGTTGAATTTTTTCCACACTAGGAAAAGACTATGACAATTTTAAACATCTGTGGAGCTCAATCCCAACTGAAAATCAATATGTGAACCTTTTGATTGGAAAATTGTGCATGGTTAAATTCTGAAATCAAAGTATGGTTAATGAGCCGCATTTGTTGTATACAGAAAAGTCAGCAAAATGAAGTTATGAAGCAAAAATTTGAAAAAGAATCTTAAGGGTGCAAAACAAAAATTTCCTTCTCAGAAATGTGGGCAAGTAGGCCATAGGGCAGCAGAGTGTCCAATGAAAAAGACGAACAACAGCATTTGCACCAATCACTCTGAAAAGCATGTTGAATTTTTGTTGCACATCAGTGGTGCCTCAGTCAATAACTGTGCTGAAGTCAACAGATGGTACAGTGACAGGGGTAATACAAATCATATCACAGCAAATGATCAATAATTTGTATAACACAGAAAATTCACTTTTCTTGAAAAGATTTCAATTGGGGAAAAAAGTGTAAATATGTTGGCTATGGACAAGGAACTGTGAAAATTCAAATGCAGTTGAATAATGAAAAAAATGCTGAACTGAGAGATATACTTCATGTTTCTGAAGCAAGTGCTCACTTTTTCTCTGTAAAAGCAGCTGCACAAAATGGTTTTTGCACAAGATTTGATAACAAAAGTGTCAAAACTGATCATGTTTGCCATTGTCTCTGTTCTTGACATATGCATCATTAAACAGGCACAACCGCTTAAAGTGAATTTTGTGTCAGTGTTGGATATGCTGAAAGTTTATCATGAGAGGTCATCAACACAAACAACATGTGAAAAGTGTCTTGAAGCAAATGAACATCATCCTAGGTGGCAGCAAATTAGAATTCTACGACACTTGTGCTTTGGGGAAAAATTCATTGATTGTCATTCAGGAAATATATCAACCACTGGTTACTTGTGAACAAATCCATGCCAATGTAAATGGACCTATCTCTATGGAGGCTCTTGGAAAAGCTGGCTACTGTGTAATTTTTAAAGATGATTTTAGCGAGTTTCATAAAATTTTCTTCCTGGAGAAGAATATTGAAGTCATCACTGTCCTGGAACAGTTCTTGAATTAGGCTTAGACAAATGCTCATGCAATGAAATAGTTCAGGAGTGATGGAGGAAAAGAATTTGATAACAAGAAAGTCTCAGAATCAATGGCAAGCAGAGGCTTAGAGCATCCACCCTATGCACTACAGCAAAATGGTGTTGCAGAAAGGGAAACCTGCAATGTATGTTAATGGGTTTAGTTGTGAGCAGCAACAGAACAGGTATTGAAAAATTAATGAAAATGTTGAAGCTGGAGTTTCATACAACTAGAGGGGCACCCCACAATTTTTCACACATGAAGATACAGCAAAATGAAGACAGATTGACAACAGCGAACCAAGAAGACTATACAAAGGAGATTCTGGAAAGATTTGGAATGGAATTTCTACTCAAATTGGGCGTGAAGAAAGTAATGTCAAAGAGATTTTAGCCAAATTTCATTACTGCAAATTTGTGTGTTGTCTGGTGTATTCAACAACAATCTCACATCCAGCTACTGCTTTCACAGTGAACAAAGTAGCTAGAATCATGGAAGATCCTACACTTCAATACTAGAATCAAGTGAAACAAATTTTTAGGTACTAGAAGCATACAAAGGATTATGGAATTATCTACAAGAACAAACAAGGTTTATAAGTCTACAGTAATGCCAGTTGCTGATGACAAGAATATAAGATGTTCAATGAGAGGTGTCATTGCAACTCTCAGCCAGGGACCTGTATCAAGGAATAGTCAGTTCAAAAGACAGTGGCAACATCCACTAAGGCAGCGGAAATAATATCAGCAAGTGAAGCAGCAAAGGAGTTGGTCTGGCTGAAAAGAATGCTGTATGAACTGACTGGAACTTCCTAACAAGTAAAACGGCCTACACTCTACATTGACAATACAAACAAGTGAAGATGTCTACTAACCAGTTAGCTGATCTATTAACCAAGCCATCAGAAAAGATTTGACTCGAGATGCTGTATAAAAGAACCAGAATGCAGGAGTTTAAATCCATGTGAAATTCAGTACCCACTTTTATAGTTTTCTTTGGAGCGAGTATTAACTCAAAATGAAAAATAGACAGTGTATTGTCATATTTGTGTAATGCATTTTTGTGTCTTTGTTATGAAAGTGCAGTGTAATCTTTTTGGACTGGTAGAGCTGAAACAGCTTAGTACTACATTTTTGTGAGTGTATTTCTGCTCTGAGGAAGGCAATGGCAAACCACCTCCACTAGGACCTTGCCTAGTAAGGCGGCGCTGGTCTCCCGCGTCGCTCCCCTACGCTCTGTAAAGAAGTATGGGACTCATCATCATCATCATTTCTGAATGGTGCTATGTAAATATTTTGTAGTTTGTCTAAATAATTTACAAAGACAATTTGTGCTTTTGTACCTTTTCATGATATAGGTAGCTCATACTAGTTTATCATATTTTTCACTTCTGACTTACATGAGGTCAGCTACTGAGACAGCTCTTTGCTCTGAACTTGGATAACAACATAACATTTGTGTAAAAACTTCAGTCATGATTTACAAATGAAATGAAAATGAACTGTTTGGAAATAAGTGTACATTTTTTTCTTTAAAATAAGTGAATGAAGTGAACTATAAATTCCAGTACAGTCTCAGACTTTATTTTTGTTTCAGTAGTAAAAAAGGATAAAAAGAAATTTATCTAACTAATACAGCAGTGGAGTTTGTAAATCACAAAATTTTTATGTACTCATAGCATCAAAAACTGATTGTGTATTTTTTATGTAAAAGCATAGCTTATTAAATGTGGAAAAAAAATGATTCACATATGTACATTCCTTCATAACATTCTCCTAAGCAAATATAGATTTTTTTAGGTTCCTTCTCCCAAGACATTTTCAAAGAAGGCATATGTCATGAATGTTTATGTTTTCATACTTTGAGATTACAGTGACTGAAGTTAACTATGATTCTTCACTTTACAATGTAATGCATGTCATTGGTAAACATTAAACCCCATCCCATATGACAGTTGTGAAATATACTGATTATATCACAGTATTGTTGGATTCAAAATGAATTGTATGAAATCACGCAAAAATTTATAAATATTCAGTAAACTAATTATTTTTTCTATTTTCCTACCAAATAATGGGGACATATTCTTACCTGGGATGTAGTCCTGTGTTGCGACAACGAACTTAGATCTCTTTTTCAAGCCATCAAGTAAAAAGTTGATAACTGATTCTACTTCTGCTGATAAAGGACTCTTAAATTCAAAGCTAAGTCCTTGAAGTGTTGTTAATGTAAAATTTTGTGGTATTCCATAAATTTTTCTGTAATTGATCAATTGCAGAAATCATGGTATTTTCAAATAACATTTGCAACACTGAACTAAAAAACATCACAAGGAACACACTTCAAATAAGATTTACAACACTGAACTAAAAAACATCACAAGGAACACACTTCAAATAGAAAAGCTTAATAACACACTAGACCCATAACGGTCACTATACAAAAGGGTTTTGAGCTTTATAAAATATTACCTGTTACTTTTTTTTTATTTTGTTTTTCCTCAATACATAGATATAGTTTTTGAGTGAGGAAAAGACTGTGCCCTAACTCACCACCTGTATCAGGTTCTACAGACTCTGATACATGCATATTAAAAGTAATTAATATTGTGAAGCGGTGACTTGTGTCCGTGCACTTGCGATGACCACTTTGTCCAGATGGTGCAGTGGTCAGTGCAGTGGTCAGCGCATGTGACCAGTAAGCAGGAGACCCAGGTGCCAGTCACAGACTGGCATGAATTTTCAACTTTCCAGATTGATTTAACTCAGTGTCCACTGGCAGCTAATGTATATGATTTCTTTGTGTCTTTTCTCACATTGTGTCATCAACCTTGAGCTGGAGCACCATTTTTTTATAACACAAGCAGGCATGCAGCACACTTCGTACACATGTAAAGAATAATTGTTTCTATTTTACCAAGGTAAACATTGCACACAAAAAATCACAGTTTAATCCTAAATAATGGAAAATCCAGGAAGGAATAATGAAAATATTATCGAAGGCTAGATTACTACTCACCATATAGTGGAGATGCTGAGTTGCAGATAGGAACAACAAAAAGACTGTCAAACAAGTAAGCTTTTCACCAGTATCTTTATGGCAGAAAATTTTACTTGGTCACTGACCATAAACCTCTACAATCTTTGTTTATCCCTTCTCAGTAAGTCCCAACTTGCACAGCGCAAAAGCTGCAACAGTGGGCTCTTCTTTCGCCAAAACACAAATATGACATGGTATATTGATCCACTTCTAAGCATGCTAATGCAGATGCTCTTTCTTGCCTCTCTGTTGGCCCAGAGTCAACGTTTGATAAGTTCTCTGCTACTTATTACTACATTGATGCTTTGTGTAGCTTCCTGCTTAATCACCATAAAATTGACCAGGCCACAGCAGCAGATCCTAATTTGCAGATTCTGTTGCATTACATCTGACTGCATTCAACCAGACAGATTTGTAGCTCTGTGGTTCATCCATATTTTTTTGCCATTGGCATGCCCTTGCAGCTCAGCAAGGTGTCTTTTAGCTTCACACCAATAACAATCAGTCAAGTGTTGTAGTTCCCCTGGTTCTCCAGTCTGGCATGCTTTGTTTGCTTCACCAAGGTCACTAAGATGTCTTTCATACCAAGTGGCTGGCGCAACATCATTGCACTTGGCGTGGACTGGATGTGCAAATTGAACAACTGATTTTTCAGGGCCACGACTGTGCTGCACATCTGTCAACTCTGCTTTAGCCATTCTTTGAATGGCCCAAACCTCAAGCACTTTGGCAATGTTTGCACTGGGATTTTGTGGGTCCTTACTGGAATACATGTTGGCTCATTTTCATTGATGCTTTCAGCAAATTTCCCTTCATGGTTCCTACGCACTCTTCTACACCTCATTCTACAATCCAGGCCTCATTGTTGATCTTTTGCCTCAAGGGATTTCCAGAAGTTACTGGGACTGACAATGAATCTCATTTTGCTGCTGCCAAGTTTAAACAGTTCTGCACCACCTCCGGCATCAGTGATATTGTGAGTGCATCATTCCATCTGCAATCGAAGAGTGAAGCTGAGTGCTTTGTATAAACATTTAAGCAACAGATGGACAAACATCTTGCCTCCCACATTTGGGATCAAGCTCTGTTGCTCTTCTTGTTGCATGGCTTCAGTTGCCAGAGGCTATGGTCATGTGTGTGAGTTGCATTTGCGTGAGGCTGTGTGTGTGTTTGTTGCATGGCTTCAGATGCCAGAAACTGTGGTCATGTGTGTGTGAGTTGCATTTGCATGAGTCTGTGAGAGAGAGAGAGAGAGAGAGAGAGAGAGAGAGAGAGTGTGTGTGTGTGTGTGTGTGTGTGTGTGTGTGTGTGTGTGTGTGTGTGTGTGTGTGTCACCTATTTTTGACAAAGGCCTTGTTGGCCAAAAGCTTATTTTCTGACAGTCTTTTTGTTGTGCCTATCTGCGACTCAACATTTTCACTATCCTTTTCATAAAACTAACAATTCAGTCTTTTACCGATTGTATGGAGGATGGAAGCAATGGTAGCAGGGCTTTTGTACAACGACAGTTGCCGAAACCACACTGTAACCCCTCCCTCGTTACTGTTGTGTACAAAGTCGTACACAACACAGACCATTTACTATAAAGTGTGCCACAATAATTTGTTCACTGTCGGCAAATTCCTTCAAAATAAACTAAATTATAAGGAAACTAAATACCATTCATTCATATTTGGAGTACAGCTTTATTTTATAAATGAATTTCATCTTGAAAATTAAAATTTAATTAATGTGACAAGCAGACTAAAATTTTGCAATTTTCTTTTTAACATAATCCTGTCCTTATTATAAAATTTTATTAGCTGTGTCATTCTAGTTTTTTACTTATACACAGTGATTTTGCTAAATGGGGACAAACTGGAGGAAATTATCCTGAGAGGACAAGGTACAAAAAATAACATATGGACATACGGTCAGAAATGTGTTCGAAAGACGGTACACCCCCTTCAAGATGGAGAAAGAAGATCTTTGACAGTGAAACCACACAGGAAAATGCAACAGACAACTGGAAATATTCTGACTGTACTAATGTTTTAACTCTGCATGTAAGAGGGCACAGAGCTGGAGTATTGTCATGTGGTAGTCACATTATACCTCCTACAACGAAAGGCACATCTTCCAGCAGGGGAGGCAGGGTCACCCACAGAAAGTGCAGATATCACTTGCCTGTGAGGAGGTGTGCAAGGATGTTTGGTCCCATGAGGCGATCACCAATAATTCCCGCCAACTCACTGAGGCTGAACAGGTGCTGAAGGTTCACAGCCACTACACCATTGGGATTCTCTGCAACCCCCAGGTGGTGGTTGTGGAGATTGATGAGATTGATAATACTGTTCCTCCTAAACATGAACAGGAGACATGACAGAAATCCCAGCACCATGGTGGTCTGTGTGATGAACAAGTGAAAACCGTTGCAGCAAAGGCAAGTCTGTTGGTAATAATGTCTGCATGCACTGCAAGTGATATGGGTAGCGGCAGTTGATGTGGAGAATGTTCCACACAGTTAGGGCAGTCTGGCTTACCTCATGCTAGTGGGCCACCTGCTTGGTGCTGAGTCACCACCAAAGAACTTTTACCTGCTCCTTCAAGTGAGTGTACCTTCTGCTTCCATGTGACCTTTATTTTTCGTTATCCTGTCAGGGATCATTTCCTGCAGTTTGATCCCTTTTACCAAAATCACTGATTAACAGAAAGGAGAAACTACAGAAAAAAGCAAAAACAAAATAAATGAAGTGAAGGATCTGTGAGAACTATATCATGGGCAGTTCTTCTACCATTCTCTTGAATAAAATTTTCTTCTGCATCTTTTAACTGTGCTGCTTCTAGTTCTTTACTACTAATTTGGTGAGCCTAATTCTTTGTTGCCCAGCACACACGAAACAAATCTTTGTACCAACAGAGTGAGTTTGTAGGTGACATATTTTCAACACCAGGGATGGGGTTATAATTTGTTTCACAATATTATAAATTATTATAAAAAGATGAGGGCTAGTAGAAATCCTTGGGTAACAGAAGAAATATTGGTTTTAATTGATGAAAGGAGAAAATATAAAAATGTAGTAAATGAAGCAGGCAAAAAGGAATACAAACGTCTCAAAAATGAAATCGACAGGAAGTGCAAAATGGCTAAGCAGGGATGGCTAGAGGACAAATGTAAGGATGTAGAGGCCTATCTCACTAGGGGTAAGATAGATACTGCCTACAGGAAAATTAAAGAGACCTTTGGAGATAAGAGAACGACTTGTATGAATATCAAAAGCTCAGATGGAAACCCAGTTCTAAGCAAAGAAGGGAAAGCAGAAAGGTGGAAGGAGTATATAGAGGGTCTATACAAGGGCGATGTACTTGAGGACAATATTATGGAAATGGAAGAGGATGTAGATGAAGATGAAATGGGAGATACGATACTGCGTGAAGAGTTTGACAGAGCACTGACAGACCTGAGTCGAAACAAGGCCCCCGGAGTAGACAATATTCCATTGGAACTACTGACGGCCGTGGGAGAGCCAGTCCTGACAAAACTCTACCATCTGGTGAGCAAGATGTATGAAACAGGCGAAATACCCTCAGACTTCAAGAAGAATATAATACTTCCAATCCCAAAGAAAGCAGGTGTTGACAGATGTGAAAATTACCGAACTATCAGCTTAATAAGTCACAGCTGCAAAATACTAACACGAATTCTTTACAGACGAATGGAAAAACTAGTAGAAGCCAACCTCGGGGAAGATCAGTTTGGATTCCGTAGAAACACTGGAACACGTGAGGCAATACTGACCTTACGACTTATCTTAGAAGAAAGATTAAGGAAAGGCAAACCTACGTTTCTAGCATTTGTAGACTTAGAGAAAGCTTTTGACAATGTTGACTAGAATACTCTCTTTCAAATTCTGAAGGTGGGAGGGGTATAATACAGGGAGCGAAAGGCTATTTACAATTTGTACAGAAACCAGATGGCAGTTATAAGAGTCGAGGGGCATGAAAGGGAAGCAGTTGTTGGGAAGGGAGTAAGACAGGGTTATAGCTTCTTCCCGATGTTATTCAATCTGTATATTGAGCAAGCAGTAAAGGAAACAAAAGTAAAATTCAGAGTAGGTATTAAAATCCACCGAGAAGAAATAAAAACTTTGAGGTTCGGCGATGACATTGTAATTCTGTCACAGACAGCAAAGGACTTGGAAGAGCAGATGAACGGAATGGATAGCGTCTTGAAAGGAGGATATAAGATGAACATCAATGAAAGCAAAATGAGGATAATGGAATGTAGTCAAATTAAGTCAGGTGATGCTGAGGGAATTAGATTAGGAAATGAGACACTTAAAGTAGTAAACGAGTTTTGCTATTTGGGGAGCAAAATAACTGATGATGGTCGAAGTAGAGAGGATATAAAATGTAGACTGGCAACGGCAAGGAAAGTGTTTCTGAAGAAGAGAAATTTGTTAACATCTAGTATAGATTTAAGTGTCAGGAAGTCATTTCTGAAAGTATTTGTATGGAGTGTAGCCATGAATGGAAGTGAAACATCGACGATAAATAGTTTGGACAAGAAGAGAATAGAAGCTTTTGAAATGTGGTGCTACAGAAGAATGCTGAAGATTAGATGGGTAGATCACATAACTAATAAGGAAGTACTGAATAGGATTGGGGAGAAGAGAAGTTTGTGGCACAACTTGACCAGAAGAAGGGATCGGTTGGTAGGACATGTTCTGAGGCATCAAGAGATCACCAATTTAGTATTGGAGGGCAGCATGGAGGGTAAAAATCATAGAGGGAGACCAAGAGATGAATACACTAAGCAGATTCAGAAGGATGTAGGTTGCAGTATGTACTGGGAGATGAAGAAGCTTGCACAGGATAGAGTAGCATGGAGAGCTGCATCAAACCAGTCTCAGGACTGAAGACCACAACAACAATATTATAAAACATTACACAATTTCATCTTGCCATACCTTAACACAATTACTCTTCATACCTACCAGTGAGAAGTATTACTTGATATTATAGCTACTGTTATGAGAAACAGTCTGCTTAAAATGAATTACATTCTGTAACTTACTTGTGGGATGTCACACTGCTGACTTCAGGGTAGGACAGCTCGAGTATTACTTCTTCTTGATCATCAATAAAATATACACCTGTCCAATTCACTGCAATTATTATATTGTTTTTGTGGAGTTCTGATCCTGAAAATAAAATTGAATTTTATGTTATTGACTTAATAAGGTTTAAAACAGAATATAACTCTTTAAAAGTAAATATGAGGGTTGCCTCTTAACTTTTTACAAATAAAAAGTAGACGGTGCTATTGAGATGTGAGATTAATATTACTTTAAAATTTGTCATTTAATATTTCCTGTTGTGGAGCAATGGCAGAACAAAAACTGAATGGGTAGTATGGTGACAACCAGCATTCAAAGAAACAATTTTGGGGAAACTGGAATTTCATGCCAAGCTTTCAGACGGATAACATTTTTAACATTTGTAAAGGCCTAAATCAGCAACAATGCTTTGAATAATTTCATTCAAATTTTAGTAATCAATCACCTCCATAAATGATTGTTTACAATAATTCAAAGAATTTATCATATCAGCCATGAATTACATGGGGTTTGAGCACAATTAGTCCTCATTCCAAACAACACTGAGGCTATAAACAATATGATTTAAGAAGATTGGCATGTGACTCACTGTAAGACAGAGGCATTCTTATGTGTATCAAAGACTGCAGGACATTTAATTTTTCATGAATATTTAGCTGTGAAAAAGATCTGTTTCCAATGGATTCCAAGCACTTAAACAGAATCTCAAAAATGAGTGCATGTAAACTGGTGCAAGGACATGCTTTAAAAATTTGACTGAGGAAATGAAAAGTTTGTATATGAGGTTCTAATAAGAGAAAAATTTGGATATATTCATATGAGTTGGTAATGGGGCAGTACTCAACTGTTTTGGTTTATCAAGAAGAACCAAAATCGATAAAAGTGTTTCACTTGCCAAGCTTTCCCAGGAAGATGATTTCTTGTTTCTTTGGTTATAATGGATGTGATGTAACCATTGATTTATAGGATCAAAGTGCAGATAATAATGAATTGTTCACAACAGTTTGTTTTTCACAATTCGTCAATGACACACAGAAAAACAACAAAAAATAATATGTCATTCCTTGTCATGAAAATGCCAACTGTCACACAGCACATCACAAACAACTGAATCTGCAATAAAATTTTCACTATGCAGTGGAGTGTGTGCTGATATGAAATTTCCTGCAAGACTAAAACTGTGTGCTGGACCAATGATCAAACTCAGGACCTTCATCTTTTATGGGCAAGTACTCTACCAACTGAGCTACCCAAGCATGACACACAACCTCTCCTTGCAGCTTTACTTCCACCAGTACCTTGTCTCCTACCTCCCCAACTTCACTCCTGGAAGAAAGAATATTGCAAAGACAAAGCTTAGCCACAACCCGGGAAATGTTCCCAGATTAAAATTTTCACTCTGCAGCAAAGTATGCACTGATATGAAACTTCCTGACAGATGGAAACTGTGTGCCAGACTGAGACTCCAACTCAGTACCTTTGTCTTTTGCGGGCAAGAGCTTGGGTAGCTCAGTCAGCAGTGCACTTGCCCATGAAAGGCAAAGGTCCCAAGTTCAAGACTCAGCCTGGTAGACAGTTTTCATTGAATATCTGGTGGAGAAAAACATTGAATTAATGCCTCATAGCCTGTATTCACCAGATTTATCACCTAGAGACATCTTTTCATTTCCTTATGTCAAGCAAACAATATGTGGATTGTGATTGTCATCAAATACAAATACAAATGTTTTATTCCACCATTGAGCATATTTACTTGCAATTGGTGTCATCAGTGTTAACACAATAATAATAACAATAATAATAATATAAACTTCAACATGACAAATTTTATTAACTACAGTATAATAATCCAATATATACAACACATATTTGTGCAAATATCAGGAACAACAAGAAGTTTCCTAACAGATCAATTACAATATAAATGAACTACATAATTCAGTGAATGACACATAAATAATCAAACAGATAATTAACAATAAATACATGAAACAGTAAAAAAATACTCGCACAGTGTGGCATATGTATAGTTTGCAGTTAATTTATAGTTCATTCTTATAAGGAAAGTGGGTCATATCTCACATATTCATGGAAATCTCGAGCAGAGTAAATTACTTTACTTTTCATCCACCTTGAAAGGTTGAAGTAGACAGGACCAAAATATTTGTAACTGCTATGTGTCTTAGCAAGCCTAGCATATGTTATATTAATTATACACTCCTGGAAATTGAAATAAGAACACCATGAATTCATTGTCCCAGGAAGGGGAAACTTTATTGACACATTCCTGGGGTCAGATACATCACATGATCACACTGACAGAACCACAGGCACATAGACACAGGCAACAGAGCATGCACAATGTCGGCACTAGTACAGTGTATATCCACCTTTCGCAGCAATGCAGGCTGCTATTCTCCCATGGAGACGATCATAGAGATGCTGGATGTAGTCCTGTGGAACGGCTTGCGATGCCATTTCCACCTGGCACCTCAGTTGGACCAGCGTTCGTGCTGGACGTGCAGACCGCTTGAGACGACACTTCATCCAGTCCCAAACATGCTCAATGGGGGACAGATCCGGAGATCTTGCTGGCCAGGGTAGTTGACTTACACCTTCTAGAGCACGTTGGGTGGCACGGGATACATGCGGACGTGCATTGTCCTGTTGGAACAGCAAGTTCCCTTGCCGGTCTAGGAATGGTAGAATGATGGGATCGATGATGGTTTGGATGTACCGTGCACTATTCAGTGTCCCCTCGACAATCACCAGTGGTGTACGGCCAGTGTAGGAGATCGCTCCCCACACCATGATGCCGGGTGTTGGCCCTGTGTGCCTCGATCGTATGCAGTCCTGATTGTGGCGCTCACCTGCACGGCGCCAAACACGCATACGACCATCATTGGCACCAAGGCAGAAGCGACTCTCATCGCTGAAGACGACACGTCTCCATTCGTCCCTCCATTCATGCCTGTCGCGACACCACTGGAGGCGGGATGCACGATGTTGGGGCGTGAGCGGAAGACGGCCTAACGGTGTGCGGGACCGTAGCCCAGCTTCATGGAGACGGTTGCGAATGGTCCTCGCCGATACCCCAGGAGCAACAGTGTCCCTAATTTGCTGGGAAGTGGCGGTGCGGTCCCCTACGGCACTGCGTAGGATCCTACGGTCTTGGCGTGCATCCGTGCGTCGCTGCGGTCCGGTCCCAGGTCGACGGGCACGTGCACCTTCCGCCGACCACTGGCGACAACATCGATGTACTGTGGAGACCTCACGCCCCACGTGTTGAGCAATTCGGCGGTACGTCCACCCGGCCTCCCGCATGCCCACTATACGCCCTCGCTCAAAGTCCGTCAACTGCACATACGGTTCACGTCCACGCTGTCGCGGCATGCTACCAGTGTTAAAGACTGCGATGGACCTCCGTATGCCACGGCAAACTGGCTGACACTGACGGCGGCGGTGCACAAATGCTGCGCACCTAGCGCCATTCGACAGCCAACACCGCGGTTCCTGGTGTGTCCGCTGTGCTGTGCGCGTGATCATTGCTTGTACAGCCCTCTCGCAGTGTCCGGAGCAAGTATGGTGGGTCTGACACACCGGTGTCAATGTGTTCTTTTTTCCATTTCCAGGAGTGTATGTCCACTTCTTATGTGATAGTCATGAACTGTTCTCCTTAAGTCAAATTTACTCAGTTTCTCTTCAATGAAGACAAGGCAGTTGTAAACATACAGGCCAGGTACTGTCATTATATCTAGTTTCTTAAAATAATCTTGACATGATTCATATGGGCTAAGTCCTGCTATGCACCTTATGGCTTTCTTTTGCCATTTAAACACTAATTTTGAGCCTACAGAATTGCCCCATTATAGTATTCCATAACTCAGGTGCGAATGGAAGAATACAAAATATGCAAACAACAGAAGTTCTTTACTGACACTGCTCCTAAGCTTATACAGCAGATATATGACACGTGCCAATTTGCCACACATCTTCCCTGTGTGGATATCCCAGCCAAGCTTTAGATCTACATGAAATCCTAATAATTTTACTGTTGTGTTATCATGACTGGGAGCATTCAGACTGAATACAATAGCTTCAGTTTTATTGTCATTCTTCTGCAGTACATTTGCCTCAAACCAAGTAGTGCCCCTCTCCATTGCCAAGGCCATGCCGTGTTGCACATTTTTAAGATTGGTATCACACGTGACGAGTGTTTTGTCATCAGCACATAGCACTGCATCACATGATACAACTGCAGGTTCATCATTGATATAAATAACGAAAAGGAAATATTCAAGAACAGATAATTGAAGTACACCCTTTACAACTGGGAGACATTTGACATTTGATTATTTACCTTAATTAACTGTTTTCTATTCTGCATTAGGCATACTAGTGGTAGAGCTTTTTTATGAAAATGTTGTGGGAGACCATATCAAAAGCTTTCCTTAAGTCCAGATAATATCTTTATTTTCAAAACAATTGTACTGGTATATTTTTATTGCCATACTCTCAACTGCTTTGACTGTAGAAAGGCCGCATCTGAAACCATACTGTGAGGAGGTGAGTATATCATTATGTCCAAAATGTTGACTCATCTGTTTATGCATGCAGTAGTCTAACTTTTTTTATATACATATATACATTACGGATGTAAGTTCTATTGGTAAATAGTTATCTGGAGATGCCTATATCTCCTTTCTTATGTACTGGTTTAACTACAGACATTTTTAAACATTCTGGATAATTACCTTCATTTAAAATTTTGTTGATTATTTTAGTCAGTGGCATTACAATTTGATTTCTGGTATATTTAATAACATAATTTGAGAGACCATAGTAATCCTCTTCTCTAGAATTACTGAGCTTAGCTATTGATGCATAGACCATCTTCTCAGTTACACAAGTCCAGTGAAAGCTGTCTGTCTGCTTACTATTCATTTCTAGCAGCAGTACCTCTGCCTTACTCACATTCTCCATTATGCTGTTATCTGACTGAGGACTGACAAAATGTGCCTTTAGAATATCAGGTGGAATTGGAGTCTGGTACACTTTATCATTACAGTTAGTTTCTGTTTTAATAATTTCCCATGCAGCTTTGCACTTATTCACTGAGTTCAGTATATATGTATCATTTGCTTTGCACTCAACTGCCTTGATTTCAGACCTGTAAATCTTTTTCACTTTCATATACATTTCTTTGTCAGCATTATTGTGCTTGCTTGGACCCATCATGGTAAAGTAGCATTATGATTCTTATTCTACTTAGATGAGGTGTATACCAGCTTTTTAGATTTTGTGGTTTGGTGTAACGATTTTGCTTTGATATTTTCTTGCAGCATTTAGGACAACATGCTTCAAAATTTTCAGTTAACTGTTCTAGAAATTTGTTGGTAGATACATTTGCACCTGCAGTGGTTATTATTATATCCCATTTTATTAAATCCATTTACTTATCAACTTGTTTAGCTTTGATTCCTTAATTTCTCTTATAACTGTTCTACAGTCTGTGGAAGTTTCAGTTGCTTTACTGTTAAGAGTTTGTCTGAGCCATAGTCCCTCGTGATCTGAAATACCTAGCTTCATTGTGTTGAATTTGGTTTTGTTTAGATGAAAATTACAAATTATGTTATCTAGACATGCTTCCTGTCTTGTGGGTTTGTCATTTACGCAATTGAAGCTAAGGGATCTTAATGAATTTAGCAAGTGATCAACTTTTTTATTCTTAAACTTAGTGTCTATATTGATATCACCAAATATTAGTATTCTGTAATCTTTGTATTTGAGTAGTAAGAGTATCAGTTTCTCCATAAGCTCCACAAACAGGTCTTCATTGTGTTTTGGGAGGCAGTATACTGAAGCTATTATAATTTCCTGTTCTGGCAACATTACAACAGCAGCTTCAAATTTTGCTTCTATGCACAGTCCACTTACACCTATAACTTCATACATTAGGTTCACACTATTTTTAACATATACAGATACACCACCATGTTTAACATTTGTTCCATAGTAGCTGGTTGCCAATTCATATCCAAATAGTACTCTTAATTTTAGTTCCTCATTGCTAAGCCAGTGTACATTTATTGAAATCACAGTGGAATTTAAGTTTTCCAGCCAATACTGAAGTTCATTAAGTTTGTTCTTAAGAGACTGCACATTAATATGTAAGAGCATTATAGTTGTACTTGTCTTACTGTGGTTTTCCTGTAGCCCTTCAGCAAAAAAATCAATGAGATGGGATGGAACTGCACCTTTCCTCTTCCTCAGTATACAACCATTTGATGAGTTTTCCAATGTTGACTGCTGCTTCAGATGGCATGGTAGTGAAGTTCTTGTCTTGATAAGGGGCTAGTGGCTCCTATTACTTCTGCCACTGTTGATGTTGCATTTTCTGTTATTGGTGTTGATTCTTTTCTTGTTGCCTGTGTTTCTGACAATAATGATTCTGGGGATACTGTTCCCATTGGTGAATGTGTCTCTTCTGCTATTGCCAATGGTGGTTATAGTTCTGCTGTTGACTGGGATGATGATGATGATGATGTTGCTTGTTCCAACACTGCTGTTAATGCTGCACCTGTTTCCATTTGTGTTGATTCAGTGTGGTCTATCTTATTTTTGGAGTGTGATGGTCCAGTTTTTCCATTTCCCTGGTTTTTTGATTCTATAGAAGATTTTTCTACCACTGGCATAATGGTTACTGCTATGTTGTTTCCCATGACTACAATCTGTGTTTTGGTTGTTATTGCATACTTTAATTCTCTGCATAGTTTCTTTCTTTCTGTTTTGTTTATATGCAATCCTAATCATGTGAAATCTTTTCTTCTTAGGAATCTGTTTACATAAAGTACTGTGGCATGACTGTATTGTTCACATGCTTTTACAATGTGCTTGTTCAGATGATATATGTTATAATTTGTCTGTACACTGTCTTGCTGGTAAGGAGCTGTAGACAGTATCACCCTTGTGTGCAATGTATTCCTGATTAACTCTTCTACAGCATTTCTGAAATTATAGGTCTTCTTCCAGTTTCTGTGGGTCATTTGATCCAGCAGAGACTATTAGAGTGTCTTCTTTTCCTAGGTGTTTGATTTTGCTATGAATGTATCTAGTAACTTCATTAAACAACTGATAATTCACTTAACAGGCTTGCGCAGTTTCCGCCATTTTTGTCAGCCAACATACGAACTTTAGTTACTGGCATAGCTGTATTACATTGATTCCTGGTTCCTTTCGCTGCTAATTCCATTTCTGTTTGTGCAATATTTCCTTTTACTGGGACATGTCATGTAACACAGTTATTGGAACATTCAGCAGTGTCACTGTTTTGTTTTTCCGTTTCACCTTCCAAAGACCTCATAGCTCTTAAGATTATAGAGCTCCCTTTTTCACTCTTGAATGCATACAGTAATATATATGTGCAGTAGTGTATATATGAGGGGTATAGTCAAATGAAAATGAGACACATGGGAAGAAAATAAGTACATTGTTTATTATGAGGGTTATTCAGAAAGTAGGGAATGATCAGTCACAAAATGGAAACTACAGTGAAAATCCGATGAAGTTTTGCACATGTGTGTGGGGCAGTGTCTCTAGTGTGCCCATTGATCACATTACATTGTTATTTTTAGTTCTGAGCACACAGGGAGCACATAAAGATACCTAGAACAATAGTGTCTCCTGCCAAGTGTAAGGGCCTGGTGAGAAATTTCACCTGAAGCTATGCAGCCAACATTACATACAGTCGTGTGTTTTCTTCTTCAAGACAATTCTCAGTTGCATTCTGTAGGGGCAATGAAGATGCTCCTCCATCGTTTACAATTGGAAATGTTTGATTAACCACAATACAGCCTGTAATTGTCTCCTTCTGAATTTCATCTCTGCTCACATGAAGAAAACATTTTGGCACAGACATCAAGCTGTAGGCCAGCATAGAGAATTGGCAGAAAGCACTGGTGGCTGCCTGCAATGCAAATAAAACTGTTTTGATTTTGATTGTGGTTTCCATTTCATGTCCTATCATTCATAACTTTCCGAAAAGTCCTCGTATTTCAAAAGTAATCACTATAACTGTTGATACATTTATTGCACTGTGAGACAAGATGGTCAATGTCTCCATGAAAACATTTTTGCAGTTGCCTACAGAATCATAACTGTACCCAGGTAAGCACCTCTTCATCTAAACCAAACTGATGGCCATAAATGTCTTTTTTCAAGTTTCCAAAATTATGGAAATTGCATGAGGACTGTATGGAAGATGTTTAAGGGCTTCTGAGTGAAACTTCTGCAGCATGGTCGAAACAACCTTGGAAACTTATGAGCTGCCCTTACATATCCTCCATTCAGTCCCGATCTCTCTCCATGCAATTTCAATATTTTTGGAGCCCTAATGAAAGATGTTCATGGCCACTGATTTCCTTCAAATGAAGAGGTGCACACCTGGATACGACCATGGTTCTATGGGCAACCACAAACATATATCCATGAGGGCATCAACCATCTTGTCTCACAGTGTGATTGTGTGTTAACGGTTATGGTGATTACTTTTGAAATATTAAACAATTTACTTATTTTTTTCCATCTGTTTTGTTTTTATATGACTGTCCCTTATATCAAACTAGTTTAATGTAACATTTGAATATGTATTATAACATTAATTTCTTTAATGCTGTTGTTCATTATTGTGATACCATTACATTTCTTTCTTTTAAATTAAAAGTACTGTACATTATTTCATAAAATATCATTGTTCATCTAGATTTTAATTAACCAATACATAGACCACATGTTGTATTTCTAACAGCTTTAGAGTAATTTGGACTATCAGTAATTCAGATTTTGACACATCTTGATTAGACAGAATCAGTGAGGTTCCACTGCACTTAAATCTAACATGTTCTGTAACCATTTCCTTGTTTCTTTTTCAAATTCATGCTTTTGCAATGATGAACCCAAACATAACAACCACTGTCTACTATGAAATTGAATGCTGCCTGGTGGCACTATGGAAACTTGACACAATAAGTAAGGTACATAAGCAAAGCAGAGATGGATGGGGAATCATCCTAGCAATGACATGGATTGCAAATGGGGAAATTGACTTACATAATGGACTTTGTCCAAAGGCTGATTGTTATGACCCAGAACCTGGCAACGTGTATCTCGGAAATGGTGATAATGGTCAGATGTTCACACACTACCATTGTGAATATCTATGGGAAGTGATTGAAGGATGGTGGAATCACAAGTAGGCAACATGATGTTGGATGTGCGTGCTTCATCCCAGAATATGGAGATCTCAGGCTTGGCCACTGTGTAAAGCAGGATATGAGGCACTCTGTGGTAAATATGACAACTGAGTACAGTACTGATACAGGCACAACTGTTTCAGAACATATTGTTCAGCACAGATTGTTGAACATAGATCTTTGCAGCAAATGACCCCCCATATGTTCCTATATTGACCCAGCATCATCATAAATTACAGTTGCTCTGCGGATGGAATCAATTGATATGCATCATCTGGTTAAATGAATCACAGTTCTTCTTATACAGGATTGATAATTGTGTCCAGATAAGTTGTCATCCTGATGAACGGCTGCTTGAAACATGCACTGTACACAGATTGGCCAGTGAGCATGGTATTATGCTACAGCACAAATTCAGCTGCACCTTTATGGGATTAGTGGTAATAACTGAAGACACTTTGATAGTTATGAATTATTGAGAACCACCAGCATCTTCCTCATCTTCATTGATGGCAATGTCACCTTGAAGCAGGTTAACTCTCCATTTCACATGGCCATAATCATGTTATAGTGGTTTGAGGAGCATGATAGTGAACTCACATTGATTTTGGGGCCACCAAATTGGCTAGTATGGATCCCATAGAATACATCTGGGACACTATTGTGTGCCTGCTTTGTGCCTTGAAACCACTGACCCATAATTTAGGGGAACTTTTTGACATGTACATAGGCACTTGGTGCCCCATATCTATGGAAACCTTGCAAAAACTTGTTGAATTCATGCCACACAGAATCACTGCTGTACTGTGTTGCAAAGTTGTACCAACACATTGTTAGGCAGGGGCTCAAAAAGTGGAAAACAGGATTCAGAGTAGTATAAGGAAGTATATAATAATTTTATCTCCAGTGTTTGCTTTGTAAGTATATTCTGACTATATTTCCTGCAAATTCTCTTTGACCATTCTGTTTCTCCCATTAACTGTGATTCTTTAGTAAATTCATTATTTTAAGGAAACTGCCTGTTTTATTGTCTATCCATCTGAGTCAGAGGAAACATTAATTATTACATGTAAATCATATGCAACAGTTGATCAAAGAACAAATTTATACACTCCTGCATGTGTTCAGACTAATTTTTTCAACACATTTTCCACTCTGGTGTGGGTATTTTTAAACCATACCTTGTAAGGCAATGAAAATCACCATCTTCTTCATCTTCAACAGTGTGAAACAAATCTCCGCTGCTGCAGTCTCTTCACTTTCCATATTTTGGGAGAAGATAGTATGGACCAAAATAAGAAAAAGTATGAAGGTGGGAGGGTGATCCAACCTGCATGGATACTGAGACAGCTATTAACGTCACTCATGTTCCAGGATGTGCAGCAACAGAATAGTTGGTTGGGATTATCCACAGTTTGGCATTGGCACTTCCTGAGTTAGTTGTCATACCAATGCAGAACTTTGCAAAGTAATTGGTACACAACTCATATGTGATACAGGCACTTTCATTACATCTGACAAGTAATGCTTGAAATGGGTTCAAGTAAAAGGTAGTAGATATATGTATGTATGGGACACACCATGTAGATGGATCATCCATTTGGGAATTATCTGTAGAGTACAGGATTGGGAAATGGAAGCACCCACAGATAGACTGGAGTGTTGTATAGGCTGGATAGGCAATGGGAAATAAGAGTGGGTGATGTAAAATAACTTAGTAATATGAGAACTCCAGGTAGGAATATCATCAATGTAGGAAAAGACAGATTGATATTTATCATAAAGAAGACAAGTTAAATTGCAGACAGGCACAATTAAAAGACAATTACATAAAGCTGTTTTACTGATGAAGGCAGTGGCCGAAAGCTTTATATAAGTGTCTTTTAATTGTGCCATATGCAACTTAACATGTCTTCTTCATGGTAGGTAGCAATCTGTCTTTTCCCACATTGTTAGTAGGATGAGAGTGATATGTCCCCTAGCATGACTAGAGGTAGTTAAAGTCATGGTGAAGGATGTAGTAGGATCTTCTTATGGTTTACCTAGGGGAGTCCTAGTTGATGAGTGGTTACCAATTGTGGAATGTTTGTTGTGATTATGTAAAGGAATGTTGTGGGAGTGCTGCACAGGGTTCCCTCTTCCAGTAAAAGCTCTGGCAAAGTTGTCAACATATTTGAGTAAGTCTTCATTTCTGTTATATATTCAGCAACTCACATGCCAAGACTGTAAAGAAGAACTTAAAATGAGTGTCATCAAAGAGGTATATTTGCCATTACTGGATTCGATGTGGGCCGATATTTTTTATGTATCTATCAGGGAAATGGAGAGCAACATTCAGGAACGTAGTTTGTTTAGCTGAGTAGGTGTCAAAATTCCCATCTCTACCAAGTGTCCAGACCATGGAGTTATCAACAATGGATCTGAACAGGACAGCAAATATTCCTGTAGCTAGGCATTAACCAGTTGGCACCGTAAAGTGTCATAGATGTGCACATGGTGACTGCACACATTCAAAGTAGAACTTAATGACAGTCCAAAATGTGGTTGGTCAAGTGGCGTACTAACAATGTTGTTAATTCATATGTACAATCACTTGCATACTTACAGGTCTTGTTTGTCAAGGATGGGACAGATAGTCAGCTTGGCCTTACAGTATGAATCATTCCAGCATTTTACTGACATAATTTAGTGAAACTGTGGAAACAGTTGGTGGGAAACTCAAAGTTCCATGGAAGCAACACTTCAAAAATGGAGTATGTATCTGTACAAGAGCATAGCATCCCCAGTGACAAACAAGAAGCCTGGTGGTAATGGGATAGGACCTGCAGGAAGGTGACGAGGGATGTGTTGGTTGTATTGGATGTAGGAAAGGAGACTGCAAACAGCAGGTGTGCAATTACAGTCTAAGACAAAAAAAGAAGGAATTAACCAAATAGGATGGAAATCAATGGATGTGATGTCCATGTACAGACAAATAAATTATTATAACTTCAGAAAAACTGGATAATTTACTCAAGAGAAAGAGCCTCACAAACTGAGCAATCAATAACACATGGATTCACCTCTGGCCCTTACGCAAGCAGTTATTCAGCTTGGCATTGATTGACAGAGTTGTTGGATGCCCACCTGAGAGATGTGATGCCAGTTCTGTCCAACTGGCATTTTAGATCATCAGTACCCTTAGCTGGTTGGATTGCTCTGCAAATAATGGTCCAAGTATCCTAAATTGGGGAGCGATCTAGTAATGTTGCTGGCCATGGTACGGTTGCATGAAGAAAAGCAATAACAGATTTCATGGCAATTACAGATTATTTGTCTATGACTAAAAATACGTTTACATATGAATATATATGCAAGCATGCCCCCCCCCCTTCTATACACACCTTGATGGCTTGCCATGAAAGGCAACAAAATGGAGCATAGAATATTGCCGAAGTACCGCTGAGCTGTAAGGCTGCCATGTATGACAACCAAAGAGGTCCTGCTATGAAAAGAAATGGCACCTTAGACCATCACTCCTGGCTGTCAGGCCATATGGAAGATGACAATCAAATTGGTACACCATCGCTGTCATGGGCACCTCCAGACACATCTTCAACGAGGAACCTCATAGACCAGAATAGTAGTGTCTTCAGTAATGATTTCCACTTTGAACAGCTCCCTGATGATCAGCAAAGACATGTCTGGAGACACCCCAGGCGGTGGTGAGATACCAATCTGACTGTCACCCTCAACACAGCTCACAACCAGGAGTGATGGTCTGCAATGCCACTCCTTTTCATAGCAGAACCCCTTTGGTTGTCAGCTGTGACACTTTCAACAAGATAATGCCTGCTTGTCCACTGAGAGTTTCTACTGCTGGTCTTCATGCTTGCCAACCATACCTTTGTCAGCAAGGTTGCAGATCTCTCCCCAGTTCAGAACACTTGGAGCATTATGGGCAGGGCCCCTGCAACCATTTCAGGATTTTAATGATCTAATGCTCCAGATGGACAGAATTTTGAATGATATCCCTCAGGAGGACATCCAACAACTCTGTCAATCAATCTCAAGCTGAGTAGCTACTTGCATTAGGGCCTGATGTGGACTACATGTTACTGAGTTGCTCAATTTGTGAAGCTCTTTCTCTACAATAAGTAATCCATTCTTTCTGAAATTGTAGCCATTTGTTTGTCTGTAAATGTACTCCATGTCTACCAATTTGCATCTCACTTCGTTAATTTCTTCATGGTGTGTCTTTTTTAAGGTTCATATGATTGCTAAAAGTTCCTGTGCAACACACATTATTCATCAACAAATGAGCAATTACTTCTCTTTGTTTGCATCCAGCCTAGACTTTCTGTTAACATAATATAGATATATGTAGCATATAAAAATAACTCCAGAGGTACTGAACTGTAAGGTAAGTAACCGTGCACAGCTGAATTTTTTTAAATATCCATTCCACGTAAAGTGCTCAAAGAAAATATGTCATGCAGTCTCCCTGCATGTGTTTTGAATTTTTGCCTACTGACATCCTTTCTTAGCTTTCAGTTTCTATAATTATTAGAAGAATACACTCAGTTGTCTTTAATTAGTTTGCTGTCACAGTTTTAATCTGTTTGATATATGTTGTGAAATACACAAGCAAATTAAGGAAAATACATGAGCAAGATAAAATTTAATGCATAATGAAGTGTGTGATCTTTGACATGAAACTGACAGCTGAGAGCCACAGAAAGAAATCTCTGACACACACACACACACACACACACACACACACACACACACACACACACACACACACACACCTATATTTGTACACACCTTTCCGCATCAGAACAGCCTGAAGCTGCACTAAGCAGAAATGCATTATGTTCATGATCAATACAAATCAAGAACAAACAAAAATTTATTGCAAATTTAAGTATATTCTTACCACCAACTCTCTGTGCTTGAAAGAATTTTGAAAACAGGAGTGGCCATTTTATTTTTGCAAAGGTCACAACATCTTCTTTCACTTTACTTGCTGGAACTGTGTCTTTGACGTAGTAGCTCTGAAAATTAGAAATTTATTTTGAAAAGTGGACCTTGCTTTTTATTTCAACACAAAATATGTAAAACAGAGTGAGACTGGAATGAACCTGAAGTTCCCTATGTAGCAACAACTCAATTTCCATAGCACCATTACATACTGATATACCACTGAGTTGTTGTATTGAATCATATTATTTTTTTGTTCTTTTCTTTTCTTATCTATAAGCTATATGTAAACTGAATGCGTTATAGGCAGTGTCAAATGTAAATTAATGAGTTGTTTTGTGGCAAGGATAATGTTTTGATACATCATTAAATATCTGTATGAAACAAAGTAAGAAATACGCTCTGCAATTTATTAATTCATATATCTTCACCCTTTTGTTTCGGAAAGTGGTAGCGTACGGACGTATGCTTGGATCCATCATACCAGCATTGCTAAATATGCATATTTTAACCATTCATTAAAAGTATTATAAAAAGTTATTAGAAATGGAAAATTTATTTGCTTGATTATGAGGTCAACTCCTATCTGTTCATCATTTCACTTGCCATCCAGATCCTGCACCAAGAGGCTCAGTGCAGACAAGAATAATGTATCCTGAGGAGCGTTCCTGCATCAACATTGGCACAAACAAGACTAAACACAATGGAATTAATGTGAAGGTAATGACTCAGACTTGATAGGCACCTATTGAACTTGGTTTAATTATACTAAAAATATTCTGCTTCATGTGACAGATCGACAATTTAATGGGTGTGGTGATTATTTGGTACTGCACACTACTGGAAGCAACAGTACATCATTATGCAAATTATGTTCATTGACCATGAATGTAATGATGTTAAAGGTCTGTTGATATTGGTATCAGTTAAAGTTCAACCAAGATTGTGCACATATTAATAAATTACCTTCAAAATTTTTTCAACTATTCTTTCCAATCAATTTTGCAGTTATTTAAGCAATTATTAATCCATTTCCATTTCTACATCCCTATTCATTGTAGATTATTTACTTCCATCTATTTATATATTCATAATTAAATTATAATTTAAATTAAATTTCATACATGTAATGATAGACTAGAATATAAAATAAGTCAGATTTTTACACAATAAAATTACTATACTTCAAGAAAGTAGAAGTGTATACTGTTAAGAATAGGAGGCTTACGTGTTTCCATTCTTGAGTACAATAAACTGGAACTTAACAAGAAGCAGAGGTGAGTATAAGTACACAGCAACGAGGACAGAACATTAAATTATACTGAAACTTTAGATTGGGCAAGAGGAATGCTTTGGTAGCTTAACTACAAGCCAACTACAAAGGAAACAGAGGAAATCCTGATCCAAATCCTGGTCGTGTCACAATTTCCACGCTCATATTGTCATGATGAAACAACAATCAAGTTCAAATCTGAAGACAAGGTCGTCAATGAAGTACAACACTTAGAACTGCAAGAACATTTATTACTGACACCAACATACAGCCAGAGCAGAACTGATCTGCTGTATGGAGAGTGCAGCTATTTACACAAATATCATACACTCCCAAATATACAAACATTGCAAACATAAAATATTTCAAGGATCTTCCAGAAATGACAAATACTAAATTATAAATAATTGCAAGTGATCAGGTGACCCACAGCATGCCAGCCTGTGATGCTAACCACTGAAGGTGCCACAGCTCATGGCAATATGAATGTAGTTTGTGTGACAAGTGTCTATTTGGTCAGACAAAATCACTAATTTTGTTTTATACTACAATTGAACATAAAAACTTTTAGATGATAATGACACTTCAGAACTTACAGTAAACTAACAGCCACAAAGTGTCAATGATACAGAAACTGTAAAAATTAAAAACATATTACTCAAACATATCAATTAATTTTCTTCATCAGCCATTTGACATTATTGCTAGATGAAGTCCACTCATAGACCTGTCTTTGCATTGACATTTCTATATCATCATCTTGTTCTGGTTTTTTTTTTTTTTTTTTTTTTATTTCATGGAATCCAGCAAAGTACTTCCCTGACACATCAACCATGCATACACCTGGCTACCTGCCCTATTTTCATTTCATTTTCATCACTGTCATAGTTATGTCTTCATTTCCAGTGTGTTTCTATCTCTCTCAATAATTCTGATTACAAATCTCTTCATTGTTCATTGGACAGCTCTCAGCTTCTGATTGGTTTTCACATTTAGAGTCAGTTTCTCACTGTCATCAGCTAAAACTGGTAATAGTAATTGCAGACTTCATCTCTTAGGAACAATGAAAGGTTCATTTTGAAAACACTGTTCATTTACCAAACATGCTCCAGGCAATTTCTACTCTTATGTTTAGCACTTTATAAGTTCATTTAACTGTTGGCTCCAGCTGCTCTAAATATAAAAACTTGTCAACTTGATCTACAATTTCATTGTCCATCTACATTACTTTATTTTTAGTGTACTGACTGTACATTGACTTAGACTTATTGTCATTTATTTTCTGTCATTCCTCCAATCTTTCTCTATTAAGTTCTCCCATTTGCTGTTGAAGTTTGTGTATTCTACGGGCAAACAGTACAACGTCACTACCAAAAAACAAGTGGATCAAATATGCTCCACTAATATGTATTCCTGATTTGTGTTCCCAGTTAAAGATCTGATAACTTCCTCCAGGACTGTAGATAACATAGGCAGAGATCCATTCATCATCCTGAGGTGGATGCTCGGGTGAGATAGACCAAACAACACCTTATAATCAGGAGTTCATTTATTCACCTCTTTACACAAGTAAGGCTCACAACAAACCGGATGGCGAAACTACACAGAGATAATGTTTTGCTTAGTTCAGAGATGATGCCCAGATTGATACTGGTGTCGACCTCATCGGCGCCACATAGCCCCCCCCCCCCCCCCCCCCCTCCCCCGCAGTACAGAGTACTCTTGAGAGGCTGGGGGGGGTAACTATGGCATCGGCAGGGGTGGTCCGCAAGAGCCAGACCACAGTCAGCTCGACAGCGTCGTCGGGGAGCTGTGTGGGTAGATGTCGTGAAGGAAGGTCCGGCCACCGAACCTGGAAGTCGTTAAAGTGTGCTGGGCGTCGTAGTGTGTGTGCTGGTCATGCAACAACAGGTAGGCCGGCGGTTTGCAGGAGGAATGGAGTGACGATGACGATGTCTCCGGTGGGCATGGCAAACACACGAAGCATGTCCTGGTCGACGTCGGGCGAGCGGGGAACACATTTCACCCGGTGGCCGGGAATGGTGGAGGTTCTGTCATGAGCACCAGATGAAGGGAAACACACGATGAACAGTGTGTCATTGCGTAGTATTTTAGAGATGTCATGGATTATGTCTGGGGATACAGGCACAAACACCTCGAGCGAGGGCACGTTCAAGAAAGGCGATGGGGGAGAGGTCGAAGGGCCCGGCGGCGAGGGCGTGATCGTAGGCAAGCTCAACGTGGGGAGCATGTGATCACTCGACGGAGTGCGTGGGACCGGAGTAGAGGGTGAGGTTGGAGAAGAGCTTGATGATTGGAGCTGGAAGTCACTCGACTGAGTGAGTAAGTCTAATGTGGAGGGAGTGGTCGGAGCGTCGCGAGCCATGACTGTGAGTGGCGTGGTCGTGGCCTGAAGGGGGGTAGAAGCGGGCTCGACATGAGCAGGCTTAAGTCTGTTGAAAGAGACTGTAACAGCTGAATCTTTTATCTGGATGTCATAGGTGTTGGCTGAGCTCTGGAGAACTGGGTACGGGCTGGTATGTGGGGGTTGGAGTGGAGCACGGACAGTGTCATCTCAGAGCATGATGTACTCGCAATTGTTCAGAGATTTTGGGACGTGAACCTTAGGGTGGGAATGGCTGGCGGGCAGTGGAATGTGGAGGCTGATGAAGTGGTGTCTGACGCGGTCCATGAAGGAAGGTAAGTCAGACTGAGGGAGAGAAGCGGAAGGGCTCACAAATTCGCCAGCGAGAACAATGTTCTGGCCATATACGAAATCGGCTACTGTGCCTTTGAGGTCTTCCTTATAGATCACATGAATGCCGAGTAGCACAAGGGGAAGGGCCTCCATCCAAAGAGAGTCGTGGCATCGAAGAGCCGCCTTGAAAGTGCAGTGCCAGCGCTCAACTAGCCCGTTACTTTGCTGGTGATATGCTGTGGTATGCATGTGCCGGGTGCCGGAAATGTTACAAATCTCGTTGAACAGGGCCGACTCAAATTGTCTGCCCTGATCAGTCGTGATGATAGCTGGACATCCAAAACGCGATACCCATGACTCAACGAAAGCTCGAACATCAGTTTCTGCTGTGATATTGGGGAGGGGGACAGCCTCGACCCAGCGAGTTGTTCGGTCGATAGACGAGAGAACATAACAAAAGCCGTAAGAGGGGGGGAGAGGGCTGACAGTGTCGATGTGAATGTGCTGGAAACGCCCAGGAGGGATCGAAAAGCCGCCGAGGGGGGTTGAAGTGTGCTTGTGTACTCTGCAGCGTTGGCACATGATGCAGGAGCGTGCCCATTGCTGGCAGTCCTTGTTGACATTTCTCCACACAAAGTGCTCCACTACGAGGTGGGCGGACACACAAACACCGGGGTGGGCTAAATTATGCAGTGCGTTGAAGACAGCTCGACGGAGCGTGGTTGGGATGAGGGGGCGTAACGTGCCCGTACTGTCGTCGCACCAGATCTCACCAGAAATGCCAGAGAAGGTGGTGCAGACGAAGTGTAGTGAAGAGGTAGAGTCCGAAATCAGGCTTTGTTTGTCCTCGTCAGCGGGTTGGAGGTTAGGCAGTTCAGAGAGGTCTAACAGTGAATGAACGGCGTCAACTTGTGAAAGGAAATCAGCAACTATATTGTCAGCACCCTTTATGTGTCTGACATCGGTGGTGAACTGAGATACGAAGTCCATGTATCCGAAACGGTGAGGAGGCGGGTCAGCTGGTGGGTTTGAAATGGCCGCAGCCAGGGATTTGTGGTCTGTTAAAAGTCAGAAAGGGCGTCCCTCAACGTTGGTCTTAAAATGCTTGATCACTTCGTAGACCATGAGAAACTCCCTGTCAAACACGGAATATTTCCGTTGTGCATTGGTGAGCTTGCGCGAGAAGAACTGCAGAGGTGAAGTTTGGCCATCGACTGTCTGGCTAAGGACAGTACCAACCGCAGTATCACTCACGTCTGTGGTGATGAAAAGCTGCACATTGGGATGAGGATGCGCGATGGTGCAGGCCTTGGCAAGAAGATTTTTGAGGGCAGTGAAAGAGTCAGTCATAGCAGGGGTCCATGGAATGGGCCGAGATCCAGAAGTCTTGGTGCCTGCCAAGGTGTCTGTCAGTGGAGCCTGAATCTCCACAGCCCGAGGTAGATGACGGTGATAATAATTAATCATCCCCAGAAAGCGCCGAAGCTCTTCGAATGACAAAGATCTGGGTAGGTTTAGTATTGTTTGTACTTTGTCAGGGGGCAGTGAAATGCCGTCGTCAGAGACCCGAAAACCAAGAAAAGTGACAGTGGGTTGATGTAGCTGCAATTTGTCCTGGTTGGTCTCGATGCCTGCTGCCACGAGAGTGTCCCTAACAGTTTGCACATGTTGAATGTTGTCCTCGATGGAGGAACTGAACACAACAATGTCATCAAGATACGCAAAGCAGAATTTTAGTCCGAATAGCACTTCATTGATGAAGCGTTGCCAGGTCTGGGTTGCATTTTTCAGACCGAAGGGCATGAATCGAAACTGAAATAACCCAACTGGGATGGTGATTGCTGTCTTCTCAATGTCTTCAGGACCATGGGGATCTGGTGGTAGGCCCATTTGCAATCAATGACATAGAACGTGGTCGCACCTGCGAGGGAAGTGGTAAGGTTGGCAATGTTGGGTATGGTGTAGGTGTCCATAATTGTTTGTATGTTTAGTCAACGGTAGTCTCTGCACATGCGCCAGGACCCATCTTTTTGTGTGTCATATGAATGGGCGTAGACCAGCTGCTGGCAGAGGGTTCAATGATGCTGGAGCTTAGGGGTTCAGAAATCTGCTTTTTAAGGTCGGAGAGGCACTCGGGACAAAGTCGACGTGGTTTATTGGAGATCGAGGGGCCTGCCGTGAGGCGAAGCTTGTGAACCGTGCCGTTGGTGATGACAGAAATGTTGCCGGTGGCACGGGAGGCGGTTTGTTTACAATGTGAGGCAGGCGGGGCAGGCGAGGTGAGGTCGTGGTGTTCGGAGCCACTCGGCAGATCCGACGGGAGCCGAGGCGGCAATATGTCCCAGGAGTCAATGTGACAAGATGGCCGCCGGCCCAAAGCAGTGGCACCATTGTCGGGTGTGCTCGCTAGAGCTCATGGAGCGTTAGTGAGTCCATTGTCTGAGGGCACGGCCTGTGGCAGCACGATTGCAGGAGAATCGCTAGGCGCGAGTGCACTGTTTGTGTTGTCAGTGGCGGTCACACTGCAGTGTGCAGGAGCTGAATTTGCATAGTCTGAGGTGCTGTCCATGAGGGGAGGGGTAGGAGCTGTCAGTACAGGAACATGTGACACTTGTCGCGCATGTGCACTCACGTCCGGCCGAGTGTCAAATGCTACCGTGTTGGTGGGTGTGGTCCTGTGGAACTGTCAGTACACATTATGGTAGACTTGATAGCACAGTTGTGAGGGGTAGCGGGAGGTAAGCACACGGAGGCTCGATTGCTGGGACTGCAAGCAGATTCGGCACACTTACTAACCTTGCTTTGTCCTTGCTGGTGTGTCTGTAATTCCTTTGCTGCATCGGATAGCTGGAGCCGAGTTTTGTGGAGCTGGAGGGAGAGCTCGAAGTTTTGTTTGTGTAGGCGAGCGACGTTTCCAAGCTCGACAAGGCACTTGTGCATTGTTTCTTGTAACATCGTCGACAGAGCTGAGCATGTATGGATGAGATGAGCCGGGACCAACGTGTCACGCGGGGGTTTGCTTGACAGAGCACAGGGGAAGTGAGTTTTGGATGGGTGATGAAACACGGTGTTTCACACTATGTCCAGTGAAAGTTTGTGGTGTCGCAAGAAGTCAATGCCTAGTATAGGTTCCTCAATATTGCACACTAAAAAAGTCCACTCGAGTTTGCAGTTTGGGGAGAGTGAGACGACGTAACATTGTAGTTTAGTAGAATTCACAGCTTGCAGTGAAGTATGATGAGGGTGGATGTTCAACGATACTAAGGATGTAGGCAGCAGCGAAACATCGGCGCCAGTGTCCACTAGGAAAAAGTATCCCGACGAAATGTCTTCAATATAAAGTCGTCCGTAATTATCCAATTGCTCCTGGACAGAATGGAGCACTGGGAGGTGCCTGTCATGTTGTACGCAGGAGGCGGCACCCGGACCTACCTGCAATTTGCATTTGGGTAGCAGCAGGGTGGTCTGCAGTTCCGCGCCTCACCAAACCGTGTGTGGAAGTAACAGTATGGGTAGTGTGGCTGCATTTCCTGCGGAAAGTTCGTTGCCAGAGGCAGTGGCTGAGGTTCAGTGGCCGCAGCCATTTCGTTTGCAGGAGGGGGCCTGACCGAGGGCAGAGCCAGTGACGTCCCAGCTGTTTGTATACTGCGTCCCGGAGAGAGCGGAACAGTCGGTACAGTGCGGCCCCAGCCGCATCCAGCCGCAGGATGAGGAGCCTGAACCTGAGACTTGGTAGGTAGGCAGTGGTTGGCGAAATAGAGCAGTGATGCATCATGTAGTTTGTCAGCAATTGTCATTCATTGTTCGACAGGTTTGGGAGACCTCTGAGCCAGAGCAAAGTGGATGTGGGGAGGTGATTTATCTGTCCAGATGACGAGGAGAGCTGTGTCAGAGAGTAGATCGTCACTGACCAGGGCCCATAGCCGTCTCCAAAGTTGTGAAGGTTTGTCATTGCGTAGTTGCTCGACATGGAGCGCTTGCCATATTGCTGTCTCAGTTGCGCGTGCAAGCCGACGTAGAACTGTCTTTTCGGCTAGAGTGTACTGGGTAGCTGAGTCCAGGGCATCAACCAGGTCAGCAATCAAGTCCTCCTGGTCGTGCAGGTGGGTGATAAGCCACAGAAATCTGGTTGATTCATCGAGTTTGAAATGGTCAAACACTTCGTCCACAATTTTGAACCAGGTTGTTGCCCTGTCGGGATTGAATGGCGGCAGCGCCGGTAAGTATTGTAGAACCTTCGGAAGAATAGGGTGAGTTGAATTCGTCAGGGCACTGCCTGAAACGAGCTGTTGTTGCTGCAGTATTCCAGGAGAGTGTGTCTCCAGGGTATGTGGCGACGACAGCTGGTTGGGTGGCAGCGTGAAGGTGACGCGTTGTGGTTGAGCGTGATCCATCACGACGCAGAAGGCCAGCGCGGGTGAGACACCGTAATGTGTCAATTGCGGTTGCGGAAGTTTGACACATTGTGGGTGTGTTCAAATTGACGTGTCGTGGAAGACTGACGTGGATAAAGCACTGAGATGTGCTGAGAATTGGAGCGGAAGTTCGACTGGAGCTGGCGCGGGGGCGACAGTTGAGGAAAAGTTCAAAGTTTTAAAAAACGTGCCAGTCCGCGGAAAACTCGACGTGCAATCAGAGTCAGCACCACCTGTTTTGCAGGGAGGCTGTGGAGGTGCGGACTGTCCAGAAGCACAGTGAGAAAAATGATGTGCAACATTGGGCAGAATGTGTGAATGTTCACTGTTCATAGTCACTTCACTCAAAACAGTGTGCAGATAAGGTGAATGTCGTGGCACAAACCACTGAGGCATAGCAGTAGGACGGAGATGGAGGTCAGGCACAGATAACAAGCCATTGTTCCTGTTGCAGGCCGAGGTACTGAAGCAGGAAGGCATGAGCTGATGCTGAACCGAGGCAGGTGCGGGCGTGGTTGGATGCTGAGGAGGGTGACCTGTGAACAAAGCAGTTCCGGCCACGTGGCAGGAATCCACATGGTACTGCATGGATTGCGGCATGGCAAACCATTGTCCTTGCGGTGGTAGGTTATCCAACGAAGCATTTGCAGAAATCGGCATTGATCCTCCACTGCACGGAAATCCGTAAGAGGTAAATGCACCGTCGATGAGGGAGGACACATGTGGCAGGAACAAAGGCATCTGATAGCCAGAGTCATGCACACTTCTAACCTCACTTATTGTTGCAGGCACGAAAACATCCAGTGAAATCGGCGTAATTGGCAAATGAGAGGCATCGTGTTGCAGTCCTGGCGGGAGTACATCGCCCGCAACATGATGCATGTTGATCACAAAATCCGGCATTAGGCATTGGGCCAAAGCCATTGTTTGAATGTTGTGTTGATATAATACACGCGAAAATAACTGATGCGGAGGCTGCGGACACAGTAAAACAGCGAAAACGGAGGACATTACAACTCAGGGTCACCAGTGAGGTGGATGCTCGGGTGAGATACACCAAGCAACACCTTATAATCAGGAGTTCATTTATTCACCTCTTTACACAAGTAAGGCTTACAACAAACTGGATGGTGGAACTACACAGAGATAATGTTTTGCTTAGTTCAGAGATGATGCCCAGATTGATACTGGTGTCGACCTCATCGGCACCACAATCCCAATACACTGCTACTCAGCTTATAAGGGGTTTAAATTTTAGCAAGTCAAAGAACAAGGGATAAGCAAAATGATTCTACAGCTAAAAAACAAACACTCAACTGTTAGGATTGTCTTTCCAGCACAGTAATTACAAAATTGCACAAATGCTGTGGTTAAACCAATTACACATCTCATCAGTCGTAGTATCAAGGAAGGTATGTTTCCTAATGAACTGAAAATGGGCATTGTCAGACCAATACAAAAAGAGATCAAAGAAGAAAGCATCAAACCACAGAATAATGTCACTGATTCCTACATTTAGTAAGATTTTTGAATCAGTGATGCTAGCACAGTTTAGTATCTTTTTCACTAAAGTCAGTCTCTTGACAGAAACCAACATGGATTTTGTAATGATCACACCACCCGAGCATACTGTAGGCATATTTTTAGATCTCACAAAGGCTTTCAATCTGGTCATCCATGCACTTCTCTTGCAGAAACTGAGGAAATACAATATCACACACATATCTCTTGAACTCCTATCTACTTACCTAAAAAATTGTGAACAATGCTCAGATACAAATTATCAAAATGTGATAAAAAAATTAACATTTGAGGGAATGAAATATCACACATATATCTCTTGAACTCCTATCTACTCACCTAAAAAAATTGTGAACAATGCTCAAACATAAATTGTCAAAATGGGGTGAGAAAAATCAACATTCAGTCTGTTACTAAAACAGAAATGCAGAGTGTACTGCAGGGGTCAATATTGGGACAATTTCTTTTTCTTGTGTACCAGTATGTAAATGATATTATACATCCTTCTGATCCCTGTATAATTGCTAATGCTGATGACATTTCTCTACTATTTTATGGTGACAATGAGGATGATATAACATATTTTTTTACACATGGGATATCTGAAGTACCATAAGCTTAGGCCTATACCATAGTTACCGGTGTTCAAATCAGACAACTCATGTCACAGATGTGTAGGAAGTATTTGTGGCAATTCACATACAGACAATGAAGACAGTAATTTCATTGGTCTGCATTTGGATGGGAAAACCACGCTAACTACATATGCAGGAAAATAAGCAGGACATTTTAATTGCTTAGCCAACTGTCCAAAACTGTATGTAATAAAATTCTAAACACAATATACTATGGGAAGAGAATATGTCACTGAGACCCAGGATCTGAGTTGGGGGACTTATGTTAGTACCTGGGAAAAAGCAAGTGAAAGGAAAAAATGAAGTACAAATTCTTACAAAATAAAATTCAAAACTATTGGAAAATTTTGCTTATTAATCACCAAATATAGTGATACTATCACCTGTAATAAGTACCAATGATGTACAATGTTCTTAACTGAGAGAACATAGTTTTATGAGACATGTCCATGTTATTTTGGTGCTATGCAGGTAACATTCAGGTACAAGTAAGTACTTTCTCTACACAAATTTTTAATATTTCTTGCCATTATCTAGTACATGACAAAAATGGCAAACTACAGGTACAACTTCACTAGAAGCATCTATAAAGTAGAGCCATCTGGGATTTTTAGTTGCAAGGAGAATAGCAATGAATGGCAAAATATTTTTGATATCTTATGACATATATTTCTGGGCACACTTTACATTTCATGTTATAGCTTTCTTCAAACCGATACTGAACTTATTTAGTAGTCTATGTGAAGTGACAGGGAAGGAAGCAAGTTCAGTTTGTGAAGACATAATTCTTTTTCATCTGGATGGGGGGAGTGGGAAGGGGGGAGGCAACAGCTTATCTCCACTACCCCTTATAGGTGGTATGCCGCTGTGCAGGTGAGTGGTAACCACGTATGTGTTAGCCCATTAGAGATCAGAAAAAGCAAAGAAGGTTTAAGTTTCATTTTTCATTGAATTTTTATTAGAAGTGGAACATGAGTCCAGTTATCGCAGTATTGCCAGTTCTGTGTTAATTGGATTCATGTTCCATTTCTAATGAAAATTTCAATAAAAAGTTAAACTTAAACCTTCTTTACTTTCTCTGAGCTGTGTTACTCCTGACTATGGATCTTCCACCTTTGCCAACTTACTCACCACATAGAGGTCACAATGATAACATTACATCAACTTAATTATTTTTGAGATTATAGCAATTATCAACTAAAAAAGACAAATGAAAATTATTTTTCCTGTAGTCAGCCCATTAATTGAATTAATATAATATCTCACACCCTCTCCCCAAAAAATTGTTACCTCCCTGTTACACATTTCATACGGTTTTTTTTTTTTCAGAAAAAGTAAAAGGAATGTAATGAACAAATCATGAAGGGATTATAAACAAAAGAACAAAATAAGTCATCTTGGTAAGAATTTTAATAAGTAGAGCCTGGGAACCTAGATGGAGACATACCATGCTTGACAACTTTCGCCACACCAATATGAGGCCACAAGCATAAAGAAACCATTGATCTCAAGCTGACTGATTGTGAATTGAGGGTAAAAATGTGACGCAGTCACATACCATTTATAAGCAGAAAGCCCCTACTACAGTTTGAGAGTTTCTGCCAGCAGATGAGCCTCAGGTGTCGGGTCAGCCGAAAGCAGAAAATAATGTGATTGTGCACTAAGAAGGACTTGCATTCTTACCTGTACGTATCTCTGGACTTTGGTAGTTAGTCTATCATGGCTTACATGTACCTATGACTCAAAGTCACTTACGTGTAATGGAAGCTGAGTGTTCGATTTGAGCAATAAGAAACAGGCTTCTTTTCATGATTCAAGTCAAAGTGATAGGCCAGGCAGGTTATTTGTTCTGGTAATATGACTGTCTAGTAAGCCTCATCTATGTTCTATGCTCATTGAAATTATGACCCAGTGTCTGTGCTCTTTGACATGTTCATGTAAACTCAGGAAGAAGCAATAAAATCAAATCAAGGTCCCAATGCAGAAGCTTGTTTCTTCATTCCTGCCTCCCTAGCCTGATACCCAAGTCTTTCTGTACTGTCTCCAACCATAGAGACCTGATAAACCTCAGCTAGACCCTGTCACCAACTTACTCCCTTGCAGAAAGCCACTCGTGCCAAAGAGTTGGTAGACCTGAAAAATCCCACATCACATCCTGTTCAACTGAGGGTTCACATAAGTATGTTACTACCCCTGTCAGGTGATGACAGGAAGGTAAGGGTTGAACATCCTACTGATGACAAGATCATTACAGAAAAGTAACCTTCTTGGCAGTTGTTTTAATTGATTTACGGAACTCATGGAGAATCTTGATGTGAATGGTTAATTTTCAGATTACTAATGTAAATTCAGATATAAAATGACATTGATTAAAGTTATACTTCATGAATAACATACACAGGCATTTCATTCTTCTAATACTCTTACAAATTAACTGACATGTTCATTAATCCACTGTTCTAATTTTACAGTCCAAAAAGTAATGAGTCATCATTAGCAACTGTAGTCATCATAATAAGGATCATTAATACTGGCAGTAAAACTGAACATGCATCACTGTATAAGTGATATCCATCATTCATGGAATTGTCATAATTAGTGAACACCAATATGAAAGAAATGAACTACCATATCAGAAGCCAGACACCTCAATGTAGACAGGCACAGAAAAACAACAATCCTATCCTGGGTCCACAAAGAATCACAATGATAATAATGAGTAGAAAATTTGTCTTAAATTGAATAATATTTTAACAAGAATGAGGAAATGCAACAACTCACCTATAGCCATAATGCCCCCTTCCCCGTTTCGTGATCTCTGTCATCCTTTTATTCCTCATTTTGCTGCTATTATGTCTCCAACTCTCCTCTCCTGCGTTATTTCCCCACTCCCACTTTCTCTCATACATCTTATCCCCTCCCATTTGACACGCACCCTCCTCTCCCATGCAACTTCCTCATATCCAACACCTTTCATAACAATTCACTGTGATCACAGTCACATTTGGGTGTACGTAATATTGTGTGTGTGTGAGGGAGGGGGGGGGGGGGGGGGGGGGGGATTTGGTGAAAACTACAAAAGGAGTAAAAATCTTCTTTAAGTTTCAATAAAAGACATTTTATATGTACTATCAAACAACTGCTACACATTTTATTGCAGCTCTTTGGTGGTCTGTATAAAAATCTCTGCAAAATAAGTGATAGTTTGAAAGCTAGTAAAAGTATGAGCAATTACAATGCACCTATGCACCACACACCAATCAGCTACAAGTGTTTGGTTAACTTTCCTAGTTTTTGTTTATCGTTTCCATCCTGAAATTTTCATTATTGTAATACAGTAACATACTTCACTTAAAAAAAGTGCAGAACTAATATATACACACAGAATCAAGCCTAGAACATACCTTCTGATAAGCATCCAAAACAAGCCTTCCCCAGCGAGGGAGTATATTATCAGGGTCAATCTTCCAAATGTGAGATGGTATGTAATTGGGTAACTGTGTGGACAGAATTCTTTCATCCATATTTGTTCCATACTCAATATAATACTGTTGAGCTGCCATCATTGCTATATCACTTTCCTGCAGAAAAGATAATTAAAATTTTGAAGAAAATTATTATCATTGATCATAATGCAATTTAAAGTTTTCTTTCACAGAACCTTCAACTTTCCAGTTGATGTCACATTAGGGACAGAAGTCACTAGTTATTAAACTTATCATTTATTCACTTCGTCTATCTCTTTTTTAAAAAAAGTCTAGTGACTGATTGTCAGATAAACAAGATTGAATATGTTTCCAATCTAGTTTATATGCCAATTAACTGGTCAACTACATGGCGAATTTTTAGATCATCATATATACACTATATGAGAAAAAGTCGACAAGTAAAACTGAAATTTCAAGAAGTTTCAATATACTTACAAATTATACACCAATTATAAATCACATACTGCGTAAAACCCAAGGTTCATCAACTACTGTACTGAACATAAATATTAATTTTGTAATTGAAAAAAGGAAATTTAACCTATATAGATGGTTTTAATTTATGAAGATGTTATTGTTAATCAGTGCTGTTTTTCTGGGGGAACACTGGGGGGATGTGTACTACTGAACTTTTTTATCGACAAAGTAATTTTTTTACAATGTTGAGAACTTGGAAGAGTGCCAAAGATTTATTTCACGGATGTAAATTTTTTGTTCCATTTTTTCGTGCTGGTAATTGCAATACGAACGATACCAGTGCAGTTTTGGGTGGGAAAATCGATGTCATTGACTGTTTCAAGCATTTCAAAGCTGTGGCAACCATTCTCGACAATCACATCGCTGGCAGCCAGTTCTCCAAGAATGTAGTGCCCTCGCCCGCTAATAGTGGGTAATGGTAGTGCTAAACGGATATGCATACACCTTAAATCGCATGCTTCATTTGAGGAGATGTAAACTGAAGTGTTTGATATCACGTTCTCTCGTATGTTTGTGTGTTTCCCGATATCGCCTGCTTCATTCGAGCTGTAGTAAAGTCAGCTGAAGAGTCCTATACTTTTTTTTTATTTTTATTTTTTAGTTCGATATGTTGATGACGTTATGGCTAAAAGCAGATGGGTGGTATCCTATGCTTCAGTTATAACTAATTTTCACTGCATTATATCCCATGTCAGAGTACCCTCAAACTTCTTTTTAGAAAAAAAGCACTGTTGTTAATGTAATGGGCAAGTATCAACTCAAACTAAAAGTATTCAGAAGTATTCAGTGCACAAAAAAGTGGAGCACAGATGACACGTAGCATGCAGGTTCATCATTACACCTGTTTCACATACCTCCTTGAGGAACAATACAATTTAGTAATATTCTCACAATACAAATACAACCCCCTCCTTTTGTTTCAGAAATGTAACACATTCCAGTCACATTAATGTGACCCCCACCCTTGTTCACTGTCATGTCATATGGCAGCACTAGCTTTGGAGGGTATGTAAAATGTGCTGGAAAACAGTGCAGTCATTGTCGTAAATCGGAAACAGCGATTTATATGACATCCAACAGGGCATGATCATTGGATTTTGGGCCAAGGTTGGAACAATTTCCAAAATGGCTAAGTTTATAAACTGTTCATGTGCTGCCACAGTTAAAGTACAACAATGAAAATAATGTGATTTTGACAATCAAATTTAATTTGATAGATGAAAAGTCTACTCACCAAGCAGCGACAGGAGAACACACACATAAAAAAGGTTTTACTTATGCAAATGCTAGGAGCCAGTGGGTCCTTCTGCTGGCAGAAGGGTTGAAGGGGAAGGAAGATGGATGAAGGAACAGGACTGGAGAGCTTTAAGGAAAGAGTGGAGCTCTGAAAAGTTACCCAGAATCCTGGGTCAGGGAAACTTACCAGATGAGATGAGAAGGAAAATATGGTTAAAGTATACTCTATGTGGCAAAATGGTACTATCCAAAACCAGCACCATGGCAACTGTAATGTACCATGGGCCATAGATTACAGAGGTGAACAATGGTTGCAGAGATGTGTACAGGTGAAGAGATGTGCAACTGTCGAGCAACTGATTACCCAGATGAACCAAGGAACTACCAACAGTGTCTCCTCAATGACCATTCAGCAAATGTTGCTGCATGTGGGCCTCCACAGCAGGTGCTTGGTTCATGCACCCATGCTGACTCCTGTTCATTGGCAAAGATGGCTGGAATTTGCACAGCAATACTGCAAATGGACTTGCACTGAGTTTCAATGGGTGGCCTTTTCAGATGAATCATGTTTCATGCTCCACTGAATTGAAAGCAAATACACTGCAACAATCATCAGAACAGTCTGGACTTAAGGAGGGAATGTTATGGTCTGGAGAATGATTTCTCAGCACTCCCTGGGGGATCTTGTCATTCTCAAAGGTACAATGGATCAACACAAGTATGCATCTATCCTTGGGGACCACATCCACCACTATACGCAGTTTGTTTCTCCTCGGCACAATGATGTCTAATAGCAGGACAATGCACTGTACCACACAGCTCACAGTGTATGTGGATGGTTTGAAGAGCACTAGGATTAGTTTACCTTGCACTCCTGGCCACCAAACTTCCCAGATTTCAACTCAATTGAGAATCTGTGAGACCACCTCAATCAGGCTGTTTGTGTGATGGATCTACAACCGAGAAACCTAGTGCAGCTGGTTACAGCACTGGAGTTGGCATGCCTGTTGGTACCTTTCACAACCTCACTGTCTCTTCCTGCATGTAGTGCAGTGGTCCATGCTGCAAATGCTGGTTAATCAGGCTTTTTTGACAGGCGGTCACATTAAGGTGACCAGATAGTGTATGATAAACATTGGTCTACATCTAAATCTACATCTACACTCTGTAAATCACCATGGGTTGTCTGGAAGAGAGTACATGGTAGTGTACCAGTCATTGTGGTTTCTTCCCGTCCCATTCAAGTATGGAGTGTGTGAAGAATATTTGAAGCCTCTGTGCATGCAGTAATTATTCTAATCTTATCCTCACAATCTCTGTGTGAGCAATACAGGGGGTTGCAGTGTATCCCTATAGTAATCATTTTAAGCATGGTTCTTGAAAATTTGTTAATAGACTTTCTCAGGATAGATTATGGCTTTCTTCAAGTGTTTGCCAGTTCAGTTCCTTCAGTATATTTGTGACACTCTCCCATGGATTAAACAAACCAGTGACCATTCGTGTTGCTCTTCTTTGTATATGTTCAATATCCTCTGTTAATCCTATCTGGCATGGGTCCCACACACATGACCAAAATTCTAGGATGGGCCACATGAGTGATTTGCAAGCAATCTCTTTTGTGGACTGATTGCATTTTCCCAGTATTCTACCAATAAATCGAAGTCTACCACCTGCTTTACCCACGACTGAACCTATGTGGTCATTCCATTTCATATCCCTACAAAATGCTCCACCCAGATATTTGTATGAGTTGGCCAATTCTAATTATAGTCGTTGGATACTACATTTTTTCATTTTGTGAAATGTAAAAGTTTATGTTTCTGAACATTTAGAGCAAGTTGCCAATTTCTGTACCATGTTGAAATCTTATTAAGATATGACTGAATTTTTATGCAGCTTCTCTCAGATAGTACTTCATTGTAGATAAATGCATCATTTCAAAAAGCCTGATTTTACTATTAATACTGTCTGCAACATCACTGATGTACAACGTGAACAGCATGGGTCCCAACACCCTTTCCTTTGGTGCGCCTGAAGTTACTTCTAAATCTGATGATGACTCATACAAGATAACATGCTGTGTCCTCACTACCAAAAAGTTATCTTAACCAGTCACAAATTTCACTTGGTCCCCCATATGATTATATTTTGACAATAAGTGTAGGTGTGTTACTGAGTCAAATAAACACTGCTTCTACCTGGTTGCCTTGATCCAAAGCTTCCAGTATGTCCTGTGAGAAAAGTGCGAGTTAGGTTTTACGTAATCGATGTTTTCAAAATCCATGCTGGCTGGCATTGAGGAGACCAGTCTGTTCCAGATACCCCATTAAGTTTGAGCTCGGAATACATTCTAAGATTCTGCAACAAACTGATGTCGAGGATATTGGACTACAGTTTTGTGGATCAATTCTACTACCCTTCTTGTAAACAGGTGTGACCTGTGCCTTCTTCCAAGAACTAGGCATGGTTTTTTGTTTGAGGATCTAAGATAGATGGTGATGGGTGAACACATCTGCAAACTTAGTATAGCATCTGACATGGATTCCATTGGGGCCTGGAGCTTTGTTCAATTTTAATGAGTCCAGAATTTTAACAATTTCAGCTGTTTCTCACCACTGCTGACATTAATACATATTTCAGTCATCTTTTCAGTGGTACAAGGAAGAAATTGGGGCACTTCTCCTCAGTTTTCCTTTGTTAAGGAACATTTGAAAATGAAGTTAAGTATTTCAGCTTTTGCTTTACTACCCTCATTTTCAGTTCCTGTCTCACTCACTAGGGACTGAACACTTACTTTGGTGCCACTAACAGCCTTTACATATGACCAGAGTTTCTTTTGGTTTTGTGAAATATCATTTGATAATAGTCTACTATGGTAATCACTGCATTGCTCTCTTGATAGCAAAACACATTTCATTTAACATCTCTCTATCTAAAGCCCTACAGTTTGTTTTACACTTATTATGCAGTAATCCCTGTCTATTTAGCAGTTTTGTTAGAGTGACTGTATACCATAGACGTTCACTCTCATTATGAACTGTTCTACTGGGTACATATCTAACCATTGCGTGGTTGCATGGTCAACTATTCTTACTTGAGCCTGAGTTCCTCTACTTGCTCCTAACCTGTGCTGAAAGCTTCAAGGTCCTCACTGAGATATGACATTACTGATTTTTTTTATCTAATTTATTGAACAAAAATATATTTCTGCTTGTTTTAGTTGTCCTTTGTACCTTGGTAATCATTGTTGCCAGAACCACATCATGGTCACTGGTACCAGTTTCGAAGTGGGCATCCTCAGAGAGGTCAGGTCTATTTGTCGCCATTAGATCCAATATATTTTCATCATGAATGGGATTTCTAACTACCTGTTCTAGGTAGTTTGCAGATATGACATTTATTAAAGTTTCACAGGATGTCTTACCATGCCCACCATTAACAAAATTGTAATTTTCTCAATGAATTGTTGATAATCAAAGTCTCCAACATTGATTACAGTACGATTTGGGAAAGTACATAAAGTGAACTGAGGTTTCTCTGAAGTTTTCAGTTACATCATAAGATGAGTCTGGTGGGCAATAGAAGGATTCAATAATCATTTTATGCCCACCCCTGATACTATATCTTGCCGAACAATCTCACATGTAGCTTCAATTTTTATCTTGGTGGATTTCAATTTTTTTTCTACTGCGACAAATACACTGCCTCCATTTCCCCATTGTCCTTTCCTTTCAATATGCAATTAAATTTTTCCCAAAAATCTCATTGCTATCAATTTTAGGTTTCAACCATCATCAGAAGACCACTGTGATATTGTTATTTCATTTTTCAGTGGAAAATTGTGAAGAGAATAAATTTCTAGCTACCATAAAGTAAAGCTTCTAGGTACAGCTGCAGGTACATTTGTGTAAACATGAAAACTGTAAAATTATGAGAGTGAATTGCTGACCAGTATTTTTAATCTTCCCCAACCTATGTTCCTCTTCTCCCTATGGAAAGAACTAATATCTCTGAAAGCTATGATCATGCCAATGAATTTTATACGTGTCTATTGGTAGTACGGTTATAATAGAGGGAAACATTCCACGTAGAAAAAATATATCTAAAAACAAAGATGATGTGACCCACCAAATGAAAGTGCTGGCAGGTCGACAGACACACAAACAAACACAAACATACACACAAAATTCAAGCTTTTGCAACAAACTGTTGCCTCATCAGGAAAGAGGGAAGGAGAGGGAAAGACGAAAGGATGTGGGTTTTAAGGGAGAGGGTAAGGAGTCATTCCAATCCCGGGAGCGGAAAGACTTACCTTAGGGGGAAAAAAGGACGGGTATACACTCGCGCGCACACACACACATATCCATCCACACATATACAGACACCTTGCAATGAGAGGTGGTTGAGGTTTGCTGGAAAGGTTGTGAAGGGTGAGTGAGTTGCCTTTCCGGAGGTGGGAAACCAGGAGATTGGATAGTTTTTTGAGGTGAAGGGTGGCATGCTGTTCTAATTTGCGGTTGGCCTGTAGGAGGATGCTCTGAATAGCCGGTGTGGATGTGGGAGAGGAAAGATTGAGGACTTTTATTAAGGATAGGAGTTGACGGGTGTGTTCATTGGCTGAGTTGATGTGTAGGTGAAGGATTAGGTGGGTGAGGGCAATGGATTGTTCAGTTTGGAACTGGTATAGGGACTGATGGAAAGAAGGGTTGCAGCCAGAGATGGGAACTTTAAGTGTGAGGCATTTGGGGGTTATGCCAAATGTCAGACAAGCCTGAGAAAATAAAATATGCGAGCGTAATCTGGCTAGGGTGAAGGCATGTTTGCAGAGGGAATGTAAATAAAACTTAATGGGGTCATTGTGGGGGTGTTGTGAGGGTGACATGGTATTAGAAGGTGGAAAGTGTAACATGAAGTTGAAATGAAAATGAAAGATGAAAATATATGGGGAGAGATAAGGGTGAACTAGAAAGTAACTGGAGATCTGGTATGAAAAAGGCGAAAAAGTGTTGGTTAAGTTGATCCTGTGGTGAACTTGGGTTGGTAGACAGCAATGTGCATGAAGGTTAGGTGGTTGTGTTGCCGCTAAAACACGTTAAAGGACGGAGAAATTCGGGAAAATTTCGAAAAAACGTGTAAATGTATTAAAAGGAGTGGTGTTGTGGTGAAAGATTACGAAAATGGGGTTAACAATTGTCTGACGAAGAAATAATGACGTTAAAACCTGTGGGGAGCGGCTAAAAATGATCAGTGATGTGCGAAAAACGGAAGTGGAAATAAATTGAAAGTTATTAGAACTAGCCGAAATGGTTTTTTAATACGTGAAAGCAGCTGTTATTGAACTAGAAACGGTGGATTTTATAGCAGCGGTAGTGTTGAAAGCGGAAAATAAAATTTTTTTTGGTTATGGTTTGGAAGTGGGTTACGTATTATTGAGTATATATAGGCGGGATAAAATTGTGTTACGGTAAAAAGGGGAAGGTGAATACAAAGTGAGACTACTGGTAAAAACAGAAAGAGAAAATAAAGAAAAAATAAGACGACAGGAAAGATTTCGAAATGCAACAGCGACAATAACAAACGTAATTGTTGGGTTCAAATTAATGATATGGTTATAATAGAGGGAAACATTCCACGTGTCTGTATATGTGTCGATGGATATGTGTGTGTGTGCGCGAGTGTATACCCGTCCTTTTTTCCCCCTAAGGTAAGTCTTTCCGCTCCCGGGATTGGAATGACTCCTTACCCTCTCCCTTAAAACCCACATCCTTTCGTCTTTCCCTCTCCTTCCCTCTTTCCTGATGAGGCAACAGTTTGTTGCAAAAGCTTGAATTTTGTGTGTATGTTTGTGTTTGTTTGTGTGTCTGTCGACCTGCCAGCACTTTCATTTGGTGGGTCACATTATCTTTGATTTTAGATCTATTGGTAGTACTAAATATTTCAACTTCAGAAGGTAAATAATTGCCCATAATCTTGTTTCATAATTTCATAATATTTGTTCAAAATCAGATAAATCTCTCTCTTTGCTTAGCTGATCACTCTTCAACACTCCTGCTTTATATCATACAGTGGGCTATCTTCATTTATCTTCTACCTTGCACTCTCTACAATTTGACATGTAATTACCTGACATATAAAGATTATCTCAACAAACTGAAAATAAAGAAAGATAGCTAAACCTTCAATCGACCAAAGATGTTAAACATGAATGAAGTACGTATAGCAGTAACATTTCCCAATTCTGTAAGTAAACAACAGGTCAATTGATGCAACTATTAGTGATTTATGAGCTCAATAAGTTCAGTAAAAGTTTCAATGATACAATATTTTACCTTGTCACACCTGTATTCCCCAAACATAGCACCACGGACCACCTGATGGTATATCAGATTTGTTGCAACACTATCATCAGCTGTATTGTGCCAGGGTGCAAATATTTCTTTGCGGAAATACAACCTCCATTGAGCATTTTTCTCTGGTACTCCCTTTTCTTTTGCATACTGTTCACATTGAGAAATGACATCCATCACATGTTCTTTGGTGCTTCCTATTGAAGTTACCTGTGGACCAAAGGCAACACAAAAATTAACAAATAAATATTTAAGGCAGTATTATAAGATTCAGGATTCTTTATTAACCAGTTACCACCTGAATGGAATAGATTCTATCATGAAATAAGCTGTGAATAGCATGAGTAACTGTTCCAACAATAACCGTTAAACATTAAGCCTACATTCATATCCATATTTTCCAAAATTTCATGTCGGCATGATTTCACTCCAAAATTTCTGTCAATTTTTGAAACAGCTGTTCCAGTGAACAATTATCAATATCAGTTTTAAAACTATTAAAATCTGTTGACTGAGTACATTGTGGTAGTTCATAATTAAGTTTTAGACAATGTTATTTGGTGAGATATGTCAGTCATGGTCACTCTATGACTTGAGAGACCAGTGTCCACTTTGTCTTTAGTGGTACGGCTTAGGATTCTCTTCTGTTTCACAAACTAACTTATGTTGATGTTAACATAAAGTAATATCATACAGATAAGAAGTTTCACAACAGTAGGTAGCTTTTAGGTTGCTAAAAATATGACTACAGTGCTCCTTATGATTGACTTTGCACATTATTCTGACTACTGTTGTTATATTTTCAGAATTTCACTGATTTGATAAGAATGCCTCCAAATTGGTATTCTATAATAAATGTGTCCCAACTATGCCATTTTCAGGTGATCACTATTGATTACACCAGCCAGTTTCCACATGAGGTAACACATTCAAACTGTTCTCCCGCAGAGATGACAGGTTCCTCCCAGAGATAATACATTCATCCCAGTTTAATGTGCTGGCCGTATAGAGGCCTAATAATTTTTCTGATTTTCTTTTTACAGCTTTACTTAATCTGAGAATAAGTTCCTGTGTTATCTTTGGAGTACACAGAGATTCATTACATGAAAAGCACTTCACTGTCAAGTTCCAGTTTTGCATGATGTAATTCTATGCCACAATGGTGTATAAAAACCATTGATGTGTCATCTTAGTAACATATTTGCTCCTTTTTTGCTAGGTAAGACATAAATTGCAACTATGAGAATGAATGTCCCAAGATATGAGCTCCTCCAAACAAGAATATCTGTTTCTAACTGAGACAAAGAGTCACCCATCACTCAACTGAGACTTGATTACAGTTAGAGATAGGTTGTGTTTGACACAAGTCTCAAGTTGTGCAAGTGGAATATAAAGGGGCAACAGTCAAAAGATTTATTAAGTGTGTAACCTGTAACTAATTCAAGGACAGCAACAGTAATGCTTTTATCTTGCTGGAAACCAGACACATTGTTTGATAGGATATTAAGCAATTCGGAACAGTTGCTCAGTTGAGTCTGTGAAACAGACTTCAAGATTTCTTTAAAGTTTGTAGTTTTGGGATAGATATCTTTCACCCATTTTGAAGAAATAACTTAATAAGAAAAGGGAACAGATCTCATGCAATGTTCTAAGCATCTTTAAAAATAAATATAACAAAATGGCTACGATAATCTTCTTCTTTACATTACAGCCTTTCACTTACCTTATCCATAACAGAAACAAAAACTGAGAAGCCAAATGTGTCAGTCAAACCAATATTTTGGCTCAGATTGTCACACAGTTCTTCTGCTGTGGTTGCTGAATCTATTTCAACATTTTTATATGAGCCATCCATAAATGTGATTTGAACAATCATAGGCTTCTTTGCTTTGGTTGCCTATAAAATAGAAAGGAATTTTACAATTAAAAATTCTGAATCCTCAATTTTCTATTATAAACTAGAGGACTGAAAATAAATGAGTAATGCCATTACAAAGATCATCTCTGGTGGCATGTCAAATCACCTTACATGCTGATGATGGTATTACTGAATCATGGAGGAAAAAAGGAAGATTAGGATTTAATGTCCTATCAATGATGGGATCATTATGGATGAAGCACAAACTTGGAATTGGGACATAAATCACATGTGCCTCTTTCAAAGGATCCATGCTGGAATTTGCCTTAAGCAATTTAGAGAAATCACAGGAAACCTAAATATGAGTACCAGATATGGATTTGAACAAAAGACTTCCTAAATATGAGTCCAATGACTTACCAGTGCACCAATTTGCTAGGTAACAAATCATGATCTGGATTCTTCAAGACACATAGAATGATTGATAGGCCATCATTTGACATGGTGCTCCACTGCATACTGTTAACAATGGCATGTGCACAAGTCACAGGTTCCCAGATATGTGAGTGGCTTAAAGACATAGTCCTCAACAGCAAGTGTTCATCAGAGACAAGGGTATTGTTGGAAGATCCCAAAGGAAGTGTGATAGGACAGCTCTCATTTTCTATATCTATAAACGATCTAACAGAAAGGATGAGCAGAAATCTGTGGCTGTTGCTGATGATGCTTTGGTTTTTCAAACCAACATCTCAGTTCATGGAATAAACACTAGAAATAGGAGTAACTTTCAAAAAGATTTAAAGTCATTTACTTTGGTTCAGAAAGGTGTCCACTATTCAGCAACACACATTTTCAATAACATGCCAGTAGCCATAAAAAGTTTAACTAATAATAAACGTCAATTTGAGAAGAGTCTAAAGGATTTATTGGTGGCAAACTCCTATCCACTGATGAAATGCTTAGCAGAACTGACTGATATGTGTGTGTTATTAATATTATCTCAGAATGTGAATACTATGTACAGTCCAACTTCTGTACACATTTTGTACAGTTATGCAGTCATTGTAAATAAGTGATATACAGCCCTTTTTTATAATGCATGCCTGCAATAGCCTATGCAACTAAGTGTATTTTTTTTGACTGATTTCACATCCACAAGGGTAATCCCATTTGCAACTGGGATCTGTGGAAGCAACATTAGCATTTCTGATCTTATTTTGAAAATATTTATTGTGTATTCTTGTTTTCTGACATATTCCACATCCCAGAGGACTCCTCACTATGGATCAGTTGGAATGAAAAGTACATCTGATCTAATCTGTATGTGGATGTATCAGCATGGAGTGACTGTAGGAGGATACAAGGTGATTTTACTAAAAAATTTTAGTTGGTGTTATGAATGGCAGCTTACTCTATATGTAGAAAAATGTAAGTTAATGCACATGAGTAGGAAAAAAATTACATATTATTTGAATATGGAATTATTAGTGTGCTGCTTAACTCAGTCATGCTGACTAAATATCTTGGTGTAGCACTGCAATGAATATCGAATGAAACAAACACGTAAGGATGGTGGCAGGAAAGGTGAATGGTCTACTACAGTTTATTGGGATAATTTTGGGAAGGTGTGGTTCATCTGTAAGGAAAACCATGTACAGAGTGTTAGTGTGACCTATTCTTGAGTATTGCTCAGACAGTCTACTATTGAAAATATTAAATTTTTATTTAGTTGAACCAATACATACATATGAAATTATCTGTATGCACCACACTAGTTTCTAATGAAAACAGATTATGTTAATAATAGAATTAATGTTGAATGATATTTTTTAAAGAAGTATGCTTATTTGGAAAGTCATCCAACAACTTGAGAGTGATCTTGCTATACACACTCTTTATGTAATGCTTTTTGGCAGCAATTCTTGGTTGGCTTCCATGTTGTATGGCTGTTTTCTTAAAGAGTGTGTATTAACTGTACTGGGATAATGTCAAATATAAAGAAGGAATAAAATCTATAAAATAAAAAACCATATCGCCTTTGTCACTTCATTTAAAGAATAGATGACTTGAAAATGAACCCAAAAATACTTTTCGCAGATGTATTTTCACTTAGACTACTGTTCCAAAACTGTCAAGGACTGATGGAAACACAGCCGCAGGTAGGTAGAAATAATAATAATAATAATATAGCTAACTCTAATTCTTATTTCAACTCAAGATATGAGAGCATATGTCACAAACCATGACACTGGAAATACTTTTGAGATTTGCAAAGTAATATTTTAATCATCAGCCAGCACATAATTAAAAATGACATGGGTTTGAACCTAGGTGACAAGAAAATCTTAAAGGCAGCTGTGTGCAGATTTTTAATTAGTATAATGCAGATAGTGAAAATAGACAAAGGCAACTGTCAAATTAAGGACAATTTTGAACTTCATTAGTGTCCTGTAAAAAGAAAAGGAAGGAGTGACACTACCTGACCTGTCGTATTTACTGAGTTCCAATTAGAAATAGCTCCTACTGAAGTGATGTTTGCAGTAAACAATGTGGAAAACAGAACTCTGCCTGACTGCAACATCAATGTCTACATGAATATCTTTTTTGATGTCCTGAAGCTTTTGGGTCAGGAAGCTATAACAGTTTCCCCTTTCACAGCGAATCGGTTTCACTATCATGGAACACCGTTCAGATAAAACTTTCATGAAATCACAGTTAACATATTTATTGCTGTGAGGCTGCTGGCAGACATAGCAGAATTTCACATATGACACTGGTGGCAGCCACACACTCCATCTATTTAACACAGTTTATCTTTTGATGGTGTGTAAAGTTGCAAGAAGCAAAGGTTCATATACTGAACAAGGTATTGTACCCAATTTCCTGTACAATGGCATCAACTTAATTAATAAATACAAATTAATGCACTGTACTGGATTATATACTGTACTAAACGTTGTCGAGCATGTGGGGCCAGCAGGGACACTGTACCAGGTGTGAACCACTGCTGTGCCTGCCAGCAGCCCTGTAGCAGTTGACATGTTGAACAGAAGTCATTCCCCAATCCTCTGACTCAGTTCAACCTATTAAGCAAGCAGGATTCTGAAGTGACACCATATTCTACAACAAGTCATATGAGTGTTTTGTAATCTGTCTAATTTGTAGACCATATTTTTGACCTTTGAGAGAATATCAAGACTAAGTGTAAGGATAACTAGATCCACATCTACATATACATTTATACCCTACAAACCACAGTGGCTGAGGTTCTGGCTGTTACAGTCTTCTTTCCATTCCATCTGTATATGGAATACGAGAAGAATGCTTGATTAAATGTCTCTGTGGATTCCTCACTTAAAAGCGCTTCTTGAAAAATCTATAGGCCTTTACAAATGTCTGCTTGTGTCTGTGTATGTGCGGATGGATGTGTGTGTGTGTGTGTGTGTGTGTGCGAGTGTATACCCCTTTTTTCCCCCTAAGGTAAGTCTTTCTGCTCCCGGGATTGGAATGACTCCTTATCCTCTCCCTTAAAACCCACATCCTTTCGTCTTTCCCTCTCCTTCCCTCTTTCCTGATGAGGCAACAGTTTGTTGCGAAAGCTTGAATTTCATGTGTATGTTTGTGTTTGTCTGTGTGTCTATCGACCTGCCAGCACTTTCGTTCGGTAAGTCACATCATCTGTGTTTTTATATATATATATATATATATATATATATATATATATATATATATATATATATATATAAGGTGTATGTGCGGATGGATATGAGTGTGTGTGCGAGTGTATACCTGTCCTTTTTTCCCCCTAAGGTAAGTCTTTCCGCTCACGGGATTGGAATGACTCCTTACCCTCTCCCTTAAAACCCACATCCTTTCGTCTTTCCCTCTCCTTCCCTCTTTCCTGATGAGGCAACAGTTTGTTGCAAAAGCTTGAATTTTGTGTGTATGTTTGTGTTTGTTTGTGCATCTATCGACGTGCCAGCACTTTCGTTTGGTAAGTCACATCATCTTTGTTTTAGGTGTGTGTGTATATATATATATATTTCCCATGTGGAATGTTTCCTTCTATATATATATATATATATATATATATATATATATAAAAATAGAAGGAAACATATATATATATATATATATATATATATATATATATATCACTCAAAAATTGCTTGTTACATCACAAAAACACAGTACACAGTAGTGTATTTGTTTGCATAAGCTGGACATATTTTAAATAGTGAAAATGCACTTTAAATGGCACATAAGGTAAAATCTTTAATAAGACTTGGCTGTGGTAGTCAAAAAATCTTCATGCATTGCCCTTTTTACAACTAAATGCATTTTCTTTAATATCTCTCTACCTCTATCACTATGTTTTGTTTTACAGGTATCATGTAGTACTGGCTGTTTCTACAAAAATGTATTTACAGAAACTGTACACCACGAAGAGCCCCATCATGATCTGTTCTACACAGTACATATTTACCCAGAGCTTAGTCAATTATTGTTCTAAATCTGAGCTCAGTTTCTCTACATGCTCCTGCTCAGAGACAAATATTTTGAAATCCTCCTTGAGTTATGAGACTACTGCCTCATTATCTATTTTATAGAACATGTTTATTTTTCACCTCAATTATTCAACTTTCAGTTCATCAGATTATACAAAATTTAAATGACAAAATACTGTTAACTGGTATTTTCTGTGAAATGTCAAAAGAATTTAATTTCACAGTCCTCAGCATTTTTCTACAAAATTTCAAATATCATGTCCTCAGATATATTGCTCATAACTGGTTTACATCCTATCTAACTAAAAGGATGCGGTTTGTTGCATTCAGAAACCTGGAAAGTTTGCACAATGAAACAGCATCTTCAGAAAGGGAATAGTAACTACAAGTGTACAATATAGATTGACATTGGGTCGGTTCTTGCTATATACAAAGGAGCTTCATTGATATACCCAAGAAACAGAAATTTTTCTCTTTACTGAATATGCACATATTATGATCAGGTATAATGCAGTACCTATTTTAAATGAAAACAATATTTTCTTGAAAAGTAGCAACTGGAAATGGACTGTCACTGAATTAATATAAAACGCAATACATCCAATACAGCACTGCACAAAACCTGACCTCACCAATAAAAATAATTTATGCAGCTGAATTAATAAATGAAGTTGTTGTTGTTGTCGTTGTCGTTGTTGTTGTTGTGGTCTTCAGTCCAGAGACGGGTTTGATGCAGCTCTCCATGCTACTCTATCCTGTGCAAGCTTCTTCATCTCCCAGTACCTACTGCAGCCTACATCCTTCTGAATCTGCTTAATGTATTCATCTCTTGGTCTCCCCCTATGATTTTTACCCTCCACGCTGCCCTCCAATACTAAATTAGTGATCCCTTGATGCCTCAGAACATGTCCGACCAACCGATCCCTTCTTCTAGTCAAGCTGTGCCACAAATTTCTCTTCTCCCTAATTCTATTCAATACCTCCTCATTAGTTATGTGATCTACCCATCTAATCTTCAGCATTCTTCTGTAGTACCACATTTCGAAAGCTTCTATTCCCTTCTTGTCCAAACTATTTATCGTCCATGTTTCACTTCCATTCATGGCTACACTCCATACAAATACTTTTAGAAATGGCTTCCTGACACTTAAATCTATACTTGATGTTAACAAATTTCTCTTCTTCAGAAACGCTTTCCTTGCCATTGCCAGTCTACATTTTATATCCTCTCTACTTCAGCCATCATCAGTTATTTTGCTCCCAAAATAGCAAAACTCATCTACTACTTTAAGTCTCTTATTTCCTAATCTAATTCCCTCAGCATCAACTGATTTAATTCAACTACATTCCAGTATCCTCATTTTGCTTTTGTTGGTGTTCATCTTCTATCACCCTTTCAAGACACTGTCCATTCCGTTCAACTGCTCTTTCAGGTCCTTTGCTGGCTCTGATAGAATTACAATGTCATCAGTGAACCTCAAAGTTTTTATTTCCTCTCCATGGATTTTAATTCCTACTCCAGATTTTTCTTTTGTTTCCCGTACTGCTTGCTCAATATACAGATTGAATAAAATTGGGGACAGGCTACAACCCTGTCTCACTCCCTTCCCAATCACTGCTTCCCTTTCAGGCCCCTCGAGTCTTATAACTGCCATCTGGTTTCTGTACAAATAGTAAATAGCCTTTCGCTCCCTGTATTTTAGCCCTGCCACCTTCAGAACTTGAAAGAGAGTATTCCAGTCAAAATTGTCAAAAGCTTTCTCTAAGTCTACAAATGCTAGAAACGTAGGTTTGCCTTTCCTTAATCTATCTTCTAAGATAAGTCATAGGGTCAGTATTGCCTCATGTGTTCCAACATTTCTACAGAATCCAAACTTATCTTCCCTGAGGTTGGCTTAGTTGAGGAGTTTTTAAGATATATGGGCAAATTAGACTTAGCCTGGGAAAGAAATGAAAGGCAAGATAATACTAGAAATAGAAAATTCAGAGCTTTCAATGATCATTTCGAACATAGGGATAGGAGGGGAGATTTTAGAAATGAAAATTATAGGGGAGAGTATCAAGGGAACAGTAGATTCAGAAATGATGACAGAAGAAATGGGGACAGAAATGATAGGCACAGACCATAGAACTGAAATTTTGAACCAAGAAATAGGCAGTGGAGACAAGGTCAAGGAAATAATGGTAACAATTTTGATAACAGAAGGAATGGTCCAGAAAACAGGCCTGCCTCCTTCGGAGCCTGGCAGAGTGAGGCAAATAGAAATGGTATTTATAATCAGGCACATTGTGGTGATTTCAGAAGGGGAAGGGGTAGAACAAACAGGTCATATCAAAACTATGTATCCAGAAGACAACCTGAAGTGAACATAATGAATTTTGATAGAGAATTTTTGGAGAATTTTTTATCTGAGAACAAAGATGAACAAAAATGGAAAAGAAAATCTGAATTTAAAATAGAGGAAAACATTTTGACAAATCTCTTTGATAGTAGTAATGTAGTAGTAGTAGTACTGATAGTGATGAGAACAGATCTGATGAGTATGGTTTAGTGAAAATGTTGAGTGATTGTGAAATGGGTGAAAAAACTGATACTGGTGATGTATGTATGGAAACTGATGATCAAGTACTTAGAAATGAAAGTGAGGATGACAGTGTTATTCCAGATAAAATTTCAGTATGCAATAAACAGGAAAAATATGACGATGTAGAACAGAATGATCATAGTCTTGAAGTTGTTTGTGTATTTGAAGAAGTGTGTGAAGATGGAAATGAATTTAGTGTTGAGAATAATATTAAGTGTGATGATAATGTTCTTGATGATAATGATGAGGTTGATGATACTATATTGCTCACAGAATTGGATGGAATGGTACATGCAGAAGTTAAGGTTGATGATTGTATGCTGAATGATTCTGGAAATTCTGATGCAAGCTTAAGTGATTATTTTGAAACAAGTAGAAAAGTACAAGATAGTTTAATCTTGTCAATAGATGTTCAGTGACATTGTGTGTGAATGTAGTGGCTATAGTAACAGATGTAACCATAGTAACCAAAGGTTTAAAATCATAAATGAAATTTGTCAAAATGTGTATTTAGGGAAGAAAAGTTGTTTTGCAAATTTGAAACAGGCATCTAACAGTAATTCAATCAGTGAATGTGTACAAGTAGTGGAGGAAGGGAATGTGTGTGTGTTGAAATTAGTAGCTTGCAGACAGATTTGAGGGGCATTTGCAAAAGTAATTACCCAGTCAGTGAAAGTACTACAAAACCAAATGAACAACCAGCAAATAATAAACTTGTGCTGAAGAATTTATACTCTAGCTACACAGCCGAATCTGTGTTGTACACCTCGTCATGCCATGCTATGAATATTTTGATCCAGTAGTAATGAAAAACTAATTGAAAGAAAATTACAACTCATAAGAAGTGCGATTAATGTCCACTGCTTTCTGTAAATTCAAACACTGAGAAGTGGAAAATCGGATAACTGAGCACATTTGAAGCTAATACAGTAAAATTTTTTTTTTTTTTTATAGTTTACATTTATACATTTTTTGTGAACATTCACGTATTTGCCTATATTTTGTCTATTCATAGAGTGGGGGTTGAAAAGTGAATGTTTGAACATTTGTGTATGCTTTTACTTGGCATAGATTGGATGTTGTTTAATATTTATGTAGAATAATTTGAAATTGTTGAAAACATACATCCAAATGCATACACATTTGTATATCCAAATTCCAAAAGGTTATTTGGACTTAGGAATGTTACACAGCTGAAATCTTACAGACAACCTTAATTACCCATTTAGCACCATGATATTTGTTCTTTGATGTTTGACACACCTTTGGAAATTTATTTGATAAGCATCTTACATTACACTGTCATATCATACAGTATACTTTAGCAAACCCTATGGTACATACTTTAACCCAGGGAAAGTGATGTAACTAATAGAAAGAGATTTATTCTAATCTCTGTTATCACTGAATATTTGAATTTTTTAAATTCTTATATCCATCATGAATTACGAATTAAAAAGTGATTTGAGGAGTTGAAATAGTTGAAACTACATTCTGTGCACTGTATAGTCAAGGCAAAATCTGGGGGTGAAAATCCTCTCAGAAACATTTTTTTCAATAATTTTGTGGTGAAATGTAATGGGTAGGGCATCTGTGGTACTTTCGTAGAGACACCATGTTGCATATGGTGCCTTACCCCAGCTAGTGACTTCAAGTTTATTTTCTGGAATCACTTCTCTTCTACTATCCTTTGCTACTGTGTACCAGTAATATAGGAACAGAGTAATTTAGTATATGGTCCATGTTGCAATCCAGCTATTGTAGGAAATGAGAGCAATCATGATAGGATCTGACTGACTGTTTGTGCAGTATGGATATTAAATATCTGACAGATGTTGTTCAAAAATATTGTTTGGTACCCTGAATAATGAATATAGCTACCAAAGCAAACCCAAACATATGTACCATAACTCCATTACACTATAACCATGTAGAGTTCCATTTTCAAAGAAGAAGGCAAGACATAAACACAATCTCCATATTTATTCTTTCAAGACTATGAATTCTGATGAAACATGTAGTGACAGACAACAGTTTTGTGAGGACAGTAAGAAAAGATGCTATTTCAAATGATGACAACCTCAAAACATCCTGTCAAAACTTCCTCAGGAGGTTACAAGCTCTTTTTTGCAATTTGGGGGTGGCGAGTCCAAGGCTCCAAGCTGGTATGACTCTTTCTTTTTTCAAGTCGCATCCTCCCTTACTTTTCTGTCCAAACTGACCCTTCTTCCACTATCCATGTCCTCCAATAGTTATTAAGTCAATGATTGGTTAATAGAGAGAAAATATTGTTTAAATGAATACAGCTGGTCAGAAAACGTAATAATGCAACATATGTATGATTTTTGAGGAGAGTACGTCTGAAGTTTGCTTATGATGTCTGTGCAGTTATAGTGAAGTACTGTTACTTTACATTTTGGATATTATACTCTCATTGTGCTGATAATTTTGTGAAAAGTTGAGGAAATGTTTAGAGTTGGTGTGAAGTTTACTCGTGATGTCTGTACAGTTATAGTGAAATTCTATCTCTTTACATCTTGGATGTGATTACAGTTAGGTTAGACTGTTTATTGTCTTCTATATGTGTTCTGATTTAAACATTAAGACTGAATAAGGATGCTAGTTTGTGCGGTTATTATACCAATTATGTGAAAGTCACTGGATACAATATCGATTAACTGTCAGATATGAAAATATTCAATGTCATGATCTTGTCTATATTATTCATTGGAACTACTGTGTACATGGCAAAGGAACATTTCTCAGAAAGGAATTTATTATGTTTATATTACTTGAATGGCTCCATCTGTGGAGTATGAAGAAAATGGAAATTTATGTTGGAGATAGTTATTGGGAAAGAAGTGTTTCTGATTCTCAGGTTTTGAGATTCCTGCAGTTTTTCTTTTAATGTTATTTCTACTGCCTCAAAGAGCACTATGGTCAGCCACTGGAAGTCTTGTTTACTAATTATTTTACCTTTAAGATTATAAGATAGGGATGATGTTTGTTTCATAAATGGTATCAGTATATAAAGTGCTCTTTTTCTAAAAAAAAAAAAAAAAAAAAAAAAAAAAAATGTTGAGGGTACTCCAACAGCAAATGCAAATGAATAAAGAACAACAAAACAGAGGTGGCAATGAATCGCGATGGATCATGGTAGCGGGACCGTGGAGACGTCTATCGGTAGCTCGTTGGTTGAGCGTCCGCATATCCGTTTAGCACTACCATCGCCCACTATTAGCGGGCGAGGGCACTACATGCTTGTCGAACTGGCTGCCAGCGATTCAGTTGTCAAGAACGGTTGCAGCAGCTTTGAAATGCTTGAAACAATGACATCGCTTTTCCACCAAAAACTACACTGGTATTGTCTGTATTGCAATTACCAACACGAAAAAATTAAATAAAAAATTTAGGCCTGTGAAATAAATCTTCGGCACTTTTCCAAGTTCTCAACATCGTAAAATAATTACTTTGTTGATGATAAAGTTTAGGGGTATGCATCCCCCAGGATTCCCCCAGAAAAACAGCACTGAGTATATATTATACTATCTGTTTGATGTAGATTTAAGGTGTTATGTATATTACTTTTGTCATAATATCTGTTCAAATTGGCAAACTGCTCAGCTATAATAAGCCATTGCTTTTCACTACGTGTGTGTGTGTGTGTGTGTGTGTGTGTGTGTGTGTGTGTGTGTGTGTGTGTGTGTGTGTGTGTGTGTGTGTGTAGGTTTCCAAATACTTCAACTTGAGATTTCCACAGGCAAGTGTTGGCCTATAGCCTGAAACTGAAAATTGTCAATCTTAACATATGAATAGATTGTAGGATTTTAAATGGTTACATTCTTGTATGACACCAATCTAGAAACTTGTATATATTTTCTCCAACTGAAATACTTCACAGAATTAGGTTTATATCTAATGGGATGTACTTAATGAAAACCAGTTCAATTTTATGTTTTTATATCAACTGAATTCTGATGGTCATAAACAGTTCCTATGTAATAAGTAGCAAAGGCAAAGCTATGGCATGAGGATTTATATTCATGGTAAAGCTGTTGTCCTTGCAGACATCTGATTTCAGATGGAGCCTAGATCATTCATTATTCCCTACATGATAAGGAAATGAATTAATCATACTTACAGAATGGCTGAACTAACCATTTTTAGTCCTAACTTTTGACCCATTCAAATGTAACCTGTGATACTTCACCCATTGTCCTAACCTATGTTGAACCCTTCCCTTACCTGTGTCCAATTTTCTTTGCTGTCTGATCTTATGTAGCTGCATCATGTCTAATGTAATGATGATCAACGAAAAGTCTGTCAACTGGTTGTGAAGCAGTATATGTACTGGAAGTAATGTGCTAGTACTTAATTTATCAATGTAAATCTGATTCTATGGTTGCATGTGGCCATGTTGGCTCACAGTCTCTAGGTGGAAGATGCTGAAAATTTGGAATGACAACATTTAAACTATGAAAACATGATATCTTTGGCAATTATTGTGGGCAGATTCCTTTATCCGTCCTTGTGGTTTCCTGACCTGAAATGTTCATGTGGGTTCAGTCACTCTAAAATCTGAGTTCGACTTTTGGACTTTTGGTCCGTCAGGTGGTACAGTCATTATTTCTTGGTGTATTTCAACCGTTGAAAACTGACATAATTTTTCCATAAAAACTGATGTCTGAAAGGCCAACAATTACTGTTTCTTGTCCAGCATGAAATGGGAACTGGATTAATTTTCTTTTTAACATTTCATATTTGTATAGATCTAAACTTGTTTTATTCCTGTGACTAGTTTTAGATTTTTTGGTATGCCTACTTGTTAGGAAAGATAGCTAAGCAGATTAAATTTTGAAAATGGATTTTGTGTATATAAAACAGGAATTTATTTGAGTATTTGATGTAGTATAAGTAGTTTCATAACAGGAATTTAATTGAGTATTTGATGTAGGATAAGTAGTTTAATTTTTTTTTTTTTAAGTTGTGTATGTAAGCTCTTAACTCAGAACATATTAAGTAGTAAGTAGTAAGTGAACAGAATTACAGGGACATTGGGATACCCAGGGTAAATATGGGTAATGTAAGCCCAAAGCTATTTCAATCATTACTGTAGTAATGCAGGAGTAGGTTTAATAGTGAATAAAAAATAGGAATGCGGGTAAGCTACTGCAAACAGCATAGTGTACGCATTATTGTGGCCAACATAGACACAAAGCCCATGCCTACTACAGTAGTACAAGTTTACATGCCAACTAGCTCTGCAGATGGCGAAGAAATTGAAGAAATGTATGACGAAATAAAAGAAATTATTCAGATAGTGAAGGGAGACGAAAATTTAATAGTCATGGGTGACTGGAATTCAGTAGTAGGAAAAGGAGAGAAGGAAACATAGTAGGCGAATATGGATTGGGGATAAGAAATGAAAGAGGAAGCCGCCTGGTAGAATTTTGCACAGAACACAACTTAATCATAGCTAACACTTGGTTCAAGAATCATGAAAGAAGGTTGTATACATGGAAGAACCCTGGAGATACTAAAAGGTTTCAGATAGATTATATAATGGTAAGACAGAGATTTAGGAACCAGGTTTTAAATTGTAAGACATTTCCAGGGGCAGATGTGGACTCTGACCACAATCTATTGGTTATGAACAGTAGATTAAAACTGAAGAAACTGCAAAAAGGTGGGAATTTAAGGAGATGGGACCTGGATAAACTGAAAGAACCACAGGTTGTACGGAGTTTCAGGGAGAGCATAAGGGAACAAATGGCAGGAATGGGGGAAAGAAATACAGTAGAAGAAGAATGGGTAGCTTTGAGGGATGAAGTAGTGAAGGCAGCAGAGGATCAAGTAGGTAAGAGGACGAGGGCTAGTAGAAATCCTTGGGTAACAGAAGAAATATTGAATTTAATTGATGAAAGGAGAAAATATAAAAATGCAGTAAATGAAGCAGGCAAAACAGGAATACAAACATCTCAAAAATGAGATCGACAGAAGTGCAAAATGGCTAAGCAGGGATGGCTACAGGATAAATGTAAGGATGTAGAGGCTTATCTCACTAGGGGTAAGATAGATACTGCCTACAGGAAAATTAAAGAGACCTTTGGAGAAAAGAGAACCACTTGTATGAATATCAAGAGCTCAGATGGAAACCCAGTTCTAAGCAAAGAAGGGAAAGCAGAAAGGTGGAAGGAGTATATAGAGGGTCTATACAAGGGCGATGTACTTGAGGACAATATTATGGAAATGGAAGAGGATGTAGATAAAGATGAAATGCGAGATACAATACTGCGTGAAGAGTTTGACAGAGCACTGAAAGACCTGAGTCGAAACAATGCCCCCGGAGTAGACAACATTCCATTGGAACTACTGACGGCCTTGGGAGAGCCAGTCCTGACAAAACTCTACCAGCTGGTGAGCAAGATGTATGAAACAGGTGAAATACCCTCAGACTTCAAGAAGAATATAATAATTCCAATCCCAAAGAAAGCAGGTGTTGACAGATGTGAAAATTACCAAATTATCAGTTTAATAAGTCACAGCTGCAAAATACTAACGCGAATTCTTTACAGACAAATGGAAAAACTAGTAGAAGCCAACGTAGGGGAAGATCAGTTTGGATTCCGTAGAAATATTGGAACACGTGAGGCAATACTGACCCTATGACTTATCTTAGAAGCTAGATTAAGGAAAGGTAAACCTATGTCTCTAGCATTTGTAGACTTAGAGAAAGCTTTTGACAATGTGAACTGGAATACTCTCTTTCAAATTCTGAAGGTGGCAGGGGTAAAATACAGAGAGCGAAAGGCTATTTACAATTTGTATAGAAGCCAAATGGCAGTTATAAGAGTTGAGGGGCCTGAAAGGGAAGCAGTGGTTGGGAAGGGAGTGAGACAGGGTTGTAGCCTCTCCCCGATGTTATTTAATCTGTATATTGAGCAAGCAGTAAAGGAAACAAAAGAAAAATTCGGAGTAGGTATTAAAATCCACGGAGAACTAATAAAAACTTTCAGGTTTGCCGATGACATTGTAAATCTGTCAGAGACAGCAAAGGACTTAGAAGAGCAGTTGAACGGAATGGATAGTGTCTTGAAAGGAGGATGTAAGATGAACATCAACAAAAGCAAAACGAGGATAATGGAACGTAGTTGAATTAAGTCCAGTGATGCAGAGGGTATTAGATTAGGAAATGAGACACTTAAAGTAGTACAGGAGCTTTGCATTTGGGGAGCAAAATAACTGATGATGGTCGAAGTAGAGAGGATATAAAATGTAGGCTGGCAATGGCAAGGAAAGCGTTTCTGAAGAAGAGAAATTTGTTAACATCGAGTATAGATTTAAGTGTCAGGAAGTCATTTCTGAAAGTATTTGTATGGAGTGTAGCCATGTATGGAAGTGAAACATGGATGATAAATAGTTTAGACATGAAGAGAATAGAAGCTTTCGAAATGTGGTGCTACAGAAGAATGCTGAATATTAGATGGGTAGATCACATAACTAATGAGGAGGTGTTGAATAGGATTGGGGAGAGGAGAAGTTTGTGGCACAACTTGACTAGAAGAAGGGATCGGTTGGTAGGACATGTTCTGAGGCATCAAGGGATCACCAATTTAGTATTGGAGGGCAGTGTGGAGGGTAGAAATCATAGAGGGAGACCAAGATATGAATACACCAAGCAGATTCAGAAGGATGTAGGTTGCAGTAGGTACTGGGAGATGAAGAAGCTTGCACAGGATAGAGTAGCATGGAGAGCTGCATCAAACCAGTCTCAGGACTGAAGACCACAACAACAACAACAACAACAACAACAACAACAACTGTAGTATCAAGGTAAGAATGGATGTGACATAAAAATTCTAAGTAAAAATCATTTTTAGCACTTGGATGATCAGCCCAAAGAGGCATTCCACTCTGTTTCTTTATGGATCTGAAACTTGTAGTGATTTGATGCGATATTTCTGTACCTTATTTCTATATTTTCACGTTTATGTACTAATTATGTTTGATTATGTTTAACTAATATTTTGTCTAATCTAGTTGAACCTGGTACAAAATAATTTCTGATAATTTTACATATTTGGTTGAGAACATAGTTCAAATTTCATTATGATGTATGAGTACAATTCATTCTGGAGATTAAGCAGAAATCTGATCTCATATCTTACATAAATTGCTTGTCCTTCCAATTGATTGCAAAGTGAGTACTGTTAAGTTGACCTGCCAGAAAAGGTTTTGTACAACTTTTTGTTGCACAAACCCTTTTTGGGGTGTTGAAATGTAACAGTCCATTTGAAACCAATTTAACAAACACATATTTTTCAACGATAAACAGTAATTTCTGATGTAGGTGTGCAGACAAACGTGTACTTGTGGAATGGATACAAGGAAACCAGTTATTATATTATAATTGCATTGAAGGGTGTAGGTCCTGAAATTGGTAGGAACATTCCCCGAAACATGAACCTTTTTTTAATTGATAAAAATAGTAAGAAGACTGTTAACACCACATATCTGAGTATTTATACACGGTTAAGTTATTATATACTTGAAAATTCAATTTTGTATTCATTCTATAAGAGCTATTGTAGTTGTTGAAATGTGTCATTGGTTTTAAAATGAGAGCTTTAATTGTAATTTTGTTAAATAGCCCTTTTTTAACAATAGCGAGGACTAGGATTGCTTGGAATCATATATATGTGTGTGCGAGTGTATACCTGTCCTTTTTTCCCCCTAAGGTAAGTCTTTCCACTCCCGGGATTGGAATGACTCCTTACGCTCTCCCTTAAAACCCACATCCTTTCGTCTTTCCCTCTCCTTCCCTCTTTCCTGATGAAGCAACCGTTGGTTGCGAAAGCTTGAATTTTGTGTGTATGTTTGTGTTTGTTTGTGTGTCTATTGACCTGCCAGCGCTTTTGTTTGGTAAGTCACATCATCTTTGTTTTTAGATAAATTAATAGTAGCTTTTTCATGATAGAAACTTTTCAATTTGAGATTCTTATCTACTGTTTCTTATCTACTGTGATCAATATACCACCTCCATTTTCCAATTGCGTACCATTTTAATACCCACTTGGATCTATGAAAAAATGTTGCTGTTGTCAATTTTGCGTCTGGGGTGGCAGATTCTGTTGCAAGAGTTCAGTCGATATGTGTTGCAGTAGCCACCGGAAAGATTGCGGGAGGCGCACATTGGCATGGCACGTCACAGACAGTAGTTGCCGCAAGTAAAGTCCTGTCCACAAGAGGGCACACGAGAGTTTGGCTGCGCCCTCTGCCGGCGGAACAACAACAACTCAGGCAGCACGGGCCGTGCCCAGTCAGTTTTACATCGGGCATGCCTAGCAGACAGTTCCCGGTCTACACTATGTGAAGTGCGACGGACAATGTGAATTGTGTTAATACACAATTGGTGACGAGTAGGGTCGTTCTTTCACATGTTACATTGTTGTTCTTGTTTTGCAGCTTATCCACGGCGTAGAGGATTTAGTGCGGGTTTTGGTTGAGCAGCAGACGGAGCACATGGCAACCACGAAACAAGCGCTTCTGGCATTGCTCTTCACGCAGTCTGCTCCAGCGCCGTTCCCTCCTCCCTTTCCCCTGTATGATGAGATGGCGGATGATTGGGATGCATATGAACATCGCCTTTGGCAGCATTTACAGGCATTTCATGTTGCCGATTTGGAGGTATGTCATGCTCTTTTCTTGTCTTGGATATCTCCCTCGCTGTATCAAGCTTTGCGGCAGCTAGCGCCATTGCAGGAACCCTTGTCCTTGTCTTTTGATGCACTGTGTTCATTGCTGTCTTCTTATTATCGCCGCCGCATGCATGATGTGGTGGCTACTGTCGAGTTCTATCAATGCAAGAAACAGCCCCATCAGTCTTACCAGGTGTGGGCCACTACCCTGCACGGTCTTTGTCACAAGTGTCATTTTGTCACGGAGCAGTCACGAGAGTCGTATGCCCACGTTATGGTGCGAGACGTCATTGTTCGTTCGGCCCCTGATAGGGAGGTCTGGCAATGGGCCCTGCAGTTGGAAGACCCTTCCCTTGAGGAGGTCCTGTCCATTGCTCAATCTTGTGAAGTCACTCACGCCACAGGTCAACAGTTGGAAGCATGGTGCGACATTGCGGTTCAGGGCAGCGTGGCCACATCCACCGCATGTGGGGTGGACGACGTGCAAGCAGTACAATCCGGCCATTATGGCTGCTCCCGCATGGCGCATAAACAGAGTTCCGGCCGCCGGCCCCTGTTACCATCCTGTGCATCATGCTATATACATCATAATCAGTCAGAGTGCCCCCAGCGTAGGGCCTTTTGTTGCAAATGCAATAAAAAAGGACACATTGCTAAAGTTTGTCGCTCAGCCTCCGAAGAATCGAAGGAAGCAGGTACAGAGGACATGGACGTTGACATTCAGGAAGTTTTATCAGGCCAGGCTCCCGACGCATTGGCACACAAACTCTTTATCGAGGTGTCCGTTCGGTCACACCAATTACAACTGCAAGTAGATACGGGCGCAGCAGTTTCCATGTTGAATGCACAAACTTACTCCGACCTTGGGTCGCCCCCATTGGCGCCAGCTTACCGGCATCTCTGTGGTTATGGTAAACAGTTCATTCCCCTACTGGGTCAATTCACTATCAACGTTACTTACAATTCAGTCACTCGGCATCTTACTTTTATTGTTGTCAGTGATGCGAGCTCCACTAACCTTTTTGGACTGGATGCCTTTCAAGCTTTCAGTTTTTCTATCGCAGACACCATACAGTTGGTCTCCGAAGACATTCCCTATCAATCATTGGAATCTTTGACCTCTGACTTCAAATATATCTTTGAGGAAGGCCTGGGGCGTGTTTCAGACTTTGAAGCTCACTTAACATTGAAGGCATCAGCTTGCCCGTGTTTTCTACACGCAAAGCAGATCCCCTTGGCTCTCCGCCCTCAGGTAAAAGCAGAGCTAGACCGGCTGACAGCCCTCGGGGTCGTTCTTCCCATTTCTTCTAGTGAGTGGGCTTCACCCCTCATTATTGTCAGGAAACCCTCGAGAAAATTACGTCTTTGTGGCGATTTCAAGGCCACCGTTAATTCCCAATTGGTGGTGGACACCTATTCGTTGCCTCGTTCTGAGGAATTGTTCTCCGACTTGGCGGGAGGCCAATATTTTTCGACAATCAATCTTTCGGAGGCTTATCATCAGATACCACTTGATGATGACTCTAAGCGGCTGGCGGTCATCAACACCCCGTTTGGCCTTTACCAATACCAGCAGTTGGCCTTCGGAATATCCAGTGCCCCGATGATATTTCAGCGTTATCTTGAGCACGTCATGTCAACAATCCCTCATTGTATTAATTACCTGGACGACAAAATTGTCACAGGCCGCAGCACAAAGGAACACTTGCACAACCTTTGAACCCTCTTTCTCAAATTCAGGTCCGTGGGCCTGCGTTGCAACCTATGTAAGTCAAACTTCTTCCAACCGTCCATTGAGTATGTGGGCTCCACCATCTCTCGGCACGGCGTCCAGCCGCTAGAAAGTTTGGTCCAAGGTATTGTCGACCCTCCATGGCCTGCTTCACTGAAGGAGTTACAAGCTTTTTTAGGCAAGACTGCCTATTACCACTGGTTCATTCCCAGGGCTTCCACCATAGCCCACCCCCTGTACAGCCTTCTGCGCAAGAGTGTTCCTTTTGATTGGTCGTCTGCATGTGAGCGAGCATTCACCTCGTTGAAGGGCCTCCTCATGTCAGTGCCTTGTTTGGCTACTTTTGACCCCAATAAGCCGTTGGTCCTGGCTACAGATGCTTCGCAGTATGGGGTGGGGGCGGTCCTGGCCCATCGCAATGCTAATGGCTCTGAGCAGCCACTGGCGTTTGCATCTAAAACTCTTAGTCCCGTGCAGGCCCATTACTCCCAGGTGGAAAAAGAGGCTTTGGCCATTGTCTACACTGTTACCAAGTTTCACCCTTTCTTGTGTGGCACGAAGTTTCAGTTAATCACTGACCGTAAGCCATTAATATCGTTATTTGGCCCCGCCTCTCAGATTCCAGATAGAGCATTCCACAGACTGCAGTGCTGGGCATTGTTCCTCTCTAAGTACCATTATGACATTCATTTTCACCCTACCGGACAGCATGCCAACGCCAACGCTCTTTCCCGTCGTCCGGTGGGCCCGGATCCTAAGTTCGATCGGGAGGAGATTATGTGTTTTCATTTGGATGTGGTGTCCCACCAAGCGGTTCATGGCTTCCCAATCACTAGTTCTAGAGTCGCCAGGGAAACAGCAGCTGATCTGGTTCTCAGGCAAATAGTTCACCTCGTTCAGCAGGGGTGGCTGTCCCGACCTCCAGGCCGGGCCTCGGATCCTCTTCGTAATTATTTTGTTCTATGCGACCGCCTCTCAGTCTTGGAAGGAGATCTCCTTCTGGCTACCGATGATACAGCTCCTCGTGTGGTTTTTCCTGCAAGTTTGCGAAGGGAGGTCCTCACGTTATTACATGAGGGGCACTGGAGTGTTTCCCATACTAAAACCTTGGCTCACAGACATGTGTACTGGCCCGGTATTCACAGAGAAATTGAGCACTTGGTGGCCACCTGTTCCCAGTGTGTGAGCCAACAGGCATCTCCCAGGTCAGTGTTTTCTTCATGGCCGCCTGCAACCCAGGCATGGGAACATGTTCACATAGATTTTGCGGGCCCGTTTCTCAATGGCTTTTGGCTCATTGTCATTGATGCTTATTGCCAATTCCCATACGTGGTTCGCTGCTCCTCAACCACTTCACAGGTTGCAATCCAGGCACTCGCAAAAATCTTTTCTGTGGAAGGTCTGCCAGTCACCCTGGTATCGGACAATGGACCTCAGTTTATTTCGCAGACCTTCCAGGATTTTTGTAGGTGCTTCAGTATTCGGCACTTTTGCTCTCCCCCCTTTCATCCACAACCAAATGGGGTAGCCGAGCGCATGGTGCGCACATTTAAGATGCAGATGAAAAAGTATGTGGACGAATTTCCTGCGGAGGAGGCATTGACGTTTTTCCTGATGGCATACCGGACCACACTGATGGGAGAACGCAGCCCCGCAGAGCTCCTCCACGGGTGCCAACCTAGGACTCTGCTGCACCTCCTCCGGCCTGGTCCTTGCCAGTCTTCGCAAAATGAGGTACCTGCTTTCCACCGGGTATGTTGGTCTGGGCATGTGGGTTTGGCCGCAATCCACATTGGATACCGACGGTGGTCCTGCGCAATGGCCGCCGGCTCTATACCTTGCAGGTGGGGGACCGGGAGGTACGTCGTCACCAAAATTAGCTAAGTCCACGTTTGGGCACCCACCCTCCGACACCTCAGGTGCCAGCTGCCCCATTGCTGGCACCCGTGTTTTTTTCTCAGGGGACGCTACCGCCCCTCCCACCTGTGACTCCGCCACACTGCGATGGTTCTCAGCCTTGGTGGCCTCCAGTAGCTCCAGCTCTCAGGAGGCTGGTTCACCTGTGGTCGCGCCTTCCCCATCGTCCCCACCACTGGGTCTTGCCCCTCCTGAGGTGGAACGGGATCCAGAGTTCGACAGCTTGTCACCCGTTCTGTCCCGGGCTCCGTTGGTGGGACGACGGGAACCTCTTCTAGTGGGTCACTTCCAACCATATTCGAAGGTTACGGCTCGAGGGTTGGCAGATTCCCCCGACTCCAGCATTCCCATGGATGTGGAGGTCATCGCTACTGCACGATGCTCCACCTTCCGATGCAGTGGATCACAGTGGCTTCACCCCATGAAGGAGGAGGAGTGCAGTAGCCACCAGAAAGATTGTGGGAGGCGCACAATGGCATGGCGCATCACGGACAGTAGTTGCCACAAGTAAAGTCCTGTCCACCAGAGGGCACACGAGAATTTGCCTGTGCCCTCTGCTGGCGGAACAACAACAACTCAGGCAGCATGGGCCGTGCCCAGTCAGTTTTACATCGGGCATGCCTAGCAGACAGTTCCCGGTCTACACTATGTGAAGTGTGACGGACAACATGAATCGTGTTAATACATGTGTGTTTCTAATAAACTACAAATCTTTCCTGTAGTAGCTGTCAACCTCCTGATGAGATGAAATCTTCTTAAATCTTCATTTGGTGCCAACATCTACTAAATAAATATTCTAACAACTTTGAGTTGCAATTGGAATTTGTTACAAGTTGACAATATATCAGATAGGGGATTAGCATGCATCTGTATGTTAGACTGATGTCCAGTTTAGATTATGACATTCCACCCATTAATCAAAAAGCTAATACAAAAAGAGTCAATACATATATTGACATTGTTGCTATACATTATGTTAGAGTCATTGACATCCCATAGAGTCACATATGGCACAGCAATCTCCTTGCCCTGATGTCAAATACAGGACTACAGTTCTCATCACAGCATGAAGTCCACAAGGAATATCTCACACAAATAAATAGAATAACCACAACAGAATGCACTCTGTAATAAACCCTTACACATAATAAAGATAGTTTTAACTCTTGAAATGATCTTTCTACTCAACTTCACCAAAACACACAACTATGTATGCTTGTTCATTTATATGTCAAACTATAGTCTGATTAAAATTACTTGATAGTTGATGTCTGTCACTTGCTGCTACAGTGTTGCCACCCTGGCTGCCCGCTAATGCTCGGTTATGGGTGAGACATGAACAGGGTGAGTCACTTCACAAATGCTGTTACGCGCAACACGTAAGAATTTTGGAAGTGGCCGCTGCAAGGTATGTTGGAAATGCTCTTTATAGCTCTAAATTTAATCTCATGTCCTAAGCTAACCATAACCTCATGGTGTGCAATGTATCCAAGAAAATGACGGACAAAAATCTACAACAGAACTAAAATCACAATCACTTTGTTAACAGTGACTAAAGATAACCTCTGCAAGAAACTCAAGGTGGAAAAATTTCAGTTTCAGCTCTAAAAGCAAAATGTAATTTCTCGCTGTCATTGGTTACCTGAAACTATCCTCACACAAGTTATATGAGCTGCTGCATTACCAACCAATGAGCAGTCTTCATTGGCACTTGCTTGCAGTATATAGGTGACTCAGGCAGATTCCAAATGAAAAAAAATCATAGGAAAGAAAGGGCAACTAAATCAATAGAATAATGATAATGACATGGTAAAGAATTTGAAATACAAAAAATACATTTGATTCAATTACTTAAATAAAAATAATAATCAAACTCTTTTGATTAGTTTTAGAATTACATAGAATGTGCTACGTTTTGTGAGATTCAGATTAATGAGCTTCTGCATATTAGGTCAATGGGTATGATCTGGATGTGGTAGCACTCTGTTTTGCTGAATTTTTAACCCGTTCATTCTATTTGTAACTGTTACAAAACATCATTCTCATACATCATGCTGAGGAAGTTCATTCACCAAGAGACAAAAATACAATCTGCCAACATGGCAATTATTCACAACTCAATTTTCTGACCTGACTATACACTTTTACAGTTGTGTATGGGAAGTAGGACTCTGAAGTGTTTGAAGTCAAAGCAATGCTCGCATTCTGTATCACTTACATTTTTCTAAGCTGAGATATAATTACTTGCTATTGTTATTATTGTACAATTGTTATTTCTGTAATATCTTCTATATGTACCATTTTGGTTCCAGCACAAATATGTGGTCTCCATAACAATTTGATAACAGCATTTTCATACTCTTACATTTTTCATACTACTAAGGCTGCTAAGGTAACAACTCCACAATAATTTCTCATACTATATGCAACTTGTAGTATTTCAAAACTGAGAAGTAATTTATAAATTGTTAACATAATCAATTGGTTGTCCTTTCTGTATATTTTTATTTTTTTCTCTTCTTTATTTTTTAGCCATAAGCTATAGTGCAGTTGAGTTCTATTACAAAAAGCTGTTTCATCCTGCCATTCATAAATTATTGTACAAATGGCCTCTCACTAATTACACTACTGACCCTCTACAACATCATAATCCACAAAACCAATCACAAACATTAAATGCAGCCAAGCACTGAATGATTTCTATAAATTTAAAATCAAACACTGAGCTAACAGTTTATACTAAGTAGGTAAAATGGCATATGGATATTTACCTGCATTTCAATCCAACTGGGTGGCTGTGTGCGACTGCCATTAGCAACTGTCCTGCTGAGGCGTCGTTCACAATATGGAGCATAGCCAGGAGGACCATCACGAATGAATGCCTTGAGATACATTGCGAAGTTCTCCGATGGTGGAAAGCAACCCACACAGAGAGACAGTAGCACCCATCCACGAGCATGTGATGCTTTTGTAGGATTGTTTGTAAGTTGCTTACAAATTTGACAGAAAATCTCATCCCTTTAAACATAAAATGCCAAAGAGACATAATTCAACACATCAGTTTATTTTTAGCTACAATCCCCTCCCCCTACTCTCTCTCTATCTCTCTCTCTCTCTCTCTCTCTCTCTCTCTCACACACACACACACACACACACACACACACACACACATCCCTCATGGTCCTTAAACCCATTCTCCCACTTACTAGCAAGAAATGAACAAAAAGACAATATGTATTGCAGTCTAATTGAAATTGCTTGATAGTTAATATCTCTCACATGCCACTGCAACACTGTTACAATAGTTGTCAGTTTCCCCTGGACTGAGACTGTAACCTGCCGGTCACTACACCTACTGCCCACAGTGAATGTAAGTCAAGCCACTACAGCAAACATAGTGTGTACTGACATTCAAATTGTGCCCTGCAACTATGCATTGTTGCCATGGCCAGCTCTACCACCAACCAGTGTCACCACGTCCACCATATGCACACAGCACTACAACCAGTGATACCTGGCATGGATATCATCTTTATAAGGGCATGCATGGGCCTCCAGGCGTTGAATTGTTAATGTGTTCAAGAAGTGTTAATTACTTTCATTGTATTCTTGTTGATGTCACTTCAAGACCAAATAAATTGTATCTCTTTCATGGCTGCATGTTTCCTTCTGTTACTAGTTAGAATACAAGTGGCAGTGATGAGGGTCAAATTTTCGTGTGTTTTGGATTCTGTGGTTTTTCTGCAACAACAGCAGGCACAAACAGTCATGTTGGAACAGTTGTTGGCTGCACTGACCCAGGTTCGGCCAAGAGCTGGCCACCCTCCACTGCCCTCCCCCCCTCCCACCCTACCCCCATCCCTACTGTGACATCGTAGAAGACTATAAAATGGTCAACGTGGAGATCTGTAAAGTTCTTTTCTTATCATGGACACCCCCCCCCCCCTGTATGTATCACTTACTGTGCCAGTCAGCTCCTATGAAAGAAAAAATGTCACTTTTTTTGACAATATATGTTGTTTGCTGTCCTCCTATCACCACAAGCATATGTATGTGGTCACTGCATATGATGAATTCTACCAATATCACAAACAGCTACAGCAAGCATATCAGGTTTGGGCAGTTGAGCTTCACAGCCTCAGCTGTAAGTGTCGCTTTGTCGTGGCTAAGTTTTGGGAGTCTGGACACCATGGCCAGAGACACAATCATTAGTTTGGCCCCAGATAAGGTGCATCAATGTGTCCTTCACATTGAGGACCCTACATTAGAAGAGGTTTCAAATGTTGCACAGTTGTTTGAGGTCTCCTGCACTGCAGGCCACCAATTTGAGGCTTGGAGTGATGTTGCCACTGTTGACACCATGCAGCCCTGGCAATAGAGCCTAGGACACTAGGGGAAGAGGAGGTAGCCACTGTAGAAACAAGCCAACTATGCTGATGTTGACTAACACATTGTCAAACACATTGTTGGCAGCAGCAGGAACAGCAAATGCCCGTTCCTTCATACCTATTTTGTTTTGTACAGCACAACAGGGTAGCCTGCATTGAGTGGTGGGTGTCTTGCCACAAATGTAAAAAAAAAGGTTTCATAGCAGTGGCATGTCAACTCTACCATCAACTCCTACACTCATCTTGGGTCAGCAATGTTATTTTCAGGTGCAAATAGAAGCTGTTGCTATTGCCTAAGTCTTGAAAAAGGCATGTGTTGTTTTATGGTGCAAAATTTTATCTAACTACCAACAATACGCCATTGGTTTTCCTCTTTAGCCCTTTGGCATTCTTACCAGACAAAGCCATTCATTGTCTTCAATGGTGGGCTCTGTTCTTATAATGGTACAATTATGAGATTTTTTCAGCCTGTTTTGCAACATTCAAATGCAGATGATCTGTCCTGACACCCCATGGGCCCTGAGACCTTGTATGACCAGGAGAATCTGCCCAGCAGCACCAATTTTGTCAATGTTTGCACTTGGCACATCATTCTAGATCTGAGCCTTAGTACGGCACCCTCACTGGATTTCAGCATCATCAACAGTCAGCATGGTCACCCCGTCTTCATGGTTCACACCAAAGATCAAATAGTGGCATGCCACTAGAAATGGTCCAATCCCAGGATTGGCATAGGGATCCCTCCTCAGGCCATGGGCCCAAAGCCTCATTCTTAATTGGTCCTCACCCCTCTGGCCTGGTCATGCCCACCTACCCCAGCACCTGGGGCTTCATCAGCATCAAAGACAGATTTGCTTCCTGTAGCCAGTGTGGGTACTTCTGACTGCACTGAGCAGGTGCCACTGTCAGTGGAAGCCAGTCTCCATCAAGGGCCTCTCCGCTCCAGTTCACTGTCATCGCTGTCCATGTCGGTGCCCCTTGTCATGGATTCTGATGTCCAGATAGTACCCACCCTCCTGTCATGGGTTCTGTCTACTGGTCACCCCAGGGACCACAGACAGAAGGCGTGCCCTCGTCCCACTCACTTCCACCTGTATGCACCCGACTGGGTGCATCAGGAACTCCTTTTGCCTTTGGCTGCCACCCTGGCATAACGACAGACACTGCGGACATCTCTTTAGTAACAGCATCACAGATGGCAACACCTGATCATCTCCCCAGCAAAAGAAAAGGAGTGTAGTGACCCACCAGTTACTGCACCTACCATCCACAGTGGACATAAGTTGGGCCAGTGAGGTAAGTGTAGTGCACATTGACATTCAAGCAGCAGACCTGCAACTATCTGAGATGGCTGCCAGGCACAGCCCTGTCACCAACCACTATCACCAGGTCTGCCGTGTGTGCATAGCATTACACCAGCAACACCTGACATAGATAGTGTCTTTATAAAGGCATGCAAGCCCCTCAAGGTCCTCAGCTGTTAATGTATTCATGTGCAGTCCTTAGTATTGACTGCACACCGAACAGTGCAGCACTGCGAAATGGCATCAAGAATGTGATGACCCACTTTCTGATGGAAAGAGTGGGCAGTGCCACACCTCCAGGAAGACAGAGTTCAGCGCCCCCTGTCAACTCTGACTTTACCAGCCACCCATCGCTGGTCAGCCCCAGTTCGGTCGCAGACTTTGACAGCATCAGTAGTGAGTAGTAGGAAGATGATACTTAGCCTGCATTCTGCAAGTAGCAATAGTGAGTAAAATATCTGCATGTAGGTGGCACAGGATGCTCATTAAGTCACCTCATAACAAGAAGTTATGACATGTTTCTTTTCTCTTTAGAAATAAAGTGTCATATAATTAGAAAGTTAAATGTATAGATCATTTTGGATTCCTGCCACAGGCCAATACAACTTGTCTCCTTTCTTGTTTGTGTTGGTGCTGCCTCCCACACTAGCTGACACAACACTCCATGATCCAATAAATTGTATCTTTTTTACAGGGATGTGTTTCCTTGTGTTCCGGCTTAGAGCAATGCAGTCAGCCAGGGAGTTGTTTGCCAGCATGAAAAGAATGTGCTATAGTCTGCTGTGGCTGGCAACAGTAAACAGGCCACAGGTAGGGTTTGATAATGTATTATCCATGTATATATCACTACTAAAACATGGAAAATGAACCGACACTTTTCTGTGACAATTTGACAATTCAAGACAATGCATGCATGATGCTGAGAGCTCTTGTTGAAGGAACTGCATTCAAAGGCATAAAGGGTCAACTTTTAAAGTTATTTTAATTATACCAGAGGCAATTTTCAGCAGCTGTTGAAATATACATTTTCTTTTTTTACAATAATAATTTTATATTGAAAATTACACGATGGATTTAAATTAGAGTGAATATTAATATCTTATTGACAGCATCATAAAAGTAGCAACAACTGTTACACATAATTCTTAATTGTCAAGTCCTGTAAATGTTCCTCAGAATGTTGTAGGGCATCTGTTTATTGTCTGCATGTCTAGTGCCAGATACTCTGGTATTTTGTATGTACAAATTGTTGCTATTTTTACGAAGTTTTTAATTGTAGACAGTGCTTCTGAAGACTAAATTGTTAGGTCTATTTTGATTAGAATGGAAAGAGTTTAATAGATGGGCAAGATACTACTAATACCCTTAGTTCTATTTACAGTGGATGGCATGACTCTATGATTGTAATTCTCCAGACTGCTTTCTTTTATCACACAAACACTGTTTTGTGCCATCTGGGGTAACTCTGCTAGAGCCAGATGAGTCTTTATTTAGCAAAAAAAGCAATTAAGCAATTAGATGCATATATTACCTAAGAGCAAACACACCATGCAAAATATATTTCATTGACAACAAATTAATAACTGTCCCAAGTCTATACAGGATGTTACAAAAAGGTACAGCCAAACTTTCAGGAAATATTCCTCACACACAAATAAAGAAAAGATGTTATGTGGACATGTGTCCAGAAATGCTTAATTTCCATGTTAGAGCTCATTTTAGTTTTGTCAGTATGTACTGTACTTCCTCAATTCACCGCCAGTTGGCCCAATTGAAGGAAGGTAATGTTGACTTCGGTGCTTGTGTTAACATGCAACTCATTGCTCTACAGTACTAGCATCAAGCACATCAGTACGTAGCATCAACAGATTAGTGTTCATCACGAACGTGGTTTTGCAGTCAGTGCAATGTTTACAAATGCGGAGTTGCCATGGCGCGGTACGTTTGTATCGAGACAGATTTCCAGAACGAAGGTGTCCCGACAGGAAGACGTTCGAAGCAACTGATCGGCGTCTTAGGGAGCACGGAACATTCCAGCCTATGACTCGCAACTGGGGAAGACCTAGAATGACGAGGACACCTGTAATGGACGAGGCAATTCTTCGTGCAGTTGACGATAACCCTAATGTCAGCGTCAGAGAAGTTGCTGCTGTACAAGGTAACATTGACCAGGTCACTGTATGGAGAGTGCTACGGGAGAACCAGTTGTTTCCATACCATGTACAGCGTGTGCAGGCACTATCAGCAGCTGATTGGCCTGCGAATGGTTCATCCAACAATGTGTCAATCCTCATTTCAGTGCAAATGTTCTCTTTACGGATGAGGCTTCATTCCAACATGATCAAATTGTAAATTTTCACAATCAGCATGTGTGGGCTGACGAGAATCCGCACACAATTGTGCAATCATGTCATCAACACAGATTTTCTGTGAACGTTTGGGCAGGCATTGTTGGTGATGTCTTGATTCGGCGCCATGTTCTTCCATCCACCCTCAATGGAGCGCGTTATCATGATTTCATATGGGATACTCTACCTGTGCTGCTAGAACATGTGCCTTTACAAGTATGACACAACATGTGGTTCACGCACGATGGATTGGTAGAGGCGGACCAATTCTATGGCCTCCACACTCTCCTGACCTCAACCCTCTTGACTTTCATTTATGGGAGCATTTGAAAGCTCTTGTCTACGCAATCCTGGTACCAAATGTAGAGACTCTTCATGCTCGTATTGTGGACGGCTGTGATACAATATGCCATTCTCCAGGGCTGCATCAACGCATCAGGGATTCCATGCGACGGAGGGTGGATGCATGTATCCTCGCTAACGGAGGACATTTTGAACATTTCCTGTAACAAAGTGTTTGAAGTCACGCTGGTACATTCTGTTGCTGTGTGTTTCCATTCCATGATTAATGTGATTTCAAGAGAAGTAATAAAATGCGCTCTAACATGGAAAGTAAGTGTTTCTGGACCCATATCCACATAACATATTTTCTTTCTTTGTGTGTGAGGAATGTTTCCTGAAAGTTTGGCCGTACCTTTTTGTAACACCCTGTATATACCTCAACCCGTTATGTACATCAACAACAATCTGCATAAATATGTGCACGACAGAAAGTTCATTCTTATAGAACTAGGAACAGGAAATCTTTGAATACTTCCTGGACTAGACTTACGTAAATACAAAAACAACTTTCTGCACACATGATGGTATCTTTTGAGCAAATTGCCATGGGGTTTGGGGCAGTTAAAAGCTATTAAGTTGAGAAAGATTATAGAATACTGACTGAGAGATAAACCTTTCTACACTGTTCATGAATTTGTAAATAATGATGTAAGTGATCTATTAATTTCATCCCAAATGAAGTGTTGCTATCCTTATTATCTGTAATTTAATTATAAAGAAACAGCCTCCATCCATATTATTCTTAACAGTGTGTATAGAAAAACTCTGTACAGATAGTGTAACTAAATTTAAGTGCAGAGTAATTATAGAAGTGTTCAACTGTATACTGTGGAAAACAACTTGTATTTCAAAATATATAATATACTTGTATATGCATCACAATGTCACAAATTTCCAGCCAACTGGTTGCTGTTACTCACTCATGTCCTATACCACTGTAGTGCCCTTAGTGGCACATTTATGTATTGTTTTAAAATTTTGACTGTACCTGTTATGTATTCAGGTGGAAAATGTTTAAATTGTGGTTTTAATGTTTTGACTAGAGCGATGTTACTCAAATTTCCTTTCAACCACATGTAAGGTAACAGTTTCTCCTGAAGAAGGCACCCCTAGTTGGTGCTGAAAACTAGTTAAAGAATTTTAAATTCTATTTGCAACCAGTTGGCTGGAAATTTGTGACTCTGTCCCCCGCCCAATCCCCCCACCCAGTTGGTTGGCTGGAAATTTGTGAAATTGTAATTAATTATGGTTGCTGATCACAGCCATGTTCAAAACACTGTGTGTGTGTGTGTATATATATATATATATATACCCTCTCCCTTAAAACCCACCTCCTTTCGTCTTCCCCTCTCCTTCCCTCTTTCCTGATGAGGCAACAGTAAGTCACCTCATCTTTGTTTTTATATATATATATATATATATATATATATATATATATATATATATATATATATAGACACACACACTCCTGGAAATGGAAAAAAGAACACATTGACACCGGTGTGTCAGACCCACCATACTTGCTCCGGACACTGCGAGAGGGCTGTACAAGCAATGATCACACGCACAGCACAGCGGACACACCAGGAACCGCGGTGTTGGCAGTCGAATGTCGCTAGCTGCTGAGCATTTGTGCACCGTCGCCGTCAGTGTCAGCCAGTTTGCCGTGGCATACGGAGCTCCATCGCAGTCTTTAACACTGGTAGCATGTCGCGACAGCGTGGACGTGAACCGTATGTGCAGTTGACGGACTTTGAGCGAGGGCGTATAGTGGGCATGCGGGAGGCCGGGTGGACGTACCGCCGAATTGCTCAACACGTGGGGCGTGAAGTCTCCACAGTACATCGATGTTGTCGCCAGTGGTCGGCAGAAGGTGCACGTGCCCGTCGACCTGGGACCGGACCGCAGCGACGCACGGATGCACGCCAAGACCGTAGGATCCTACGCAGTGCCGTAGGGGACCGCACCGCCACTTCCCAGCAAATTAGGGACACTGTTGCTCCTGGGGTATCGGCGAGGACCATTCGCAACCGTCTCCATGAAGCTGGGCTACGGTCCCGCACACCGTTAGGCCGTCTTCCGCTCACGCCCCAACATCGTGCAGCCCGCCTCCAGTGGTGTCGCGACAGGCGTGAATGGAGGGACGAATGGAGACGTGTCGTCTTCAGCGATGAGAGTCGCTTCTGCCTTGGTGCCAATGATGGTCGTATGCGTGTTTGGCGCCGTGCAGGTGAGCGCCACAATCAGGACTGCATACGACCGAGGCACACAGGGCCAACACCCGGCATCATGGTGTGGGGAGCAATCTCCTACACTGGCTGTACACCACTGGTGATCGTCGAGGGGACACTGAATAGTGCACGGTACATCCAAACCGTCATCGAACCCATCGTTCTACCATTCCTAGACCGGCAAGGGAACTTGCTGTTCCAACAGGACAATGCACGTCCGCATGTATCCCGTGCCACCCAACGTGCTCTAGAAGGTGTAAGTCAACTACCGTGGCCAGCAAGATCTCCGGATCTGTCCCCCATTGAGCATGTTTGGGACTGGAAGAAGCGTCGTCTCACGCGGTCTGCACGTCCAGCACGAACGCTGGTCCAACTGAGGCGCCAGGTGGAAATGGCATGGCAAGCCGTTCCACAGGACTACATCCAGCATCTCTACGATCGTCTCCATGGGAGAATAGCAGCCTGCATTGCTGCGAAAGGTGGATATACACTGTACTAGTGCCGACATTGTGCATGCTCTGTTGCCTGTGTCTATGTGCCTGTGGTTCTGTCAGTGTGATCATGTGAAGTATCTGACCCCAGGAATGTGTCAATAAAGTTTCCCCTTCCTGGGACAATGAATTCACGGTGTTCTTATTTCAATTTCCAGGAGTGTGTGTGTGTGTGTGTGTCTATATATATATATATATATATATATATATATATATATATATATATATATATATATATATATATATATATAGAAGGAAACATTCCACGTGGGAAAAATTATATATAAAAACAAAGATGAGGTGACTTACCGAACAAAAGCGCTGGCAGGTCGATAGACACACAAACAAACACAAACATACACACAAAATTCATGCTTTCGCAACAAACTGTTGCCTCATCAGGAAAGAGGGAAGGAGAGGGGAAGACGAAAGGAGGTGGGTTTTAAGGGAGAGGGTAAGGAGTCATTCCAATCCCGGGAGCGGAAAGACTTACCTTAGGGGGAAAAAAGGACAGGTATACACTCGCACACACACACATATCCATCCACACATACAGACACAAGCAGACATATTTAATATATATATATATATATATATATATATATATATATATATATATATATTCCTTATGTCTCAGACTGTGTCTTATTAACTGATCCCTTCTTTTTGTCAAGTTGTACCATAGATTTCTTTTTCTCAAATTCACTTCAGTATCTCTTCATTAGTTATCCGATCTATCCATCCAATATGTAGCATCACATTTCAAAAGCTTATACTTTCTTCTTGTTTGATCTGTTTATGACCCACATTTCACTTCTGTACAATATCTTCAGAACAGACATGCTAGCATTTAAATTGATTAGCAACCGCATAATGATGTACTTATTTCTTATTTTTGACTGTAGATTTCAGTCAAATTTAGACCATTCTTGGGCCATAAAACTGTGCATTCCACAAATGCAATGACTAACCAATTTGAAATGTTCCATTTAGGTAATTATTATTGTAGTTGAGGAATGCACAATGGAATAGTCTTTTACGGCTTGAGTATGGTCTGAATTGTATTGAAATTGATAATCAAAAACAAAAAACAAATACAGCTGTATATTACAAAATGCAGTTCCTAACATTTATGAATGCTGTCCAACATCACCTAAACAAAATACTTATGTTTATATTTGATGTTAACAAATTTATCTTTTAGAAAACACTTTTATTATTATTGTCAGACTGCATTTTATATCCTCTTTACTTCAGCCATTAGCAATTATTTTGCTGCCCAAATAACAAATCACACCCACTATTATTAGTGTCTCATTTCCTAATTTAATTCCTTCATTTTGCCTGATGAAATCAGACTACATTCCATTACCTTTACTTTACTTTACCTACAAAAACTCATTTCAATAGACTGACAATTCCATTCAGCTGATCTTCCAGGTTCCTTGTAACCTCTGGCAGAATTACAATATCATCAGAAAACTTCAGTTTCTATTTCTCCTCCCTGAACTTTAGTTCCCTTTCCAAATTTCTTCTTGAGTTCCTTTACTGCTTGCTCAATAAACAGACTGATTAACATCAGGGATAGCAACACACAAGAAAATACAGACTCTGCCAATTCTCTTAGAATACAGACAGCAGAATGGGCAAACATAAATTTAAAACATCTGTAAATGCTGTCCCACTCCCATCTCAACTATGGCTTCCCTTTCATATCCTTCAACTCCTACAACTGCAGTTGGTTTCTGTACAACTTGTTAATATTGTTTTGCTCTCTGTAGTTTAGTCCTGCTACCTTCAGAAATTCAAAGAGTGTATGTGAAAAACTATCTCTAAATCCATATGTGCTATACATGTACTTTTACCTTTCTTCAGTCCATCTTTTAATAAAAGTTTTAAGGTCAGTACTGTCTCATGTGTTCCTGCATCTCTAATGGATGCTTCAAGCTAGAGATCAGGGATAATGACATCATTGTGGCTTAGCACAATGCTATATTGTGAATGTGGATGTGAATGTGTGTGTGTGTGTGTGTTTTCAATCCTTTTCTCTCTTTTGCCAGATGAAGGAACATCCAGTTGCTAAAGCTAGCAGGTTAGCGCATATACTCTTTCATGTGAAAAGTTCTTGTCACTTACCTTAGGTCAGGTCTTAAAATACCATGCCCAATAATGAAGTGCAGTTTTTCAAGATTAGTTGTACGTCTTGATTCCAGCCAGTCGCTGTAGCCGTCATCCAGGTATTCATCACTGAGTAGCCCTCGACGGACATGTGCAGCCAATTTATTAGTATTTTTCAGTGTCATGGATATCAGTTTCTTACGTTTATTTTCAGAATTATTTTTGCTCTTGAGATTCTCAGTATCAATATCCTACATGTGCATGAACAAACCAGAGTAATATGAATACTAATTTTATAGATGGAAAATGTTTTGTTAAATGAACAGATAAACAAAGTAGGTAACTGTGCTCTTTCAGTTAATTCTGGCTGTGAATGACACACAAAAATTTAAAATTTCAGTTTCCATTTACTGTTCCATCATAACACATATATATTACACAATGAAGTTAGTGAATATTCTTCCTTTAAATTTTAAATCAAGTACCAGCTCTGTTTTTTATACACTTCACATTTACACAATTATTTCTTCTGCATTTCTTTGTGTTTGATTACTAACCTGATATATTGCTTGAGCTTTTTTGTACTCTTTGCTGTTGATAAAGTTCCTTGTAAGAGTAGTGGTCACTCTTGACATAACAGGTGTATTATCTACTTCTACATTGCGTGGTTCAGGGAGATCCCCCATAAACCTCAAAATAGTAATCCAGAGGGCCTTTGCTGCCTGCAGTAAACACAGGAAACAAAATTAGACAAAACAATAACTACTGGTGCTCACATAAATGGTATATAATATAAGATTTTGCCATATCTTAGCTGGCCTTGAATAAATTGGACATAATGCGCATTACTTTGTTAGATTTCATTGCAATTGCTGAGCTTCACAGGAATCCTTGATTATTACATATAGGTACTCCTTGTTTTGGTTTTGGTCAGCATTTCACCTGTGATAAATCTCTGCAATACAATTTTCATAAATAGTTGTCTTCATAGCAATTGCTTCATAAATTGTAATGTCACTTTACATAAAAGTACAAAGGTTACTGAAGTGTTTCTTGCTTCACACAAGACAAGATCAGTATCAGGGTATGTGAGCTATATGAAATAGTGAGAATAACATGTCAAAAAAAGAAGAAACAATATGAAGTACAGAGAAAAACGTTCATTGTGTTGCTAGAAATCTTGTTGCAACATATATATTAGGTGCTTTTAATTTGTTTGAGAAATGCTGGGTAAAACAAAATAAAACACCTAAAATTCAAATGAACAACTGACAGCAACTACCAGCACAACAGAGTGAATTACCGATTTAAAGTATTTTAAAGCCAGTGTTGATCAAAATATTTCTATCAGGAGCTAACTTTATGTATTTAGTAAGCTGTTTTCTCACAAGATGATTCTCACACGCTGTGCCTCAAGGCTCCATTTTGGGGCCAATCCTGTTCCTATTCCATGTTAATGACTTACCCATAAATATAAATTTCCCATCAGATCTCTTTGCAGATGATACTTCTGTTTTAATTGAAGATGACAATGCAGTAAAAATTCTGAGCTTAATTGTAAGCACACTAAATACCTTAGAAAACAGGTTCCAGTTAAATGGATTGAAACTGAACATTGCAAAAACCCATATACTACATCAAAAAACCAAACAGTCAAAATGTGTGGAACTTAAAATACAACATATCAATCAATTTATGAAAGAAGTTGACATGGTCAAATTCCTGGGGCTAAATGTGGGCAGTAACTTAAGCTGGAATACACGTATTGACTTCCTATCAAATAAACTAAGCAACTTTGCATTTGCAATACAAATACTAGCAAATTCCACTGACTTGAGTACATGGAGAATTGCTTATTGTAGTTATTTTGAAGCTGTTATTAGGTATGGGATAGTTTTCTGGGGAAGTACAAGTAGTGTATCTTGAATACTGAAACTGCAAAAGAATTGATTAATGTAGCATAAATAATTTGTTCTTGTAATGTAAACACTAACTAATCTAGTAACTTCTTATGTATCTTGACATCATTATAAAGCCTATATCACTACATGTAGTCAATGGTAAATTAAGAATCTGAATAAATATCAACAGTGATGGTTACACCTTGGGGAAGCAATTCATAGTACACCACACCAGATGCATAACATTATCTTTTGTGAGTGCATGCAGGTCTTTCTATGGTGAGTTGCTGCTTTATTTGGGCTCAACCAGTCCTTTCTCTTCCATATGTTAACACAAAGACACTATTTCTCTTCACTAGTAATGATACAGGATGGGAAATGCCAGTGTTGACAATGAGTCAATTGATGATGAGCAAGCAGAGATGCACCAGCTGATTTTTGTGATTTTGGCTTAGAGCATGCAATACCTACACACCTGAGTTTTGAACCTTCCCCACTGCATGTCAATGTCACATGATGGTGGAATGATTACAGTTCATAATGATCTTCTTCAAACCCCAAAAGTGTTCCTGAATGTGAAGAGTCACTAACGTCAAAAGAAACCTCCTTAAAATGTGAAAACCATTTTATCACCATGCTCTGTCTGGTGGGATTATTCCCATACATTGCACAAATATTTCTGAGTGTCTCTACTGCTTTCACCCTTCCATTGAACTCAAACAGAAGAATATGTCGGAAATGTTCAAATTCCTCCAGGTGGCATTCCATTTTCTAGCATCCACAGCATTATTCACTATCTACAGATGACAAAATGACAATAAGTTAGCTCAAATAGCAACTGTGAACAGCAAATAAAAATGACAATTGATAAATAAATCCATAGCAACCAGAATACCAAAATGCAAATTCAAAATGCTACGAATGCATGCACCAACCTAATACATTGCAAAACTAACTGTGGAAACATCAGTCACCTATGTGCAGTATAGAGCAATGTCCAACTTATGGACATAAGATTGGCAATGAGGATTATTGGCTTCCATTCCACAGTGCTATCTTCATGCTTCTCATGGTTGCTTCTCCATCATGCCTTCCTTTGAACTGTTGCCACCATGCTGTGGCTGTCCTCAGGCTTGTCTCTGCACAACCGTTCCTGTTCCAGATCATGCAGTGCAACATTGAGGGCATGCAGGAAAAAAGCCACACTCTCCCTGCAGTGGTCTGCACACTCAGTCATGTCCCCATCAGGGAAGCCAATGCCACGGCCCACTGCTGTCCTTCGCCTGCAGCACCTCACCCATTTGGCTCACCTCCAACATTGATGCAACAGCACCGACACTCTAGGTTTTTGGCAACACCTTGGAGCCACAGTCCCCTTTCCTCATTGGCTGGAGTGTTCACTTTCACTGAGGACTCTCACAAATGAACCCTTCTTCTCATCTCGTACAGCACTTCCACCTATCAGCTCCTTCTGCCCCTCAATACTGCACTCGACCTTCTTTCCCTCTCATGTGTTCACTTACAGGACCAATTCACTATGCTATCCACAATGGGTCTTGTGCTTCTGCACGCCTTCTTTCTTCAAGAGCTTCTTCCCTGTCTCCACTGGATGCCTGGCTGGATCCTTCTACTTCCTCTTTCCTTTAAGGTTTGTCCCATTCTCAGTCATCCCAGACACCATTGTTGCAGATTTCAATACCAGCTCCAGCACCAGCAACCCTGACACCCCCTACTCTGGTTCCACTGGCCTTGGCACACATGCTCCAGTACCATCAGCATCAGTACCCCCTTTTCCTGTGCCATAGTCTTCATTGGGTCCAGTAGCCCAGTCTCTGCTGGTTCCTGTGCTGCAGACACTGTCACTCTGAGTTACGAGGTAGCCTCCACAGGCTCCAGCACCATCTGCTCCACTGACACTGTCTGCTTCAATGCCACCAGCGTGTCCCGTGCCAGCCTGCTAGTCACCACCCAATCTCGCTGCAACCCTGATGCTGCTCCCATCCTCCTGCCTCAAGCATGCAGCCAGAGCTGGCCTCTGTTTCGGGGGTGGTGCCCAATGTATTCTGGCACCCATTTCTCCTGCTGTTCTGCTCTTGTTTTCCACTTCTTCCTTCCCTCTCCCCCTGGTGCTCTCTATCCTCATGCCCCTCCATGAGCTCCATGCTGCCACGCACTGTTACACAATCACCAACTGGTCCCAATGCAGATGAACTCACCTGTGGTCAATATCTTCTGCCTGTTCCTCAAGCCTTAAATTTTCTGCTCCATTCCATGATGTGTTCTTTCCTGTCTGGCTGTCGTGTTCCATGTACACTCGGTGGCGACATCATTCCCTCTGCCCCTGGCCACCTTTTTGCCAACCCACTATGTTTTCTCAATGTACACTGTGTTGATGTTCCCACCATCCCTTGGGCAGCCCCTCTCCTCTCGTGTATGCTCCTTTGTGTGTTTCACATTGTGCATCTTCCTCAGCCAGCTCCACCACCACATCCACTGTAGCAGCCTTGCCTGCATTATTGGAGGGGCCCCTGTTGAGGCTAGCCTTCCTGTCTTCACCAGCCCAGTCATTGCCAGCCTGGTCACAGCTGGCCCCATCACTGCTGACACCATCCCTATACACATCAATGCATCAACCAGCATAACTAGCCCAGTCATGACCAGCCCTGTTGTCACCAGCACTGTTCCTGCCACCACAATTTCTCCCAACAATGTGGCCAGCCCTGTGGCTGGTCTGTGCATCCCATCAGGTGCCATCATATGCACCGTTACACACCTGCACGCTTTCTATCATTCTGTCTCAAGTGCCAGCACGCAGCCCTGTGTGCTCCATCTCAGCATCCTGTGCACCTGCACCATCAGGATTTTTGCTTGTTTCCTTGTGTTCCCTGGCTGCCGTGTTGTCTGCACTCACATCTCCACCTATAGCATTTGAACCACATCTCTTTTCTCTTTCAGCAGGTATCTCTCAGGCATGCACAAGCACCTTGTGCAGACTCTCATCTTACACTGCTCTGGCCCGGCTACCATCCCCGGCCTTCCCCAGCTGGCCAATAGCAGCTTCTTATGGCACTTCCAGTGCTGCCCTCATGGTAGTTCTGTCACCCACACCTCTCCTGCCACTTTCAGGTGCCCAGCTGCCCTTCCACAATGGTAATCCAGAACCTCTCTTCTGTCCCAGGCAGCTTCATGCTGCCTGTCTCATTACTAACAGACCCTCTCTTACAATGGCTGCACCATCTGTGGGAGGAGGAATGGAGTATACACAGAGCTGGGCGCCTGCATCCTCAGCAACTGCTGAATATACAGCAAGAATAATTTGACACAGCACTGACAGGCCTAAGTGGAAACAAGGCATCTGGAGTCAACTAAAATCCCTCAGAATTACTGAGATCAGTGGCAGAGCCAGCAGTGACAAGATTATTCTAAGTGGTATGCAAGATAAATGAGAGATGCAGAATACCCTCAGACTTCAGGAAGACTGTAATAATTCCAATTCCAAAGAACGCAGGTGCTGACAAGCATGAATACTACTGAAACATCAGTTTAATAAGTCATGACTGTACAAGATTACCATGAATTAACTAACTTTTGACAGTGTTGACTGGAGTACAATTTTTGAAATTTTGAAGGTAGCAGGGGTAAAATACAGGGAGCAAAAAAGTTATTTAAAACTTGCACAGAAACCAGACTTGAGTTATAAAAGTTTCAACACAAAACAGAAGCCATAGTTGAGAATGGGATGAGACAGGGTTGTAGCCTATCCCCAATGTTACTCAATCTCTACATTGAGCAAGCTATGAAGCAAATGAAGGAAAAATTTGGAAAGGGAATTAAAGTTCAAGGCGAAGAAATAAAAATTTTAAGATTTACCAGTGACAATTAATTCTATCAGAGATGACCCAGAACTTGAAAGTACAGCTGAATGCAACAGATAGTGCTCTGAAAACATGATGAGATGAACATAAACAAAAATAAAACAAGGTAATGGAATGCAGCTGAATTATATCAGGTGATGCTGAGGGAATTAGATTAGGAAATGGGGTACTAAAGGTAGTAGATGTGTTTCATTATTTGGTCAGTATAATAACTGATGATACCTGAATTATGATGTAAAATGAAGAGTAGCAACCGTAAGAAAAGTTTTTCTGAAAATTAAGAATTTACTAACACCCAATATCAATTTAAGTGATAGGAAGTTTTCTCTGAAGATATTTGTCTGGAATGTAGCTTTGTGTAGAAGTGTAACATGGATGGTAAACAGTTCAGACAGAAAGAGAGTAAAACTTTTAAAATGTGGTCCTATAGAAGAATACTGAAGATTAGATGGATACGTAAAAAAACAAATAAGGAGGTATTAAATCAAATAGCAAAAAAATAACTTTGTGGCACAACTTCATTAAAAGAGGGGATCAGTTGAAGGACACATCCTGAGGCATCAAGGGATTGTCAGTTTATTAACAGAAGGAAGTGTGGGAGGAAAAAAATTGTAGGGGGAGATCAAGGCTTGAATACAGTAAGCAGGCTCAAATGGATGTGAGTTTTAGTAGTTACACAGAGATGAAGAAGCTTGCACAGGATAGAGTAGTATTGAGAGCAGCATAGAAGCAGTCTTTCCACTGCAGATCAAAACAACATATAATTATCATTACATATTTCCAATTTACTATCCACATAGTCATGTTGAGTAACTAAGGATACATGGATAGTTGTATGAAGCTCCCCAAGGCCCTAATCTTGCCAGGCAAATAAATCCATGAATGAACAAATAGACTAATCTCCAATAGCTCAGGAAGTATGCTGTCAATGGATCCCTTCTTTTAACAAATTTGACTGTAACACACTTTTGTCCACAGGTCAAATCAGCACCTGCCCATTAGTATTCTGATCTACCCAGTGAAATATGGCACTCATCTTACACAACACCTTCTCATAATTAATTGTTTGTGTTAAATGCACCATGTCTTTTTATTCATTCATCTTGCACAAAGGTTTCTCATAATTAATTCTTAATGTAAAATGCACCACACTGTCTCTTTTGACATATGTGTGGCACCAAATATGCCATATATATTTAATTCCTGATCATAGACTGCACACACTCAATGTTCACATCCTTATATTCAGTTCTTGGAAGTCCTTCACCTTGACAATTTTCAAGACAAATAAGGCTGCATTTAAATTCTGTTACCTCTTTCTCACCCACTGAGAATGAAGGCACAGACTCTTTACATACCTTCATCAAATTTGTATGAATTTTGGTTGGCAATAAAATATCCAAAAGAAAGAGTTTTATGACAGCATAGTATCCTATTTTACCCATTTTAGTAAGACAAGCATTATAGAAATATTTTAAAAAGCTGCCCAATCAATATTATTCCATATATAAATTTCACACTTGACCTTTTTGCTGAACACAGTGTAACAGCAACAGTAACAACAAAATCATTGATTTCCAAGTTATCTCTGTTTCAGGCCAAGAAATTGTATCCCTGTCTTAAAAAATAAATGAGGAACCTGCTCAAATTAACAATGTAGCATAAATAGACATAGCTTGTCTCATATGAGGATTTCCTTGACATTTTCTTTGATTATCATAACTTCTAACTGAAAACAGCAGGACTGGTATTCAAATCATGCTGACCACGACCATGAGTCATGGTTTTATCACTTCACCCCTCTCTAGGGAAAGAAAGATAATGAGTATTAGAAGATTTCAACTTGATTTTGTGCCACGTATCATAACAAAATACATATACATCCACAATGGAAATTCCTGGGTAGAATAATGTGTAAAATAAAGGAACAGTAACTGCTCACCTTAGCTGACCAATGTGTGGTACACAGGAATACATAAAAGAAAACAGTATTTACACTAACTTTCAGGCTCTTGATTGTTCTCTAGAAAAGCTCTAAAGCTGGTCCAAATACTGTTTCCTTTTGTGTGTTTCTACGCACCATGCATAAGTCAGCTATATGTAAATAGCTACCTTTCCTTTATTTTACATGAACTACATATACAGTAGATACTAAATACCTCTGAAAGACAATTAACAGAGCATTTAAAAAGTGGCTGCATACACCATGATCATATAATCCACATCGTAACAAGCTATTGTCCACTAATTTCTGATGGATTTACTGTTGTTTTCTCACGCTACTGTCACATATAACTAGCAGGAGAAAAAGCAGATGCCAGATTGAGAGTAACTGCAAGAATTCTAAGGAAATATAATGCATCCACAAAGCCGTCAAACCTTCATTAGACTAATACGTGAATGTTGTTCATCAGTTAGAAATCTTGATCACTAGGATCCGATTAAATATGTATGAAAAAAGACAACATATTTACATATAATATAGGCCTGAAAATATAAAATATGTAAAAAATATGGAGACTAAAAGCTACTATTATCAAATAAACCAGACTTTATTATACCGAAAACAAAAACAATTTTAAGCTTCTTCAGTCTCACTGGTATTATTCATACTGTTACAATACACAATCACATTTTTCTTTTTTTTTTTTTTTTTTTCAAAATTAAATCTAACTCTGTTTGAATGGAACAACACTTTGTACTGACTGAAAGATCTTTCAACATTGCATGATGTGATTGGAGAAAACTTAAATTTACACAATTCTTCCACACAGCATACAGCAAAACCTTCGTTTTTCTGAAGTTCATAGTTCAATTTTTGTTTTAACAACACAGCAATTGGTCCTTCTGCTTCGCTAATTTTCATTTCTATGACTTCAATAATCTTTACATTGTCTTTCAGTGCTACTGAAGGTTTTCACTGCCTTAATCTGACATGACAAAAAACATTAATTGCTTTTGATGTACACTAAATCACTGTGCAGAGTACGATTTTCAAACAGTTCTTCTGCATTTAAAATACAAACAGACTCGTCATCAAATTGAACAATAATTCTTTAAATGTCACTGAAATGCTCAACATAATATTCAACTGCTTCTAGCCATATACCCCAGTACTGGTTCTGGTGACAAAATAATATTGGGATACAGCTCTTTAATTTTTGAGGGCCTACTGGGAGCCTTCAAAAAAATTTTTTCACATTTGATATTAAACTATCAACATTTTTGTGATTTATCCTTGTGCATTCAGCTAATCTATTAATTCGAGGTGGCAAGTATGTTACATGAATCATTTTAGGGTATAAAACATTCAGGTCTTCTGCAGTTTTAGCCATATAAAGAGAAGCATCGGTAAATAACAAAAAAACTTATTTGTCTCTGATGCCATTAGGCCATAAAACAGTCATAGCATCATTAAAGGGCTTTGATGATGTTTGGTGGTTACATTTAGAAAGTTCTTCACATGCCAACACACAGGATTTACTCGATTTATCTTCAAACAGTCACCCAATTACTACTTTACCAATGCACCACCCTTGGGTGGCTGTAGTCTCATTGACTGTGCCCCACATATGACCATCCTGAATTACACCTCAAATCAACACCAAACAATCCTCATAAATGCAGTTGTTGTAGTTTTTCTCTGTGCAGATTCATCACAGATATGTTTTCCTGAATGCTTCCCATGAAAGCTACTAAACACTGGGTTACTTAATTTCCATAAAGGGATACGTGCACAAATCATAGTATAACACAAATCTTTCAAGAAGTTAGAACTTTGGGAGCCACTGGCTGTTACATCAGAAAAAGATTGTTGTTTGAATTCTTTCTTGTATTATTTACCTCATGTTTTGTGGTATATATGTGTTGTGAGACTAGAAACCATTGATCAGCTGACACAGATTTTTCACAAGCATTACAAAACAGTAGTTTAGCTTCTGTACCCAAAACACTTGTTTGGGAAATCTTCAACATATATTTGCAATTTAAATATAAAAATGTAGATGTGTAAATAACACAATGACACATAGCAACAAACCTCATTATTGTCAGCAGTGAATGACACAGATGTGAAGTTACACTTGGCTAGAGCACTTCTTGTGGAGTGTGTGTCAGATGTTATGCATTGAACATAAAACTCCAGTACAACAAAGAGGACATGTTGGCATTGCTGGCCTGAACTGCCCACTTGATTGTAAGGCCTAATTGCTTTGCATTTCATGCGAAAGACAATCGAATGACAAAACAGAAAACATCAGGGAGTAGAAAGCATGAAGACAACATATAATGTACCATCTGTAAAATTTCTTAGTGAGCCCTTACACCCTAGTCAACTGGTATACATTGAGGGTACCAGCAAACAATGCCATAAAAAAATTGCTTTAGCTCCCTTAATTTAACATCCTATTCATTACTACAAACAAGTACCACATTTGATAATAGCACATTTATAAATGTGCTTTAATGAAAACTTGTAACTTTGGTGATACATTTTCACTACAAGAGATGACTGGCAGGGAAGGGCACGTTGACTGCAGTGGACAACATGTCAAAAACTGCTCCCCTCCCATCACTCCAAAAACATATTTTTAATATTTCACTCTCTAGAAGAATGTTTGCTTTCTTCTCTCTTCCCATAATCCCTGATAAGCAACATTATAAAAGGCTTGCAGGCTATCTGAAAGGCTAGTCTGCCTCAGATGGTGCAATTGGTGTTTTTGGCGCGTCCTTTTCCGAAGCCAGGAATCATGCTTTGGAGAGTCATTCAATGATTTTTTTAATGCTGTTAAGCTTTAAAAAGATTGTTTCTATATAACATGGTGTTGAAAATAAGGATTTATGTAATTCTGATATAACAATATGGACTAAACTTTGAAATACAGAAACTGAACGTTACATTTTCAAACTCCAAATGCCAAGATTTATATAAAAAACTACAAAAAGATTGAAAATTACTTAAAATGGAAATATGTATTTACATATTAATTTGTGCCCTATTTATCACATAGGATCAGTACAGAAGATTAAAAGAAGAGCAGTATATTTTGTTATGTGTTTGTGTAGTTAATGCGAGAGCATACTGGAAATGTTCTACCAACTTCAGTGGTTAATGTTACAATATGGACATCACACATCGCAAAGAGGCACACTATCAAAGTACAGGTAACGTGTAATTTCCTTCCAGATGTTTCTCACATACAGACAATGATGGTAAAATCAGAGAAAAAGTTTAAGCTTCTGCAAAGGATCAACAGCAGTCATAAATGAAACTGGAGCAGGAGTGAACATTTGATATGATTATAAGAGACAGTATACCCTCTACCAAATGCTGTACTGCATCTTGTAGAATTATCATTTAAATGTTCTCTTACAACTATAAAATCTAAATATTTGTAAACACTAAATAGGATTAGTCTTTCACTTACCAGTTCATCTGCCTCCACTGGAAGTTCCAGAAGTGAATGTTTTATGGGCCTCCTCGAATACTGATATGTTATGTTTCCTTGAAAATATGTAGCAGCAAATTTTCTGAAATTGTATTCAGACAAATCTTCTTTAGGACCCTCATCTGGCTGTAGTATGTCAACTTTCCCATCAATGTGTTTATCTGTAAGCTATGCACAAAAAATTAATAAACACTTAACAATCAGAAACTACTGTTCAGCATATTAGTTAATATCCACACCACACTTTTGTCATACTTCATATAAGTATCATGAAGCTGTTATGTTTTCATTACTTATCTTCAGTTTACTATCTTCCTCAAAGCATTAACATAAACAAAAAACAATTATTACCTCTTGGGTTTCTTGGTGGTCAAAGTCAAACAGCTCATCAACAATGCGACTGTATTCATTTGAGTCTTCATCAAACGCCTCAGGTTGAACTGCATGCCCATATTCTCTTGTTTGCATCTCTTCCAGGAATTCTGATAGTCGTTTCTGTTGAAATACGTTAAAACAATCAACATGTGCTACAGCAAATATTAAAAAAAAAAAAAAAATGAGGAAGAAGATTTTTATGATTAAAAGATTTAAAATTTATGTTAGGTGCTTACTGTTGTATAGCTCATTGTGTATGACACAGAAAACATGAAAGAGGTTCTTAATGAAAGGAACTGCAGAGACTGAAATAGTCTCATTGATTATATATTTCAAAGTAAATTTAGACAATAGTAGGTATTTACTGTATATTACAGTAGTAGTAGACTGTGTAGCTCATATATTGTACATAACAACTACATATACTGATAACTTACATTTTAACAAACCTCTATCCTCTTTTCTTGTTCCATAAGGTAAGTAGGCAATGTTTGCATACATATTTACCAAAGACATAAGTTACAATGTCTATTTCCTATCCAACAACAGTTTAAGTTCACAAAGTGATATTCAATCATTTTATTTATTTATTTATTTATAACAGAAAAAAGAAAGATGCCTTCATAGACCACAGATCTCCTACTGAAAATTCCACAATTTATCAGCTATTTCAGGTGACAGCATGACTCCTGTTTTGCTTTAATCATTTATTTTTCACAAGGAAATAAAATTTAACATAGTAACACCTTCTGTTGAGTGTATTCACGATCAATATTAAGGTACACACAAGATGAATATATTCATCTTCACACATAATTCTAATTGCAATATTCTGAGGATTGGTTAGTTCCTATCTCAATACTGAGTTACCAGAAACTATTACTGTAAGGACACCAACAACAGAAAATAAGTAAAATATGGTGACTTCTTGGTATCTATGGCCCCCACAGCTGGCAATTAATTTTAGCAAAAGTAGCTGAATTTAGTTATTTTAGAGGATACATAACAGTTCTTTTCCATTTCAAATTTTCACCAATATATACCAATAAATATATTACAGTTTCTGAAAAACATGTATATTTAACAAAAAAGAACAAGAACAGTTACTAGCTTTCACAAAACATCATACAGCATTTTCTCTTTTAACCCTTCTTCCTTTGACTTACAGTGATATGCTAATCATCTACAGACAGAAAAGTAGAAAATCTATATTAGAAGCACGTCTAGGACTTTTTGTTATTAATGTCTTTGACAATAAGTGCCACTTCTTCCTAAGTTACTTGAATTACTTATCAGAGGTTTCTGCACACTTTTCTTAAATATGGGGTAGATCAATCTGTTGATGCTCTCTTAAAACCAATAAAATAAGATTATCTAATAGGAATCTCACAATCACATGTCTTAGACAAATCATAGAAACTTTCATATCAAGTCTTTCATATCAACATTAGGACAGACCATGTCTTAAGACATTAGGGATTGCTGCCTGGAGCACTCTTGTTTATGTGTACTGTTCATGCTAACACTTTATTTGCAGCTTGCTCTCATATTTACACTCATTCAGTTAGTTTCACTTTTGAATATAAAGTTATTCAGTATCCTCTTTTTATTAAACTATTAATCAAAGTTTGAATGTCATATGATACATACTTTCATTTTACTAAGGGGCATTAAAACGAAACGAGCTGGAGGCATAATTACAGAAACCTGTATGTTAGAAGTATTGACCCTGACTGTTGAGACACTTTTCTGACTATGAGACAAGGCGGTGATGGCTGTCTCATAAAATTCCCTGTGTTGCAATGTTAACCAGTTCCGCACATACAGCTGGACGTCGTCATATGAGGTGAAGGTTATGCTGACATTCTTTGACCAAGGTGGCCCATTTCTGATTCCCTTCCTGCAGCTTGGGACAACAATGAATGCCCAGACTAACTCACAAAACTTGACCACCCTTTGCCAAGTGATCAAATCAAAACAACCAGGCAGTCTCACCCATGGGGTCATTCCGTTCCACGACTATGCAAAGCCTCATACGGCCAACACAGTCATGGCACTCCTGCAGAAATTCAAATGGGAGGTTGTCAGCCACCTTCCATACAGTCCAGACCTCTCTCCCTGTGATTACATCATTTTTGGTCCCCTTAAAAAGTCTCTGAGGGGCAGACAATTCACCTCGGACGAGGACGTTCAGCTGTATGTGCGGAACTGGTTAACATCGCAGCCCTGGGAATTTTATGAGACAGCCTTTCACCACCTTGTGTCACAGTGGAACAAGTGTCTCAACAGCCAGGGTCAATACTTCTAACATAAAGGTACTGTTTCTGTAATAATGCGTCCAACATGTTTCTTTTTGAACACCCATTATATGCTAACAGGTTAAATTCTTCATTGCTAGATTAACAAATTGAGATCATGAAACTAAAGAAATAAGTGACATAAAAATGAAATAGTATAAGGAATATGTAAAGATTATTATATTGCAGTTGTGAAACATCATGTGCAGTTAGCAAAGCTCCCCAGATACTGTTTTAAAGAAAAGCAAATAATTGAACCTTCCTGGAAGAATAAAACTGCATGCCATGGAGCACATGGTATTTATTTGCCAGGAAGTTTTTAAATAGCACACTTTCCTCTGCTGCATAAAAATTCATTCTGGGAGCAAATAATTATTTAGTGCAATGTATCTGTCCACAAAAGCTCTTCAATGTGTGAGCTGGCACAATGTAACATGAGAGAAAGAAAACCATCATGATTCATGTAGTCACTATGTAATCCTGCCCTAATGATTATATAAAATCAAGAGTTTCCTTGAAGCAGAACATCCTAGCAATAGAAATACTCATAGTTCCTAGAATTCCTTTGTTTGCTTTATCAGGATTTCTAGTTTCAATTTACAGATGTCTGTGGCACCTGCAAAACTGAATATTTTTTCAAGGCTTCCTAGTTTGATACATACAAACATAAGGAAGTTTATAGCTGCTGACAGAGCAGGATTTCTAGTTTCAATTTACAGATGTCTGTGGCACCTGCAAAACTGAATATTTTTTCAAGGCTTCCTAGTTTGATACATACAAACATAAGGAAGTTTATAGCTGCTGACAGAGTCAGAACTCCCTCAGGAGTGGTATATTTATATTTACACTATCTTTATAAGCTGTATACCTAGAAATTCTTTGAGATAATGCTTATGATGCTGTTATAACACAAAAGAATTTCTGGATCAATAAATATGCTAAAACTTTCAACACAGAAGATGTGTAGAGAAATACTGATTGCACATATAGTGTATTAAGAGTCATTCATATTTTTGTTTAACGGTTTGTTCTGTTTGGATATCTGTGGGACAAACTTATGTGGTCAGTTAAACTGGTAAATAACCATACCAATGTTACAGCTGTGCAATTTTATATTTCAGACACTGGAATAAGCAGACATAGCAACATAAATGAGAATGTATTATTGTTCATCTGAGAAATTTACAACTAAAATCTCAAATTTGTTTAGCTATTTTTATTCAGGAGCTTTGTGTGAGACTAAATTTTTGTTCCATTTCAGGTCTCATTCTGATGCTACCATATAAAGTGTAGTGCAGGTGAAGTTCATGGAGGCGGTACAAAACTGGTGAGTGGGAGGGGAGGGGTGTGATGTCAGGCAGAAAGTTAGGTGCATTATTAATTGTATACTGTAATAGTTGTGAAAAGCAGCTTGCTGCCTTTTGCTGTTAATTACCAGTTTAGTACTGAAATCTAAGGAAAGGTATACTAGTTACCAGCCCCCACCTACTTTTTGAAATTTGTACTTCACTGACTTGTTTCTACAGATTACATCTCAGGAATCTATGATATGAATAAATCTCTGTTAGCTGCATGGCAAGCAGCAGCATTCGTTGTAAAACTGCATCATCAGCCATAATCTACTATAAACAGAACTCTGGGTAAATATGCCAACCTAATCATGTAAATATTTAACATCAATAGAAATAAACAGTAACTACTTAGTATAACTGAGGAGGTTGCAGAAAGCAGCAGCTTTCTTTCTAATTTACTTGATTGGGTGTAGATGGAAAAGGCATGAAGGGAATTAAAGAGGACAGCTCATTGTTAATACAGTGTACAGATAAAAATTTCTGTGATTTGCTTGTCTGTTGGTAATATATACCTAGACTCTTTCTACATCCCTTGTTGATGGGATCCGTGTAACATGCTGACTGAATGAATACAATAATCTAGTCAATAATGTGCTTTTATGTGAGGAAAATTTCCACCTCATCTGTATCTTGCTAATGCCTTTATTATCTCAAATGACTAGTTTTGGTGGCACATTACCACATCCTCAGGCCCCACTACTGCCAAAAGAGTATTAGATTTCCTTTGCACTTTTATTGTGAAGTCCTTGTTACTAGCACATGTGGGCTAGCTTTCCTCAGGAGTCTCTACTTGACACTGTATTGTCTCCAATGCAATCAATGGATTGTGATCAAAATTGGGAATGAGTGTTTTAGAAGAAGTTCAAGAAATCTACTATCTAGGAAGTATGGTTATACAGGAAGATCAAAGCAAGGACCATATCAAAAGCTTGACAGATGAAGAATATTCTTTCAGTAAAAGAGCTCAACCAGTGTCAGATACTGATGGGAAAAAAGGAAGAATTTCCGGAAAGAGCATGCCTAGAGTACAGAATTGTACAGAAGTGAAATACTGATCATTGGTGATTCAGAAAGAAAGTGGAAGCATTTGGAAGTGGTGCTGTCATAGAATGCGAAAAATTATGTGGACAGATAAAGTACACAATGAAAAGTACAGAAGGGGCATATCAGTGGGAAAACTGCTACAGCAACCACTATAGTGAACTTGGAGATGTAGTTAAACTGTGACATTGTCTTTTTCTGTCAAAATAACATTTCCAGTGCTTTTCCTCTGACTTAAACTTGTATAATAAGAAACATACTCAAACAACTGAAACTTCTTATTCATTGTTCAGCTGGTTACATCACTGGATGGTTTCAGTCTCCTAGACTTCCATTCTATTGTTCACGTGCTGATACTGAGAGTGGTGTTTGCCTCAGTTATGAGTAGACTGTACAAAAGGGTAATAGACAGAGGATTGCATGACAAAAGGATTAAATAACTAATAAGACATTTATATAGTTTTTTTTATTTGATAAAATGTGTTCCATGCATCAACGAATATTTTTTTTTTCACGAAGCTCAACTAGTTGCAAGTACAAACTTAGAAAAATGCTATGGTGATGAACATTATATATAACTTAAATAGATGCTTTCAGTAGCATGAATTGAAGTCTACATACAATACTTGGAAGTAAAATTTAAGCTACAATGATTTTAAGCCACATCTTCTCCTTTTTTTCTATATTTTTATTGAACTACAATGAAAAATACTGCTTCAATGTAGTGTTGATATTTATAGATAAATGATACTCAGATCTTAGATCTAAATAAATCATACAAATGTACTATGCACTTGAGTATTGTTTTATTTGCAACAAAATTTTAACTGGTGTAAATGAGTAAACAACATTTATATTATACTGACACTTATGAAAAAATGTCATAATTGTCCACACAATTGATAATAAAGCTGTGTACACAATCACAAACAAATGAATAACAAAACTTATCACAAACAGCACCATTAATGCTGAAAGGTGCCCTCGATTCTGATAAATTTGACAAATAACACAGACATATACATTACATGAATAGTCATTGAGTATAATGAGCAAAAATTTACACTTAAATATCCACATAAATCCATGACACATAAGATAAGGATGAGACATGAAGTTCTTTAGTCAGCAAAACAGAAATAGAGTCCACCAACACACAACATGTAAATGTATTTTCAATGACCAAATAACATCAAGCAAGATCATAAAAAATGTATCTCCATTTTGCTGTGTAGTATGTAGTAGTATGCCACATTCTAAAAAATGAAGTACATAATATTGTTTGATATGTCTGCTCCAAGACAGTCATACTCTAAGAACTAAAACCTTTCAAGGCAAAGACTCCATACACCTTTAAAAAGAACTTTTACCCAATACCTGAGCTGTAGTGCTTTACAAGTTGGTTTCTGTGTATAACATATTTTGTTTACAGCCAGCCTGTGGCACTCAAAGTGTCCTATAACTTATATACTCTTTGCAGCGACAAATGTAGACTAGTAGACATGCTATAATCAAGTATTCACATGTATCTAGCAATATATGCTTCACCATTGCACAACCTATAATACTGCAAATCATAGTTAAGATCATATCAATAAAATACAAAAAGGCTAAATTTGAATCCATCCAATAATATAACAACAGTGGTCGAGAGGAAGAAAGGTTTCTACCAAAACATAATAATTTTCTGGCAACTAAATACACTGACCAGTCAAAATATGATTTAAAACAGAAGAATAACATCAAAGGTAGTGAACTGTCTTTGGAGAAAGTTCAGGTAAATAATATGTTAACATTGGATATATCAATGTGCAATGTATAATGGAAAGAAATCAATTAAACAAAGGAAGACACACAGAAATGACACAGGAGGAATCACAACAGAATCAAAGAAATTTGGAAAAAATCTTACAACCAAGAGACAAACACAGAAAATGAGCATTTAGGGGAGACATGAGATATCATGTTGCTGCCCAGGGCAAGATCCTAGACTAGTAGATTTTGGTAGTAAAATTTGAAATTTAATGCAGGACAAAAGCAGAAAGTAAAGGTCCCAACACCACCATCTATCCATTCTTTGCTGGCCAAATGCTGGCAGCGAAAACTTCTTGCACCATCAGTGAACAAATGGGTTACTTTTGAGTCCAGCTGCACTTCAAAAGCATCTATTGATGACTTTGGCAGCAGAGATGCATAACAAACAACTACTTAACAATACTTCAGTAATTTGATCATATTGTAAGAATGGAAATTAAAAGATCTAGAAGAAAAAAGCACACTTAATTTCGTTCTTTAGAAATGCTGAAGAAAAGGAGAGGTAAAATGCAATTCTCACTGTGAACATCAGCTAATTCCATAATTAACAAAAACTATATTCATTCATTGCCAAAAACTTATTTACATATGAGGATGTAAATATTAGTAAAAAAAAGAATGAATAAAGTTGTAGGGTACTCTCAATAAATAGCAAGAAGACTACTGCTCTGAATAAAAACAAAAAATAAGAGAAACTGTCAAACTAAAGGCTGTTCTCAAGAATATTTATATTTAATATTGTTAAAATTTAAATCTAAGACTTTTAGAGTATGATACAGCTTTCTGAATCTTGGGAATGGGACTTCAGACTGAAGTGCTGCAGTGACCAATTTGAAACAGAAAAGAGTTTTATGATGTGGATAAAAATAAGAATCTCTTTTCAAGTTCTAAAGGTAGATAAAAAAATATTTATGCAGAAGAAATGTCTGGAGGAGAAAAAGAAAAGAAATTTGAAAAGATGTGTTGAAATAAATTAAAAAACTGAGGAGTAAAGGTAACAGTGTTGCTAGCAAAGTTTTCAGTATTGTTTTTGTGCCTTTCAATGAATCAGTGCCTCTACTATTCAGTGAGTTGTTATGTTTACTCATTAAACTATTTACATTCACCCAGGAATTTCTATTACCATAACTTTAAAGGAATCCTGAATCCAAAGAAATTGCAAGATACAGATCTTTCTGTCAGCCTTTCAGTTTCTATACCTTAACTGCATAATAATTCAATGTTCTGATAGTTATTGAATGCTACTGATGACAAATGTAAAAAGGTTCACTGTTAGTGCAATTGTGGAGATGGAAAAAATAAAAATACGATCACAGCAACTGATCAGGTTCTGAGCAAAATATTTATCTGCTGTGAATCACACAAGCTATCAGCATGTGGTATGGAAAATTCCTGGATGGAAAGTGGCCACATACAGAGCTAAATAAAACACTAAACATCACAAAATAAAAACAGTACTATGCTTGTCATATATTTAGAATATCTCCAAGGGACATAAAACAGAAAATAGCTTGTTTAAGCTACATATAAAATATTTTCATACATCTGAAAGATAACCCACAGACATTCTTGCAATGTTCAGTGACTGCTAAGTAGGAATGAGAGGAAACACATATAACACTCCAAAAAGCATTTTTAAGTAAGATAATCACAACTGCAGTGAAAACAAAAGTTGGCTGACATGACACATTTACTACACATATTTGGTTTGAGCCAGTAACTTCAAAGCACAGAAAACTGCAGCTAAGTACATATGGATGTACAAGCAGCTTACCACAAGGCATACTTACTGCTTCAATTAAGATTTATGAGAGGATTCAAACCTGCTAAATATTCTGTATATATTTCCTCACCACTAAAATATGAAGTTTGAGTAAGTAACTCAAAAATGCTAAGCCAATGAGTTGATTGTGAAATCAGATTTTTAGGGTAGGAAAATGTATTGCAGTAACTGCCTAGACTGCTGTTAACTCCTGACTTTCATTCACCTCTCTCTTAGCCTTATTCTCAAACCTAATTTTTCCTTTTAATCTTAAATTCTGGAGAAAGAAGGAAGGAATAGTGCAGGAGAACAACAGTCAGTAATCAACTGCTGTCAACCTAATAGGGACACACTGTCATCAAAACAATATCTTGAGTATACTTCGTAAATTTAATTTTTTATGTTTACACATTATAAAAACTATTGTATGTCAAGAAGAAACAGTTATGTAAAATAATTACTGTACTTACTATGAAGAACTGTCACTAACTTAGTACAATATGAATTACAATAAGAACGTGAAGTTTACATTCACAATTACAGATTTAAAGATGCTGTAAAGATTGAGGGAAGGTAAAATTACAAAACCATAGCTCATTATAAATGTTAGTTTATGGATATGTAACTACATAACTTGAGTAATAATTTAAATAAAATGCTTTTGGAATGGAAATCATAACTACAAAATAATCTCACTTCCACCAGGGAAAAAGATGTATGCCTAAAATCAGGTAAATTGTAATAAACATATGCTTTAGGTAACTGTTGTGCAGCTCTAGCATAACAACAACATTATGCACTGCAAATTGTTGAAGAGTCTCATTATAAATTTATAAATATTATTTGACACGCACACGAGGTAACGAGTAACGTGTCCTAACATGTTTAATATGTGGTACCTTATAGTTCTGTTCAGCAATGGCCTTGTAATTCTTTGTACCTGAGTTCTTCAACTGCATTTCTTCTTTCTCTCTCAGAGTGTATAATTCTTGCTGTTTCTTCTTGAACAGCTACAAATGTAAGAAAAATAAACATTAAGATAAGTAAATAATCTTCCTACACTGGAAAATCTCATTATTTTTATGTGAAGTAATGGCAACATTAAACATAAAATTCTAAAGCTTCACAATACTATTTGGATAAAGGAAGGAAGAAAGATTGGATTTTAATATTCCATAAAAATGAGGTCATTACAGATTAAGTGCAAGCTCAGATCAGAGAAGCCTGGAAAAGGAAGTTGGCCACCACACTATTTTAAAGGAAGCAATATGGTATTCACTTTAAGTGGTTTAGGAAAATCACAGGAAACTTTAAGCTGGATGACTGAATAGGTATTTGAGGCACAGTCATCTTGAATATGAGTCCACTGTCTCATCACCGTGCCAGCTAGCACATCAAGTAGAGGCATGTCATTACATGTCAATACCAAAAGTGGTAATAGGATGAAAAATACCTGAGTACCAACACAATGAAAAGAAAACAAATATTTATTGCATGATAAAACAGCCATATGGCCAAAATAGATTAAAATTAAGTACAGAAAGGAGAATGGTTTTAGGATCTAATCTGAAAATATTAATTATTAAAATACAACTTTGGAGTGGTTACAAGTTCAACAAATAAAATGAGGGATAAAAAGAAATTGGTTTGTGTGAGTGTGTAATAACTGCTGTAAAGTAGTCATTGCACTCTGTGATTTCAAGCATCAATTTGTGAATGTTTGAATACAAATGGAGAGTGGACTTCACATGTCAGTCACCAGCAAGCATCTGGCAACATGAATTAAATGCAAATTAAGACCGCAAAAATTGTTGCAACATGGTTGTTTAGTCTCAATGGCTTTAAAAGTAGTTTACTCCAAGGATGACAACCAGTGACCTAAACAATAAATTCTGATGCACATATAGACATTCAGAACAATATTATATATAATCTGACACAATATTTGCAGGAATTTTTACCAGGGACTATAAATAAACTTTAGATAAAACTTCAGCTCAAGCCTTAATCTATTGTTATAAATGTGGCTGAAGAGTATGAGTCTACACCAACATACTGACACAAAAACTGGGTCAGAAGCTTTAAAATAGATATGACCTGTTCAGCTACCAGCGTACATTACTTGGAAATGGAACTGTTTCTCACATTCAGCAAGAATTCTTCCACTGTTAATGGAAAATGGTGTCCATGGAGACACTTTAAGAAGCTGACTGTGTAGCGATGTAATGTAAATGATTCAGAAGTCTGTAATCTGTGCCCCTACACTGAACAAAGATTGCCAAACAAACCAGTAGCTGCAATATGAATTACTTCCATCAATTCCAAAACTATACTAATTAACTGTTTAGAACATTAGAGTGTGAGTATCACCAAAAACATTGTGAAAAGAAGCAAAATAAGTAGAGCTGATCTAGCTCCACCAAAGGCCAAGAACACTCCAAAGAATACAAAAGTAAACATTCCATTTCCAGATTGCTTCAATTACATCAAAACACTGTCATTGACAACCTGCTTTAACTGTAAATTCCATGACATATGATGCAGCACTTCAAGAACAGGCTGCTGGAAATAGAGAGCTAAAATAGTAAACATGTATGATGCCAACTCCAAAATCCTTGTCTGATACACCAACAAAAGTTGGTAATATGGCACAGTTACACATTTTAACTGTTCTACCATCACTTCTTGGTAGAATAACTTTATAATTAAAAATCTTTCTGAATCTGATTGCATGTGTATAACATCTCCAAGCTATTCTTCAATAGTCTTGTCTTGTATTACACATGTTAACTGTCCTACCATCACTTCTTGGTAGAATAACTTCATAACTAAAATTTTTTCTTAATCAGCTTCCACATGTAACACATCTCCACGCTATACTTCAATACCCTTGTATTAATTTTATTTTACTGTGATTGTTAATTTAATTTAATCAGATATATAGTATAGGCACTGTTGTTTTAGGTTTAGTGTTAATGTTTTTCTGGTTTGTTCCCTTAATATTTATTTAGTATTTAAAGTTTAACCATTTTAAGTACATTACCACTGCACTGTCAAAGATGACATTTATTTTGTGTTGATACCTCACTCTCAATGCGTAGCAACTTTTTCAGTGTTGTTCATGAATATTGTATCCTCATTGTGATGATAGTTAAAGTCTGATGATGGCCTTGTAAGCCAAAAACTGGTTAACCCTGTAAATGAGTACTCTAGAACATACACAGCCCTGTACTTTTCATTTATAATCAGAATTCCACAATTTGTGATGGCTCGTTCATAAAAGAGAAAGAGACAGTGAACCTATCTACCACAGTATCACAGTATTTGCAAAACAGACATCAGTGTCACAAAAACAAGAGGAAACAAAACACCAAACAAAGGACTATGTACAGCACTTCTAGTGTATTACATGTCTTAATGAGTAGAACTTCCAAAGTCAATCATATCTGCAATCGAGCAACTGAACATAACCCAAAAAGACATCAGTGTTGTTCTAGACGTAGATGAGGTAAACGAGTGCTGCAGATTAACACTTACGTGAAATCTCAAATGAAGTGGAATAGAAATTAAACATGTTACTTAAGGTTTTAAAAAAGTAAGTCAGGTGTAAGAATATGTCAATGCATTCAACCATTAGCAGCTAACTATGTTTACACACACTGTAAATGAGTAAGTGCAGTTGTAATGGATGTCTAGTATTTCACAATAAAATTAGTAAGGGCATTCAATCTCTTTAATTAGTTACCATATCTGCAATATACATACTAACTAGAAGCAAAAAATGTGTAGACAATTACTGTAGTTCATTTTCTACAAACATAATTTGGTAGAAGGTACTAGCTATTCTGTAATTTCCCGTAGATGATTCGGTTATCTATAAATAAGTTTATTGTAAGACCAGTGCTTAAACATACTCAAAAAATGTGGGTCAATTCCTAAGGGACCAAATTGCTGAGGTCATCGGTCACTAGACTTACACACTGTTAAAATTAACTTATGCTAAGAACAACACATACACACCCATGCCTGAGGGAGGACTGAAACCTCCTGCAGGAAACATACTCAGCATTCTTGTTAAGGATTTGGGATGTTCACAACAGGCTCTAACAGTGAATGTAACCAACTTTATAAAATTAGATAAAGTAAATGTATACAACTACATAATAATTAATCAAATGCAAAAAACTTAATTATTAAAAATACCTTGCAGTAATAGTGCTTGTTTGTATGATATAAAACTGCTTCATAATCATAGTTGGGAATAATGGAAGTATGCTTGAGTTTGTTACAGTACACTGAGGAGCAATAGCTCAAGCACAAAAGAACTTATCAATGACTGTTTCTGTGAACTAGACTGTAAAATTATTTGTGGCTCTGAGGTCCCTATCAAATTGCATTCAATGTTGACATAAAGAAAACGACAACACATATAATGTATAGTTGCGACATTGTCAGAGAGAAGCTGAACAATGTGAATTGGTGGATGCCTGAAGACATACAAATTATATTCCAAAGTATTATTTACAAAACCATAAGAGCTCATTTTTAGTGAGGAATACAGAAATAGTCTGCAGCCTAGAGTCTAATACCCATACCGAATCATGAACGCAAGATCATATTAATTACAGTGTATGCAGAGGTCAATATGTAATCATTCTTGTACACACACCATCCATAACAAGACACACAAATTATCGAACAGAAGTGAAACATTTGGAAGATTTCCTTTACAACATGTTTTATAGTGTTTTGAGTATTATAAGTAAATTGCCTGAAACAAGATAAATAATAATAAGGCGTAAGTAAGCAAGCTTCCAGTAATGAGTAAATAAGCAGTAAAATAAGTATTATGTATGTATATGCGTGACCATATTGTTTTATTTTTATTAAATACTAAAGTTATATTTTAAAATATGGCCATATTTCACTAATAGTTCACTTGTTTTGTTCACTTATATTGTACATAATTATAAGAAGCAGCATTATAAAAGTCACGTAAAGCAACTGGACTGGCACATGTAATGTACACATGTGGGATTTAATCTACCCATGTTAAAACAAAAGAGGTTTATAAGTCAACTTTGCTACAGTCACTTTATGACAGTTTCTGTAGGCCTGACCAACAACCAGCTGCCTACCTGTATTGCTCACCACCACTAAGTTATGAGATGTTTGGACCTCCCAATTGCAGAGTGTACTGTCGGGTACAATATGTTAATTTTCAATGCCTGTTTCATAGTTGCTGCCATATGGATCCTCCCCACCCCCAGCCCCTTCTTCAAACACAATCTTACATGAATTATGCAACTGAAACGTGTTCCTCTAACATATTCTTGAATTTTGCAATCCATTGGGACTTAATTCATGCTCCCTCTCTCCACTACCTATCATGCCTCTTCTCCACTGTCTTCTGCACCCCCCTTTTTCAACCTTCCTTTTGCCTTTCACTTTAGCTGTATTTATATCCTAGACCCACTTTCCTGCACAGTATTGCAATGTATGCTAACACACAAAATGCAGTTATACTGTAAGTACTTGAATGAGCTGTCACTCCCCAAATAATCCCTCATTCAAGATGACCTATATCTACTACTCAATACTTCCTTTATGAAGCCAGGTATGACTTTTCCTACATCCAAGCACAATAACAGCCACAATGGGCAGCCAGTGTAGTATAAATGTCTTTCTTCTACTATAGTTACAAGAACTACTATGAGGTAAAAACAGGTATCGGGGGGAGATACCTATTAATCTATGAGAGTCCTAATGTATGATGAATGTAGCCACATTTATGGAAGTGAAAAGAGAAGGGAGACAATGTATATTAAGTTTTCATGTCTTCAATGAAATGAAGACAACCCCAGCAGCAATTAGAGGCACATGATGCAACCAAGTGTCAAATGTGGCTTACATCAGAACATATAAAGATGGATTACAGTACATCAAAGAAACGGTCATACCTCATTTGAAGATTAGTGTCATTTTCTGAGCTATTGTGAATATCTATGTGGCAGCTTTCAATCAAATCAACTGCAAGTAAGTGGTTGGTTGGCTTTCCTGATTTCCATTAGAAATAATGTGAAGAAAAGTGAAAATGCTAACAGTACTGCAAGGAACAGTGCACAATAAGGTCATACCAAGCTCTAAGAAGATTACAATGGACCTTTGCAATCTACTGGTACATATTCATTAAGTCAGCTTCTGCTAACATCCATTCTTACAAACAGTAATGAGTTTTTGCTTTTAATAACTCATTATGATATCATGACAGAAAAGTTATATAAAACCATATAATAGAAAGTCAAACACAGATAATAACCTGTCTTCTTCATACAACAAAAATAATCAACTCGTGGAATTTATATATTCATTTTTAATATTGTAAAGGGCTCTAATAAATGAATGATAGCTGCCAGTGCAATTCTAGCATCAATAGCTTATCTTGAACATATACATTTAAAACTGAAGTTCTTGGGAATTATACATACAGATGGGACAAATCCTACATAAATTTTGTAATGTTATTGAAGTCAAATAAATACTACTACAAAAACTAATCTTACTTAAAATAATTATTTTAGATTGAAGAGAAATGTTAGTTACTTGCCTGAGATTTTTCCTTAAACATTTTGCGAGCAAGGTATCCTCGACATCTTGCCTGAAACAAATAAGAATTAATAAAACTGAAAACCATCTTTTGTACATATGAACCAAAGAATGGAAGTTGTTTGCATATTAGAGGATCAAATTCAGTTCTTCCATTTAGCTGTTATTGATGTATCTGCCAAAGACAGATCACTGTCTTGCTTCTCTCTCTCATTTCTGTTCTACATCTACAAGTATGTACAAAGGTTTGCAATCAGTCCATTCAAACTAAATGTTACAATATACTTCAAAAATTGACGTGAGTGCCAAGTTCACTCCCCAGTGTAAGTCTTTATTTTCAGTACATTAAACATATACAAAATTGACAAAACTCAATGCATAAGTTGCAAGTAGATAAACAATATGCATCATGAGTCCTGTCAACACATCAAAAGAAACTTGGAATTTGGTTAACACTTGTCACACTAGCTAGAAGTTATCACAACAGATAATCTTGTTTAAGAGTGGATATCAGCAAAAATACAAGATAAAAGATATCAGATACTAACAACGTGTAAAGTGCAGCTAATAGCATGTTTTCATTAGTGTACACTTGAGACTGTTGATATGGATTCATAAACAGATAGCATCATTTTTATTATTAGCATTACTGCATAGTATAAAGTCAAACCACAAACATTCTTTTCCTCATATCCCCCACCATCCTCTTTAATATGCGTTTCATTCTGTTAAACTATTATCATAGCAGCCAAATCAGTCTCATTGCCTACATTTTCATCCACATTTAAAATGCTGAATAAACTGTAAAAACATACTTTTTTTGCAGTAATCTGATATTTGTTTAATATCTCATGTGTCAGGTGGATAAGTCCTTTGCAGATTTGAATTTTGACGAATCACACACAAAGGAGATTCACACTTTTTGTTGTAAATAGCCACATCAACTGCCAGTAAAAATCTTTTGTCTGAAGGCTGCTTTATAAACCAGAAAATTCTGATCATAATAATTTAATAAATCATGCCTGCTAAATGTTTGTCTCTATGCCTGAATTATTTTCTTATTTTAGTGTTTAAATGTGCAACCTATAAGAGTACCAAAATGTAACTGTGAAAAGAAAAACTCTGGAATCTAAATCCCAACTATAATTATTTCTCTCAATGCCTTTCCTGCATTTCATGTCTCCCCTGATTCAATATTTAGTGATTTAAGTACACACTTAATATTAGAGCAGCAACAGAGGTCAAAAGACACCTTTTAGTTCTTATTTCCACAATGACAAAATCAATTTTAAACATCTTTCCATCAACCATTTTGGTTTTTCCTCATTTCTTCTATGTTTGACAATAGTGTTCTGCAGTTCCTGAATGTTTACAATTTCATGGAAATTTCATGAAATACACCTTGAACAATGGGAGGGGCCAACTGACCCCTGGCATAACACCTTTATAGAATATTAGTGTTCTCAGGACCACTAAGGTACTTTCATTCCATTTTATTTTGGACAATAATCATTGCTTCAAATAATTTTGACACTTTATTAGAAAAGTTTCCAGGCTGGGCACTGTAACATAACTTTCCAGTCGTATTTCATGTGCTGTTCTTGTTGCTCACATCATCAGTGAGACATGTGTTTTCAGTTATGTTGTGTCAGCATGGTCTTACTAGAGAAGAGATACTGCATATTCTGGAGAACGTAAATATTGAATCACAAGGCAGCTTATCAGATTTGGATGGTGATTTTCTGCCAGAGACAACTGATGATGAAGTGAGGAGGTGTACTACATCAGTAGATGACTCCCCATCTCAGTTCTTTCTGCAACTGTCCCAGCAGACAAATTGTGCAACGATGAAGATGGTAGCTAGATATGGAACAGAATAGAAGGTTGATAACTTGGCATCACATAGTCAAAGAGTTGCTTTGAACTCCTGACAAAAAAAGTATGATATCCTGTATATGCAAAGTGGCTGACTCCATCAGTACTTATTGACTTCACTTATCAGATACCTCATCTTTGATGAGAAGTCATCCCAAACTCAAAATATTTCTGCTGACAAGTTCATTCTTATTTCTGAAATATGGAACAAGTTCATGCAAAACTGCCCACACTTTTACTGCCCTAGTGACAATACCACTGTTGATGAACAGTTACTTCCAAGCAAAGTAAGGTGCAGGTTTACCCATTTTATGTCAAACAAACCTGGCAAATATTGGCCCAAATTTTGAACAGTTGCAGACATGGCATTGCAATGCCTTCCCATACCTGTGAAAGGAAAAAGTCCAACCAGACAACCAGCCATCAGGAGAGTATGTCATTCCTTGCCTCATAGAGTCATATTTAAACCAAGGAAGGAACATAACAGCAGAATACTTCTTAACAACCCTTTGGCTTACCAAGAAACTTTAACAGAAGAAAACTTCATTAGTGGGTAGAATGAATACGATTGTTTGAAATCTCCCCAAATGTGTAAGAAGAATAATTCTGACTTACATTCCACCACCATCTGGAGGAAGACTGATAAGCCACATAGCACCCTGACAGTGCACCAAAGGAAGAAGAATAAGACCATCAGTAATGTCAGCACATTAAAACCTGAAGTAGCTGTGAGTGAAGAAGGAAGAAACCTGAACTGTTACCTTTTATAATGTGACAATGTATGGTGCAGTCATTGTAGATTAAATGATTCATTAATATTCAACTAATGTCACTTGCAGGAGATGAATGATGCATATCTTTTAAAAAATCCTAGACATTATTGAAATAAATGTGTGAATCATCTACAATCATATACCCAAAAATATCTGAAGGGATCCATTAGATGAACTCACAAATGGGGAACAACAAAGAGTAAGACAGGAGCAAGAAAGTTAGGAGAAATAAAAAAAACAAAAAACAAAAAAACATTTCAAATTGTTTGTGCAAAGAAAAAAGACCAGTGACAAATGAGAGAAATGCATAAATCTGCTTGCAGAAAAGTGTAAGAAAAATAACAATGTCCAGTTTAATTTCAGAGTTTCAAAACAAACAAGTGAAATAAACGAAGAAGTTAAGAACTTTGGAAGTACATCACATTTCTGGGTAGATGAACGGAAAATATATAGGTTTAACTCTAATCATGTTGTGGATTGTAAATGCATATCTCAATTAGGTGTCAAATGACCCCTTCCTTCCATTCTAGGGATGTCACATTTTCTATTGTTCTAGTGTTAATGAGGTAATAAAGTTAGTTTCACTGCCTTACGTTACCTTACACCAGCTGAAATGCTACATAATTTCCAAAAGTGAAATAAAATATCAAATACTAATAGTCACTGACCTGTAATCTTGTAATATGTGTGCTAACTAATTTGAACTGATGCCTTAGTTGTCTGGAACGAATTAGTGCCTGTAATCTCAGGTATCCCTGTCTTATAGTCCTGTAGTGAATACGTGGTCCGCGTGCTCTCCAGTGCTTCTGGAATACAACTGCAGCCTTGCGTAATGCTAAGTACCTGGAATGAGGAAAACCACCATTTATTTAAGAAGAAAACAGAAAATAGTCCATTATTGTGAAAATAAACCAAAATAAAAATACAATACAGAAATACACTGCAGAAAAAAAATCACAGTACAAGAAGGTGTTGTGCAGCATAAATGAAACTTGGTAGGTGTGTTTCTATATCAGAAACATGATGTCTATTCAAATTTTGTGCCAGTTGCATAAGAGTGGCGCTATTAGTGCCACTATGAGGATGAAAATCAGGTTTGTTTTAAATACATGCTGTAAAGGTCATGAGCATTAGTTATCTTTGAGATTGGATGTGGAATTGATGTTAGCTAAGAATACCTTTAAGGTGACAAAGATGCAATTATCAACACCTCACTGAGTTTGAAAGAGGCATGTAATAAGACTACAGGAAGTTGAATGTTCCGTGTGTGACATTACAGAAGGACTTGGCAGGAAAGTAGTTACTGTACATAGTTGCTAGCAGCGGTGGTCAAGAGAATGTATGGTTGCAAGAAGTAAGGGCTGTAGATGGCCACGTGGCACTAGTGAGAGGGAATATCATTGTGTTCGGCGTGTGGCTCTGACACATTGTACTGCATCTGCAGCCATACTCTGAGAAGCAGTTGGCACAACAGTGACACAAATAACTGTTACAAATCAGTTATTTCATGGACAGCTCCCTGCCAGATGGCCAATAGTGTGACTCCAAACCACCACCATTTGTAAGTTCATTGGTGTCAAGCAAGAGCTCATTGGAAGGGAGGGTGGAGCTCTGTTGCATTTTCTGATGAAAGCTGGTTCTGCCCCAGTGCCAGTGATAGCCATGTGTTGATTAGGAGGAAGCCAGTTGAGGACCTGCAACTAACTTGTTTGCATGCAAGACACACTGGACCTGCACCTGGAGTTATGATATGGGGTGCAATTTTGTATGGCAGGAGCACTTTCATGGTTATCCCACACCCCTGACTGCAAAACTGTATGTCAATGTGGTGTTTTGAGCTGCTGTGCTGCCATTCATGAACAGCATTCCAGTTGGTGTTTTCCAACAGGATAATGTTCGTGCACATACTGCTGGTGTAACCCAACATGCTCTACAGAGTATCAAAATGTTGGCTTGGCCTTTTTGATCACCAGATCTATCTCCAATCAAGCACATATGGGACACCATTGGGCAATAACTACTCTGGTAACATCCACAAACAGCATTAACTATCCATGTATTGACCAAGTGCCACAGGCACGGAAATCCATCGCACAAACTAACATCCAGCATCTTTAAAATACAGTGCATGCACATTTGCATGCTTGCATTCGACATTCTAGCTGTTACACTAGTTATTAATGTGCTAGCATTTCATGTTTGCCATGGCTCATCTCACACTTATATTAACCTGTGATCTTGCAATTCTAATCACTTAAATGTGTTACACAGGGATGATTCCCAAAATTTCATTATTCTACATTAATCATTGTTTGATGTTGCAATATTTTCCCATCAGTGTATATTAATAAAGACTTTAAATTTATATGAATGAAAAGTTTTCGATGGTGCTGAACAGGGTCATACAGTATTTTATGAAAGGATACACCACCATTAGACTGTATATTAACATATGCATGTGCTCGTCTTGTATTTACCTGCTTTGGGCTGATTTTACCAGGTATGATGTGCTTGCATATCAATGAGCTGTATTCCTAGAAGACATTATTTTCGTGATAATGTTAAGCAAGTATGTTGAACCATGTATTTGTCATCTTGCACAGTACACAGCAAAATGATGTTAACAATATAAGAACATTGCACTTGATAATGGAGTGAAGCTGAAAACTAGACTGAACAGAAAAAATACAGTAATGTGCAGACATATAGTGGTCTACTCTTCAAAAAAATTATAAGAATGATTTTATGGTTTCAAAATGAATGATGGTTTCAGGATATTTCCCATTACTACCATTATATAAATACAGCAACAATAGAATGCATTCTCACAGAAAGAATCTTTCACTCTGCAGTAGAGTGCAAACTGTTTTGACACTTTCTGGCAGAATAAAACTGTGTGCCACATTGGGACTCAAACCTGGAATCTTTCCTTTCATGGACAACACACTTACTGGATGTGAAATATGGGTGCAGCTCACAACCTGCCCTCAAAGCTGTATACATCAACAGACTAGTACTTCTTTCCTCCAGCAAGGTATGCAGATACCTTGTACAAAGTGGGATGCTTCCAGAATGAGATTTTCACTCTGCAGTGGAGTGTGCACTGATTTGAAACTTCCTGGCAGATTAAAACTGTGTGCCTGACCGAGACTCGAACTCGGTCCGGCACACAGTTTTAATCCGCCAGGAAGTTTCATATCAGTGCACACTCCGCTGCAGAGTGAAAATCTCATTCTGGAAACATCCCCCAGGCTGTGGCTAAGCCATGTGTCCGCAATATCCTTTCTTTCAGGAGTGCTAGGTTCGTAGAAGAGCTTCTGTTAAGTTTGGAAGGTAGGAGACGAGGTACTGGCAGAAGTAAATCTGTGAGGACGGGGCGTGAGTCGTGCTTGGGTAGCTCAGTTGGTAGAGCACTTGCCCACGAAAGGCAAAGGTCCCGAGTTCGTGTCTCGGTCCAGCACACAGTTTTAATCTGCCAGGAAGTTTCACCATGTACAAAGTTTGGAAGGTAGGCAGAAGAGGTATTGGTGGAAGTAAAGCTGTGAGGGCAGGTGATTGGACAGCTCAGCTGGTAGGAGTGTTGCCCACAAAAGCCAGGGTTCAGGCTCAAGTCTTGGTCCAGCATGTAGTTTTAATCTGCTTGGTAGTTTCAGAATGTAATCTGCTTATAAAAGATACTATTAATTTCACGGATTAAGAAGTAAATGTGAACAAGAAAATAACCTGGCAACAAAGTTCTGAATAATGTATGATGTCTAAAGTTGTAAAATAAATGAGAGAGCACTACCCCACCTCCACTCCCCACCCCCACCCCCACAGATAGCTGAGCAAGTTAAAGTGCCCATTTCTGGGACACGGCACACCAGCCCTGGATAAAAACTGCCTCACAGATTAATGATGGGAGCTGGTGTGCCAGCCTGGATATGGTTATAGGCAGTTTTCCACATTCTGATTCAGTTACATGTTGAACAAACACTTTGTCACATTTGGCTATGTGAACTACATGTAGACAAAATGGGAACATGGGTTCCTCCCAAGGCTGAAGGGGTGGGGGGGAGGAAGCTGGCAGCAGCTATGAAATGACCTTGAGAGAGGCAAACCTATTACAAAAGTAGCCTATTTGTACGTATGGTTGGTTCTTGATGATACTGAAGATGTATCACACCAATCTGGACCTGGCATTGGCTGTATAAAGGGCGCTGGAGAGGAAGGAATGATGGAAAAACACTATGAGATAAAAAAAAAAAAGGTGATTGGTCGCCGAAGTAACAAATATCATGGTGTCAACTACTGAACAGCAGAGAAAAAAATGTAAAGATAAAGAATGTGCAACAAAGTTTGAGATAAAGAATGTGCAACAAACTTTGACTAGTGAAAGAATGAGTGCACCACATTTTTCACAAATTCACTGCTGGACACAGTAAGCAAAGTAACAACAGAGATGACAGGAGAAAATATGCAAAAATTCTATGAAATAAAATATTATTAGTAACACTATTTCTACTACTGTTACTATTACTAATGCTGTTAAATAAATACTATTAATACATGTTCTAGAAGGGCTGAAAAACACGCATTTGACTTATTGTAAATGCAGAATTTCTACAATGACATTATACTGGAAGATTATGCAGGTAAAAAAATTGGGACACAGAGAGACAGTATGTCCATACTGCCTGCCTACTACTGAAGTAAAAATAATACACATCTTTCGCCACCAATGGTGTGTGTCAGAGCCACATAGTTGATAACAGAAATTATACAGATTAACACCTCTGTCTCCTTATCAGCATATAATTTTGACACATATATTTTTTGAATAATATTACAATCAGTTTATCTCACAGTATATTTCTTTGTAAGCCACACTGTCACTCTTCAGTTTAAAAAATATCAGAAGACTTTTTTAGTTGCAAATACTTCAGATCTTTGCAAATGTAATGTGTTTTGAAGCATTCTGGTTAATGAATCTGACCTACTGAACTTGGTTTAACCTACAAAAGAAGTGTTAACAACTTCCTGCTGTATTTGTCACTAGTTCCAAACTCCATGCATTCAGATTGTGGTTGATATTTAACAAACAGAAACTTTAATTACTTCACATTTAGCTCTCATTGTCAATTATCAGGCATAAATTTTAAAACATCAAGATTTGTAGGTGAGTCACAATCTGGAACAACATTTCTATTTGTTAGAAAGTTTCATTTCAGTGTATACTTTACTACAGAAGAAAAATTCATACCTATTCTAAAACTATTACATCCTTAATATCAAGAATACGAAAGCATCTAGGTATGCATGAAGTACTGTCAGATTCAAGTTTTAGGCAGGACATGAGGTGTACTTGATCAGATCATTTTGTCTCCACTTCATAATGGCTTTCTGTGAGGCTGAAACTGGTTCTGATTTGTCAGTAAATAATAAATATTGCAACTGTTACTGTTATGTTCATCATTAAAGTCACCAATTTTGTTACTTTTGTTTCTACACACTAATTCACATATATTATTCTTCACAATGAATTTACAGGTAAATAATGATACCAAGAGCTGTGCTGGCTGTAGTGTGGCATATGATTAGTGTCACTGGTTGGCATACTGTAGAATGCCATCTCAACCCCACTACCAGCAATTATCTGTTATTCAGTATTTGTTCTTTCTGGAAGGTCCTTGAATTTTTTTATGTTTGTAATGGTTTCATGTTCAGGAATATTCTACATTTGCATAAACAGCACCACTCTCTATCCAGGAGTTCAGTTCTGTTCTGCCTATACATCACTGTTCACAGTACACATTTTCTGTGTTAAGTAGTGTACTTTGTTGATGATCGTGCTTTCTGATTTTGACTTGATTGTGGTTACAGCATGACATCAATTGATGGAGACAATGAGTGCTTCAAAACCTCCACATTACAACCAGGCAAGACAGAAGTTGTCATCTACATGGACAGAAACCAATATACATGTAGTACATTGCTCCCAAGACCTGTACATTCAGGGTTTCTAAGCACCAGCAAGTCAGCTGCACAATCAGTATCTGTCAGTGTTTTCTGGAGATGCTGATCACAGCCTGACAAATAGGCTCAAAGGATTCAACTGAGTCACCAAATAAAACACTTAGGATGACATAATGTGTTTGCCAAATGCTTACTTTTACTCAGATTTCACAGCCCAGCAGTGGATTAAGAACAGCGAGGAGTAGCTCATTAGCTGGAGTAAATTCCAGGTCAACTCAGGAAAACATTTGATGATAATCAGCAACAAGTCTGCTTAGTGGGAGAATAACTGAAGATCAGAGCCAAACATCATGGGGAAATGACACAGTCTAACGTACAGAATGTTTTGGCCTATAGCACATTGTGGATCCAAATATGACGGAAGTCGACAAAATCTCACCCTCGATGGAAGGAATCACAGACAACATGTACCAAGCTCTTCTGGGAAAGGATGTCACAACAATTGACAAATACATCAAGTGGTGCCATAGCATCAAGGAAATGAAGAAAAAAATCTGATGAAATAAGTATGACAAACCCTCATATGTGACACCTATGGCAGTTATGGAAGACTACTAAAACCCCAGCTCTCTCATAAGCCAAGCAGTAGGGGAAAAGAAACAGTAGTACATGGCAGCCAGAACCATCAGACCAAGCAAGCAAGAGAGAGCAGCCATGCTAATAGAAATTAACTGGCAAATAGGAAAATAATACACTCTTTACTCCACATCCAACATAAGTCCACTTTTATCGGTTATGGCGTCCATATACCACAAATAAGATCAACTGCTAAAGATTGAAGGAATTTTAAAAAAGTGGATTGTCTACAATATGTTGTAAACTGGATGTGATTGTTGAACTAGTTCCTGCGCAAATTACTAATTTATTAAAGCTGTCAAAGAAGCAAAAAATAAAAGAGTGAAATCCAGTGGAAACAGGATGATATGGATCAGTATGGTGAGTTATATGAGGACCATCAAGTTACACATTCAAGAAAAACAGCAGATGAACTTCTCCAAGTCTTAATTAGCACAGGAGAGAGAAGTAAAGAAGTTACAGAGAGTCACGATTTCATGCACTCAAGTCACAAATTTTGGCAACTAAAGAATGAACTGGATGCATATTCTAAGCCTGAATGATATCAATGCAACATTATTCCAAAGCCACAACACACTTTTTGCAAAAGTCTGAAGCAGTTATGAACAAAAACCACAGTAGACTTGTCGGGACACAGTTATGATTCAAGTGCCCTCAGCTACTCCCCCATACAGAGATCTCATGCAAGTTCACAACTGATGAGCTGGAGGAAGCTTTGAAAAGTGTAGGTGTAAACAAAGTGACTGGTTTTGATGAAGTGAATCCAGAGTTCAATGAAAAATACAGGCCTGAAATCTAACAAGGGAACCTCCCCATCGCACCCCCTCAGATTTAGTTATAAGTTGGCACAGTGGATAGGCCTTGACAAACTGAACACAGATCAATCGAGAAAACAGGAAGAAGTTGTGTGGAACTATGAAAAAATAAGCAAAATATACAAATGAGTAGTCCTTGTGCAACATTTGTAACATGAAGGGTAATGTAAGCTAAGGAGTACCGTGGTCCCGTGGTTAGCGTGAGCACCTGCGGAACGAGAGGTCCTTGGTTCAAGTCTTCCCTCGAGCGAAAAGTTTAATTTTTTATTTTCAGACAATTCATTTGTTGCAGTTTATGTGACAAACTCTTATGTTTTCATCACTTTTTGGGAGTGATTATCACATCCACAAGAAAACCTAAATCGGGCAAGGTAGAAGAATCTTTTTACCCATTCGCCGAGTGTACAAGTTAGGTGGGTCGACAACATATTCCTGTCATGTGACGCACATGCCATCACCAGTGTCGTATAGAATATATCAGACGTGTTTTCCTGTGGAGGAATCGGTTGACCTATGACCTTGTGATCAAATGTTTTCGGTTCCCATTGGAGAGGCATGTCCTTTCATCTACTAATCGCACGGTTTTGCGGTGCGGTCGCAGAACACAGACACTAAACTTATTACAGTGAACAGAGACGTCAATGAATGAACAGACAGATCATAACTTTGCGAAAATAAAGAAAGTAAAATTTTCATTCGAGGGAAGACTTGAACCAAAGACCTCTCGTTCCGCACCTGCTCACCCTAACCACGGGACCACAGCGCTCCTGAGCTCCCACTATCCTTGTTGTTGCATATCTTGCGCATGGACTACTCAGTTTATATATTTTGCTTATTTTTTCATAGTTCCACACAACTTCTTCCTGTTTTCTCGATTGATCTGTGTTCAGTTTTTCGAGGCCTATCCACTGTGACAACTTATAATTAAATCTGAGGGGGGTTTGATGGGGAGGTTCCCTTGTAAGCAGTGCTTGTTACAGCCATATAATATGATTCTGATTATCTGAAAACTGCTAACAAAATTTAGGGCTGCAAAAGTAATAACTGCCAAAAAACCTGACAAAGTTGGCAATGAATCATCACATTAAAGACCTATATCACTACTTAGTGTATTTTATAAACTGCTATAATGAATGTTGCTAAATCAAACCCAGTCATTAAAAGATAAAGTAATTCCACTCCAACAAGCTGGTTTTCAAAAGAATCGCAGCAGCTGTGATCAGTTCAGTTATTGATTTTAACAGCCTTTATCAAAGCAGGCTACCAGCACAAACTACGGACAGCAGTAGCATTTGTTGATCTTATGGCCACATTTTATACCTTACGGTGCCACAACCTGCTACTTAAATTTGCAGAGACCTTACCATGCAAAGTATTGGTTAATCTAATGGACAGCATCCCTATCAACAGGTGATTCCAAGTATCCCTTGGAGTAAAATGTAGTAGATGGCAAAGGTTGAATGATAGGTTACTGCAGGGCTCTATGCTATCACCAATCCTTTTTAACCTTTATACCGGTGATAAGTCCAACATAAATGTTAAAAAGATAGAATTTCATGTTGATCTAGAACTAGCTTATCATATCAAACAGGAAACCTGACGGAGTATGAAAGAGTTTTTATGACAGATTTAAATACAATGAATAATTACTTCAAGTACTAGAGATTGAAGCCAAATCCATCTCAAAAAGAGGTAAATTCTTACCATCATAAGAACAGTGGGGCAAATCACAAATTAAATGTGATCTTTGAAAATGTTCCTCTGGAACATAGCCCACACCTAAAAACTTGGGAGTCATTTTGGACTGGATCCTTGCTTTTAAGAACCACCAAAAATATAGTTAAAAAAGTGAACACAAGAACTGATATTATTAGAGAACTAGCTCAGTCAGGATGGGGTGCAAACGCAGATACTCTTTGTACTGCTATGTTGGCACTGGTCCACTCTTCAACATAGTACTGTGCTCCAGCATGGAAAAAACAGTGCACATGCAAGCAAAGTTGATGTTAAACTAAATCAAGCAATGAGAATAATTAGTGGCACTACTAAATCACCACGACTTCCATAGCTGCCTGTATTATATAATACTGCATCACCATCAATTAGACAATCAGAGAGTTCCAAAAGTGTATTACTTATCAAAACCTACTTCTGTGTACCCAGCTGCAGAATATACCCACCAGCAGTCTTAAATCTAATAAGCCACCATGGTCAACATGAGGTGCGACTCTTGTGTGTGATGTGTGCCAAGAATGGAAAAAGGTTTGGCATCTACACCTAAATCTACATGGACACTCCGCAAATCACATTTAACTGCCTGGCAGAGGGTTCATTGAACCACCTTCATAATTCTCTATTATTCCAATCTCGTATAGTGCGCGGAAAAAATGAACACCTATATCAGAAGTTTCCTCCAGCAAATTCTCACTTTGTTACTGATCCTAACAAAACTGTGAGTTGATTTGGTCCTTCAAGGAAACTATGGACAGCTCTGATTCTGTACATGGCATGGAAGGTGTGGTATCTGTTCATATGAAAGGGGATTCAGGGATGTCCTGATGTGCAACTGTGGGATTGTTGTGCAGCACCTGACTGAAGAGCATTTATTATCAAAATTTCGTGGTAGAGTCAATGAACTGCAATGAATCACATTAAAATCTGTGGATTGGTTAAGGCACCTAGATATTCAGTCACAAAATTTTTATGTTTTGGTTCACTAACACACTGCCGGAAAATTAGTACATGTAGAAAGATGACATCAATTTTGATCAGATAACATTTTGATCAGATACATTCACAGAAGCACAACTTGCACACATGTCCACTCCATCTAGCTGCTGAGGCTGAACTGTGTATAACATCTTTAGTCCTGCATACATCACTTTTAGTGAATACATAATGAATTGTTCCAACTTACTCATACTGTTCTTCAATATTTGGTCATTAGTTGCCATTAGAGTGTAATTCAAGATGGCGGAACACATGGACTTACTGGTAGATTGCATAGTAAATATCAGTAAATTACCATCAGTAAATTGTCTACTATATGAAAAAAGTGATAAAAGGTGTCAGAACACGTGTAGTGACACACAAATGGTATCATTCATGTTGCTTCACGGACGCAAATCTTACTAAAAATTTGTGTGATTCTGGAACTGAGTCCAAAGGTCCTGAAGCTGCCTTAGAGATGTGTAATGCAAGACTTGAAATAAGTGTGAGGGAAGAACTACAAAATGACTTAACTAAAGCCAGATAATAAGCTGAAATGCTGAAAAGTTTGATTCAGTATGTGGACATACCGACAGAGATGCAAAGCTGCGAACAGGAGTGTTTGTTTATTAGGCCTAAGAAATGCTCCCGCCCTGTGTTAAATATGAATGTTTATCATGTTCCACTAATGAACGGATATGAGCTGTTAAATTCAGACAGTCAAAAGCCACGAAAAAAAATCTCAGTGCTGCAGGAAACTGCTCATACACGTCTATGGACCAAAAAAATGCCTGTGGCAAATTGTTACCATTATGTCCTGTTAAACATAAAGATGATATATAAAAACAAAGATGAGGTGACTTACCGAACAAAAGCGCTGGCAGGTCGATAGACACACAAACAAACACAAACATACACACAAAATTCAAGCTTTCGCAACAAACTGTTGCCTCATCAAGAAAGAGGGAAGGAGAGGGGAAGACGAAAGGAAGTGGGTTCCGCTCCCGGGATTGGAAAAACCCACTTCCTTTCGTCTTCCCCTCTCCTTCCCTCTTTCCTGATGAGGCAACAGTTTGTTGCGAAAGCTTGAATTTTGTGTGTATGTTTGTGTTTGTTTGTGTGTCTATCGACCTGCCAGCGCTTTTGTTCGGTAAGTCACCTCATCTTTGTTTTTATATATAATTTTTCCCACGTGGAATGTTTCCTTCCATTATATTAAACATAAAGATGGTGTTAACATTATATGTGACAACAAGGAATGGAAGACAGAAGAACAAACAGTGAAGGAAAAAGAAAAAATTTACATTCTATCAACGTGTCATGGTAAGGGATTAGCTACAATCATGTCCCATATCCAGTCAGACTATAAAGTCACTGGATTTACAAAACCTGGAACTCCCTTATGAGAAATGCTGAAAAACTGTGAAACTGCAGTAAAAAGTGTTGTGAACTGTGTCATAATCGGAGGAAGTAATGATGTGTATAAAAACGAGAGTAGCCTTACTGTAAAAGCACTGAAACAATCACTAGGAAAAATGTCACAAGCGAAAGTATTTGTATACTTGGAAGGAGAGACAGCATTGGTCGTATATTTTTGTTTATTATCGCAAAATCGATTTTCACTTAGTGACCATCTTCAGTGCTGTAATTATAACTTAAATTAGTAAGCACTGGCGTCAATAAGATTACGCTGTCTCTCCTTCCAAGTATACCCATTATCTGGTCGTAGTGCAGAGGACACTATGGAGTCGCCAATCATTGAAAGTATTTGTCATAAGCATTCCTCACAGACATGACTTAATTCAAAACTAATTTTTTAGATAGTTAACTCATTACAACAAACCAAAAACTCAGAAAGGTCTGCAGCAGTTTTGTGCACACAACCTTCACTGAGGCAAGCAGTTCTGACAGAGGGTACTTTAAAAGACATGGACTGCATAGAAATCAGCTAGGCAAGAAAGCGCTGACCAAAGAAATTCTCCAAGCAATAAAAGTGGTAGGGGTGAGCATGCACAAAAAACTTGCACTACCTGCAATAGGTTCATTGCCAATGACAAAACAAATGGAGACTGCACCAACAGCACATGAGGAAGAAATTTCTCTGGCTACATCTCTAGAATAAATTATGCCTACATCAGCATCAGAATGGGAACCATCATCGTTACCATTGACATCATCAGAAGCAGTGGTAGATAATGTATCAACTATAGAAGCACCTTCACAAACCACAGCAGAAGTTACACCAGCAACGATAACTACATCCCCATCAAAAGGAGGGAAGACAACTACAGCAGAAGAAGCAGTATCAAGTGTTGTGCGTAAGCGGAAAACAGTGCCTCCTCTTCACCTACATGATTTTTTAGTGTAACACAGCAAGACGAAGGAGCCCATAAAATTGGTAATGTAAAAGATTTTGCAGCTCCTAACGAAATTGCTTATTCTAAAGACAATAACAATTCTGATCTTAAAATTTGCTATCTGAATGTTCAAGGAGTAAAAGATAAAGAATTTATTGTAAATAATTTTGGACTAAGGAGCAAATTTGATATTTTTTGTCTGAAAAAACACAGGGCAACAGAGAGTGAACTCACAGCTATCAAACTAGATAACTATAAAATAGTGAATGGTTACTGTATAAAAGTGCATAGAAGGAGTGGTGTGGCATTGTATACTAGCCAGTCACTCAGCCACACCATCAATAGGTTGGATCTAGACTATTTGTGTGATGAACAGAATTTTGAAACCACTGGTATTGTTTGTGAAAATTTTAAGTTACTGATAATAGCCTTATACAGATCACATAAGGGTAACATTAGTGTATTTTTTTTAACTGAACATGCTGTTAGATGTATTTAGAAAGACAAAATAGTTACATTATGACATTGTAATAGGTGGAGGTTTGAATGCAGATTTTAATGTAACAGCAGCCAAACATAGTGTTACTAAGCTCAATAATCTTCTAATCTACACTTTATCAATAATAGACCCACAAGAGGTGAAGCATGTCTTGACAATATCTTTGTCAGTTTCAATACTACAGAAGAATCATGTGATGTGACAGTATTCCCATTCTCAGACCATGATTCTGTACCATTAAATTACATAAGTAGGTTATGTGCTGATAAGTGTAACACTGATAAGTCTGTCCCAAAAATGGTAATCACTAGACCAGTCAAAGATGATAAAATTGACAGGTTTTGTAAGTCCCTTACTAATAGAGACTGGTTTGGTCAATGGTCTGGTGACACAAATTATAGTCTACATAAAGATCTGTCAGCAAAACTAATATTTGAAAGATTTTTCTGACTGCATTCTGATAAAGAAATGCAAAATAATCGACAAAGGCTCCATAGGCAAGGGTATAAACAAACAAAACCCATGGTATACTGCAAAACTAACAAATCTGAAAAACTAAGTGGTGTTGTTGCACAGTACACATAAAAATCTGAAGACCAACCATGCCAGATCAGCCTATGTTCAATGTAGGAATAAGCACAAAAAAGCCATTGTGGAAGCCAAAAGAGCACACGACTTCAACAGTATTGAGAATTACATGAATAAATGCAAAACTAATAAATAGTGTTACTAAAGATGAAAGAAATACAAAAATCAGTGTATGCCCTCAGAAATTCAACGAATTCTTTATTAAACAGTACAAGAAGTAGGAAATGCTATCACCAAACGTGTCATTAGCTCATTTGAGATTCTTTCAAAAAATGTCTGTAAATCACTAGTAAATACAATTATGTTTATCTTCTCTGAGGTCGCAACTAGTCTTGTCCTAGAAATAGTTAAACATTTGAAACCATCTGAGAGTGTAGACATATATGACACTTCTTGTAACATTCTAAAAAAAGTAATAGATAGTATTGTGTATCCTTTAACATACTGCATAAATAAGTGTATATATGAGGGATATTTTCCTGATGAGCTAAAAGTGTCTAGGGGAGTTCCAATATATAAAAAAGGAGATATCAACTCACCTTCAAGCTACAGACCAATTTCCACAGTCCCAGCTCTCTCTAAAGTGTTTGAATGTGTAATATACCAACAGTTATACACGTACTTTGATAATGCATGAATAATTAGTGAATCACATATGGGTTTAGAAAAATCTTGTCAACTGTTGATGCTATAGACTCAGTAGTCAAACACATACATCAAGTGTTTGAGGATAAAGGATTTGCTCAAGTCACCTTTTGTAATCTAAATAAGGCTTTCAACTGTGAAGGGCATAAAATACTCCTAGAAAAAATGGAGTACTACAGCATTCGAGGTAACAGCCTTAAACTATTAAAATCATACCTATAGGATCGCAAGCAAGCTGTTTGTGCAGGTAAAGAAAAGTCCAGTATTGAATTAGTTACACTAGGTGTGCCACAGGGATCTATACTGGGGCCCTTTATGTTCCTGATAACGATTAATGATCTCCCATCATTCACTGAGTCCATGACAGTACTATATACAAATGATACAACTTTCCTCGATTGTAGTAATGATTTCAGTAGCCTCAAAGCTTGTGTTGCAGAGACAATGGCTCAAGCATCCTATTGGTTTAAAGTAAATGGCTTCCTACTGAATGATAACAAAATGCAGCAGATTGTTTTTAGTCTAAAAGACAACCCTCCGTCAGATGATCCTAGTTGTGTTAAGTTTTTAGGGGTATATATAGATGAAAAATTACCCTGGGGTCAACATGTAGAATATGTTAGTGGTAAATTGTCTAGAGTGATGGTTTTTTCTACAGCGACTTAAGGACTGGGTACCTCAAAATTATGTCAGAATATCATATTTTGCGTTTTTCCAAAGGATCCTAACATACAGTATTATTTTATGGGGAACTTGTGTTCAGTGTGTGACGTCCTAATACTACAAAAGAAAAAATACTACAAAAAAAAATTACTGGTTCTCCATATAAAGCACATTGCAAACTCTTGCTCTGTGAGCAAAAAATAATGACTGTAATAAACCTATATATTTACCATGTTTTACTCCACCCAAAAAAGAAGTTACTGGAAGCAAAACATAGAGAAAATATACATTACTACACCACAAGAAGGATTAGATGCATTTATACTCCTTACCACAGACTATTAAAGTCACTTAACAGCTATGAACTGATGGGGCATAAATTATTTAATAAGCTTCCACAATATGTACAAGAACTGCCTGAACAAGCACTCAAACAAAAATTGTATGAATGGCTAGTTGCTCACCCATTCTATGACATACATGATTATTTACAATGTAATATAATTTTGTAGTATTAATGACATGCTTCTTGTTTTCTTTGAATTAACAGTTATATTGTATTATATGCCTGACATTGTCTATTGCTGTAATGGCTGAATGACAATAACATTACTATTATTATTATTATTATTATTATTATTACTATTATGCCACCTAGGGGATTGTAGATGTACTTATAAAAGTTTCAACATTGTCCACCAACAGACAGCATAGTGGCGCTCATAGCCAGAAGGCTCAATGTGGTGCAAATGTGTGAAGCGAGCAGGCAGCCATGCCATGGAAATGCACTCGTGCTTCCCACAGACAACTAAACAAGCTTGAGAGGGATCAAATAGTGGCCTTCAGAGTGGCAGAAGTGACCTTTGAGAGAAGTGCCATACAAGTTGGACATTCTGTGTCAGTCGTCAAAGATTCTGATATCAGTGGTCACATGAACCTTCTCACATGTGTAGACAAGGTTCTGGACACCCACACAGTATTAGTCACCAGCCAAGATTGTTGCACAGATAAGAGGGTGCGTGAACCAGTTCTCAGCAGTGGGACTACGGTAACGCACACCTCTAGCCCACCTTCCACTAACATCACAACATCGATGTGCACGGCTCGACTGGTGCCATCAGAGGATCACTTGGAAGGTGGAACGGTGTGCTGTGGTCTTCAGTAATGAAGATTCTGTCTGTTTACAAGTGATGGTTGTTTGTGTGTGCAGTGTAGACCTCATTAGTTCTGTCTCATAGAGGGCATTAATCCAAGATACACTGGCCCCAACCCAGGCCTAATGGTCTCGGGTGTGATAAGGTACAACTCTCACTGACCTTTTGTGTTTCTGGAGTGGACATTAACCAGTGATTGGTACATGCAGAATGTTATTATACCCATCCTTTTGTCGTTCTTGCAACAAAAAGGTGATGTGTTGCTCCAACAGGATAATGCCCGCACACATATTGTCTGTGAAACATAATGTGCTCTGCAATATGGGCAGCAACTTCCCTGTCCAGTACAGTTTCCAGACTTGTTTCCAATCGAGCATGTGTGGGATATGAGGGGGTGAGAAGTGACTCATGTGACTCATCAACAATAACTCTTACAGGAACAGGTTGAGCTGGTATGGCATAACGTAGACAGTATTCACAATCTATACAATCGACCAGATGCCAGAGTCAGTGCCTGCATTGCCACTCATGGAGGACCATATACTAATATCAATGCTTCAGTCTGAGTCGATCATGGTACCTCAGAATCACCTGTGTTATTGATCTGGCCTTGTAACACTAACCAAAATGGCCTTGCTGTTCTGTTCTGGTACTGTGAACGGCTGAAAGCAAGGGGAAACTACAGCCGTAATTTTTCCCGAGGGCATGCAGCTTTACTGTATGATTAAATGATGATGGCGTCCTCTTGGGTAAAATATTCCGGACGTAAAATAGTCCACCATTCGGATCTCTGGGTGGGGACTGCTCAAGAGAACGTTGTTATCAGGAGAAAGAAAACTGGCGTTCTACGGATCGGAGCATGGAATGTCAGACCCCTTAATCAGGCAGGTAGGTTAGAAAATTTAAAAAGGGAAATGGATAGGTTAAAGTTAGATATAGTGGGAATTACTGAAGTTCGCTGGCAGGAGGAACAAGACTTTTGGTCTGGTGAATACAGGGTTATAAATACAAAATCAAATAGGGGTAATGCAGGAGTAGGTTTAATAATGAATAAAAAAAATAGGAGTATGGGTAAGCTACTACAAACAGCATAGTGAATGCATTATTGTGGCCAAGATAGACACAAAGCACATGCCTACTACAGTAGTATAAGTTTATATGCCAACTAGCTCTGCAGATGACGAAGAAATTGATGAACTGTATGATGAGATAAAAGAAATTATTCAGGTAGTGAAGGGAGACGAAAATTTAATAGTCATTGGTGACTGTTATTTGAGAGTAGGAAAAGGCAGAGAAGGAAACATAGTAGATGAATATGGATTGGGGCTAAAAAACCAAAGAGGAAGCCACCTGGTAGAATTTTGCGCAAAGCATAACTTAATCATAGCTAACACTTGGTTCAAGAATCATGAAAGAAGGATGTATACATGGAAGAACCCTGGAGATACTAAAAGGTATCAGATAGATTATATAATGGTAAGACAGAGATTTAGGAACCAGGTTTTAAATTGTAAGACATTTCCAGGGGCAGATGTGGACTCTGACCACAATCTATTGGTTATGAACTGTAGATTAAAACTGAAGAAACTGCAAAAAGGTGGGAATTTAAGGAGATGGGACCTGGATAAACTGAAAGAACCAAAGGTAGTACAGAGTTTCAGGGAGAGCATAAGGGAACAATTGACAGGAATGGGGGAAAGAAATATGGTAGAAGAAGATTGGGTAGCTTTGAGGGATGAAATAGTGAAGGCAGCAGAGGATCAAATAGGTAAAAGGACGAGGACTAGTAGAAACCCTTGGATAACAGAAGAAATATTGAATTTAATTGATGAAAGGAGAAAATATAAAAATGCAGTAAATGAAGCAGGCAAAAAGGAATACAAACGTCTCAAAAATGATATCGACAGGAAGTGCAAAATGGCTAAGCAGGGATGGCTAGAGGACAAAGGCTTATCTCACTAGGGGTAAGATAGATACTGCCTACAGGAAAATTAAAGAGACCTTTGGAGAAAGGAGAACCACATCCATGAATATCAAGAACTTTGATGGAAACCCAGTTCCAAGCAAAGAAGGGAAAGCAGAAAGGTGGAAGGAGTATACAGAGGGTCTATACAAGGGCGATGTACTTGAGGACAATATTATGGAAATGGAAGAGGATGTAGATGAAGATGAAATGGGAGATATGATATTGCGTGAAGAGTTTGACAGAGCACTGAAAGACCTGAGTCGAAACAAGGCCCCCAAAGTAGACAACATTCCATTAGAACTACTGACAGCCTTGGGAGAGCCAGTCCTGACAAAACTCTACCATCTGGTGAGCAAGATGTATGAGACAGGCGAAATACCCTCAGACTTCAAGAAGAATATAATAATCCCAATCCCAAAGAAAGCAGGTGTTGACAGATGTGAAAATTACTGAACTATCAGTTTAATAAGTCACAGCTGCAAAATACTAATGCAAATTCTTTACAGACGAATGGAAAAACTGATAGATGCCGACCTCGGGGAAGATCAGTTTGGATTCTGTAGAAATGTTTGAATACGTGAGGCAATACTGACCCTACAACTTATCTTAGAAGAAAGATTAAGGAAAGGCAAACCCAAGTTTCTAGCATTTGTAGACTTAGAGAAAGCTCTTGATGATGTTGATTGGAATACTCTCTTTCAAATTCTGAAGGTGGCAGGGGTAAAATACAGAGAGCGAAAGGCTATTTACAATTTGTACAGAAAGCAGATGGCAGTTATAAGAGTCGAGCGGTATGACACGGAAGCAGTGGTTGGGAAGGGAATGAAACAGGGTTGTAGTGTATCCCCGATGGTATTCAATCTGTATATTCAGCAAGCAATCAAGAAAACAAAAGAAAAGTTCAGAGTAGGTATTAAAATCCATGGAGAAGAAATAAAGACTTTGAGGTTCACCGATGACATTGTAATTCTGTCAGGGATAGCAAAGGACTTGGAAGAGCAGTTGAACGGAATGGACAGTGTCTTGAAAGGAGGGTATAAGATGAACATCAACAATAGCAAAATGAGGATAATGGAATGTAGTCGAATTAAGTTGGGTGATGCTGAGGGAATTAGATTAGGAAATGAGACACTTAAAGTAGTAAAGGAGTTTTGCTATTTGGGGAGCATAATAACTGATGATGGTCGAAGTAGAGAGGATATCAAATGTAGACTGGCAATGGCAAGGAAAGCGTTTCTGAAGATGAAAAATTTGTTAACATCGAGTATAGATTTAAATGTCAGAAAGTCATTTCTGAAAGTATTTGTATGGAGTGTAGCCATGTATGGAAGTGAAACGTGGACAATAAATAGCTTAGACAAGAAGAGAATAGAAGCTTTCAAAATGTGGTGCTACAGAAGAATGCTGAAGATTTGATGGGTATATCACATAACTAATGAGGAGGTATTGAATAGAATTGGGGAAAAGAGGAGCTTTTGGCACAACTTGACTAGAAGAAGGGATCGGTTGGTAGGACATGTTCTGAGACATCGAGGGATCACCAATTTAGTATTGGAGGGCAGCGTGGAGGGTAAAAATCGTAGAGGGAGACCAAGAGATGAATACACTAAGCAGCTTCAGAAGTATGTAGGCTGCAGTAGGTACTGGAAGATGAAGAAGCTTGCACAGGATAGAGTAGCATGGAGAGCTGCATCAAACCAGTCTCAGGACTGAAGACCATGACAACAACAACACTGATCTGTAAATGTAATCATTTCGTGTACTCATGTACTCCACATGCACTGTTGCAACAATAAATCTCGAGTGAATTGTAAACCTCTAAAGGGATGTAAAATGTTTTTCCGGCAGTGTATTATAAATTTTTATCTATATTTAGCCATGGGCATGTGCAGAAATTTTTCCACAAGGAGAGAAGATTCAAAATTTAACAGCTTGGATATGATTCAGTAAATCTGAAACCATCTCATGCCTCAAGAACTAAATTTACTAGAAATACACAAAACTTACTGTATCTGAAAAGATTGATAGTTATCTACTTACTATTTTGGAGGTATATTAGTTGGTACCTAATTGCCAAGCATATTTCTATAGTATACAGGAAGTACATCTTTTTATGTTATTAATATGACTACGAATGCCATCTTTAAAAGATCTTAAATCACAGCGTTATCTGATTAAACCAGGGCTTCCAATGAGTTATAAAATAAAGCTATGAAATTTTCTCAAAAATAATTTACTCATATGACCACAATGTTAGGGTGAAACTGGAAATGAAAAATCTGAAATAGTAAAAAAATCAGACTGATTGGAAAATATTGCTAAATGTAAATACAGCAAAGTTACTAAAGAACTACTTGGGCCTTAGCATGACCTTCCTCACTTGTCAGACATCACAAACAAATTCGAGAATTATGTCCAAACTTTGGTATTCCGATTTGAGTTCCAGAGATGGTGGTCATGTTTGTGTGAGGTGTGCTTGATTGTATAAATGTGTGTGTGTTTTCTTTTCAGAAAAAGTCTTTGGCCAAAAGATAAACGAATAACAAGAACGGGTGAGCAGTACCTATCTTCAGAAGATGAAATTGCAGTATGCATATAAAAGTGCAATAAACTGCCTTAGTTTTTGGAACTGTTAGTTCCTTCTCCATGGATGATAGTGGGATAGGTTGGGGAAGGTTGAAAAGGATAGACAGGTCACTCAGACCTCAAGATGAAAGGGACCCACTTGCCATGTAACAATGAGGGGAGACGGTCTATCATTTTTCCATGAACTGAATGAGGTGTCCACCCCCAGTAGCTGAGTGGTCAGCATGACAGAATGTCAATCCTAAGAGCCTGTGTTCGATTCCTGGTTGGGTCGGAGATTTTCTCCGCTCAGGGACTGGGTGTTGTGTTGTCCTAACCATCATCATTTCATCCCCATCGACACGCAAGTCACCGACGTGGTGTCAAATCAAAAGACTTGCACCAGGTAGACAGTCTACCGGACAGGAGGCCCTAGTCAAACGACATAATAACTGAATGAGGTGGCATAATGATTAATACAGTAGACTTCTATTCAAGAAGAGCTGAGTTCAATCAAATCTCTAACTATCCTCTTCTTCCCCAAATCCTTCTCTAACTTATCTCATGTTCTGACTCTGACAAGTTGTCACACTCCCTGACAAGTTGTCACACTCCACTCTTCCTTTTTAATTACAAGAAAGCAATGCAGACATACAGTTACACAAGTATGACAAATATTCTCTTACTCATACATCTAGTTTATATAATGCTGCAATAAAATGCTTATGTTATTATAGCTTGTGGTACCATAGTAATAGCTAATAACAACAGTTTAATCTCTTATACAGGGACAAACCAACATTTATAGGTGTTCTATCCATAAGCAGTACCCCCTAGGAAATCACCTATAGCACAATACAACCAGATGGCCAGTGACCATCAAACCACAGCTTAAGCAACAATAATAAATGCTGGATTGGTGGAAGACCTCATGTCTACTGCTGATACATATGAACATGTTTACTGGCAGGCTTCCAAAAATCTCTGCACAACATCAAGGTGTCATTGTCATCCCAAGTGGCACCACCATCACAGAACAATTTTTCTTTGTCAGTCACATGCTGCCTTGCTGGATGGTGCCTGCCATATGTTTTTCAGACCACCCAGCCATCATCAGGTTGAGGCACCAGTCTTGCTGACCACTGCCTTGTTAGGACTGTGAGATACTTCCTATTACTATGAGGGAACTTAGACTCTGTGAGAACTTTCTATTGATGGGGTGCAGTGTTAACCTTACAGTTGCACGTATCAAGCAGTCACTCTTAATTTCACGTTGTGAAGCAGTGACTCTTACTTTGTTGTGTAGCGGGTTTCTATTTTACCTGTTCTCATATTTAACGTTTGGTTATATAATAAAAGCATTATTCTTCACTAAGCAGTGAAATGTCAAGTAAAGTGTGTTGTTCCCTTGCACTCATGGGCACAGAACTGGTGATGTCTGACGATAATACACATGTGACATTTTCACGTTGTGAGGTTACAAGGGATACTGTAATAGTGTAACTAATTTGCTGGATGTGGTAATGTTTACTGTGGAAGAACAGTTGGGGTGTAGCAAGCACAAGTCAATATATTTATGGAGTCACCTTCTTGATAAAGAGAGGAGGCAGCATATAACAGTTTCACATTGAATTACTTAGTTACATAATTGCCTATGTCTCAGTGCATAACTTGGTACATATGTTAATAATGTAAGGTGTGCTTGTCTTGCTAATCATTGGATTTGCTGGGTATCTGATCACTGAAATAAGAGTACTCCATAAACATAAGAACTCTTCAATGGTTCAAAACTCAAATTTAAAGCATAGTAGCAGGGAAAATATTTTGGACATTAAAGAACATGTTTTATATAAAAATGAAGTTGTAAGGATGTTTGAGAACCTCTGCATAATAAGTTATTGTCTTTTATTGTGATGGTACTGTTCAGTTTTCGATCTATGTAAAGCAAAATGAGTATTTCGTAGGCCACACCTTTTATGCAAAGACGTGATTAAACAAAAGAAGAGGGGTGAAACTGCCAAAAAGTGGAGTGCCCTTAAATATGTAAATAATCTGATGATTGTCTACAAAATAATATAAGGTATTTAGTTTTACGTATTTTAATATTGTAACATTGTAAATGCATGATGGCCATGTTTAGAAATAATATGTTTGACTAATGTAGAGTCACATGACCGGACACAGAACAGAGGATAGGGGACAAAGGTCATGGTCTTTTGATCGTGGTCCGTCGTTGTGGTAAGGTCGGTGCAGCTAAGGGCTGCCGACATAGTATCACGTGGCCATCAGTTTGTTTTGTGGATGTGATTTAGTAAAATAAAAACGTTTTCATTCTAAACTGTTGTCAGTGTAAATCATTTGTGAATGATCGTGATTTAGACAAATACTTGAATTCATTCACTCCCAGCAGTGAATGCAACTGTGCACAACTGAACCCCTTTTGCAGACGAGTCATGATAAAAGTTTGTGTACAAGCCCGAGTTAAGTTGCAACATTTTCTTTTTAAACTCAGACAGTACACTACTCTTGTTCATTGGTGACCGCTGTGGACCTGGCTTTCCTGCAATGCTGGCAGAACTGGTTGCACCTCCAGGAACAAGTGCTACATATACAGTGGGAGCAATGCTGTGAGCAAATTGTGGAATTCAAGCCCACACATACTACACTGGTGACAAGTCAGGCATGTGGAGAGATGCTTTTTCCTCCACCATCCCCACCATCATTCCCTGGTTCCAGTGAGTCTATGGACAGTGCCTCTGGCTCTTACACATCTAGCTCCTGCACCTCTGACTCCCACAACACCGGCTCCTGCACCACCAGCAAGGCCATTGCAAACACTTCAGATAAAGCCTATCAGCCCCTGCCAGTGTCACACTGGCCCACTGCATTATGGTAGAGCTGTTCAGTGCTCTGACAACATACTAATGGCCTCTCCACCCATTGATGCTAGCCCCATCGACATCCCACTGGCCCATCACCATCTGGCCAAGCCTGTCGGCTCCCTGCCACTGTGCCACTGGTCTGTCACTAGCCAGTTGAAATCATTGGTTCCTGCCAACTACCCACCAGTCTGCCACATGTTGATGCCAGACCCAATGATGCTGGTCTCATTGGTGCCCAGCCGCATCAGCCTAGTTGTGTCCTGCATCAGCAGCAAGACCTCCAAGGACCATCAGTATCATCATACCGATGGCCTTCCCTCTGGCCTCATTTCTTCAGTTGTTGCCTTCAGCTTCCTGCAGCACTCTTCGCCCTTCTCCCATGCCACATCACAAAATCCCCTTCTTCCCCAGTTAACCACAGATGTCGCACCTAGTGCACTCAAATCCAATCAGCTGAAGGCCCACCTATCTGCCTCCAGCATTTCTCATACATTTCTCAGTGGTCCTCCACCTTCTAATTGATCACTGCTGACATTTCCAAACTCTGTGTCAGTCCTTAGGTCATGTGAATGGAATCACAGCACCTTACACTTTCCGCTCAATTCCATGCATAAGCTTGTCACTTGCATAGCCCATCTACTGGAGCTCACTTCAGCAGCTCAGTTCCAGCTAACTGCCTTCAGTCATCTGACAAGCGACCACCATTGGTCAAGTCCTGTTCCCACGGGCCACCGATGTCCACAGGCAGTTGTCATCCTTGTGGTCATGCTGGGCTCTTGCGACACCCACACCAGGCCCCTTTCCATATCCCCACCTCTCCTTCCTCACGCATCTGGTCTTGCTCCTACAGGGAGTGTAATATTGTCTGGCATATCTCATATACATAAAATTTTTTCAAGGATAGGGCCCTGCATGATGCAGACTTCCATCTGTCAATCTCTGCCTGGTGACACTCCCTCATAGGCACACTCTTGACTATCCCTGGACTCTAATCAAACTGGTCGCCCATGGGATTCATCACTTTGTGCATGCAAATGGCCACTGCCATCCACCAGGACACCTTCCATGGCCCCTTTGTTTGCTGGTAATAAATGCTGGGTCAGCACAATACTCCTCATCCAATGCACAGTTATACAAGTATAATAAATTATTCTCCTCTGTACATTTAATTTATATAATGCTGCAATAAAATATGCAGGTAATCATAATAGCTAATAATGACAGTCTAATCTCTTAAACAGAGACAAACCAACATTTATAGGTATTATATTCATATGCAGTACTCCTTAGAAAATCAGTTGTACCACAATACAATCAGATGGCCAGTGACCATCTCACTACTGCTCAACAAATGACAATAAACACTTGATTGGTGGAAGACCACATGTCAAATGCTGATAAATATAAACATGTTTACTGGCAGGCTTATTGAAAGCTCAGCATGACACCAAGACACCAACATTCACCACCCCAAGGTGTGCCACCATCACAGAAATATTTTCCTATGCTGGTCATGTGCCACCTGGAAACCAATAGAGTAGGCTTCCACTGGGTGTATATATAACCAGCTGAGCTCCAGTCCTTGATATTAGTCATCTCCTTGGTGGATATAGACATACCACTGCTGACCGTAGCCTTGTAGGACTCTGTGTGCAGCATGCTTTCCACGCTTTCCCCTTGTGGTTACCACTTGCTACTGACCACTGCCTCATTGGATTCAACTTCTCTATTGTTGTGACAGTGCCATGACATTTAACAGTGCCGCCACGACAGTATGCGCAAACGGCGATAGAGGCGCTCCGCAGCTCGGCTGAGTGCGGGAGAGCCACCTAGCTTGTGTGTTCGTGACGGGGCAGACATGGAGCAGCTTATGCAAGCGCTCATTGAACAACAAACACAGCTGACGGCTGCTATTCAGGCACAACAAACACAGCTGACGGCTGCTATTCAGGCGCTGTCGATGTCGCTTACTCATCGTCTGTCTTCCTCTTCTCCGCCTCCATTCCCTCCTTACGACGAGGCCGCTGAAGACTGGGAGGATTATGAGAAGCGTTTGCGGCAACACTTCTTGGCTTTCAGCGTTGTCGATGCTCCTATGTGTAAGTCGTTATTTCTATCTTGGATTTCCCCACGGATCTATCAGCTGCTATCTCAGTTAGCCCCTCTGTGGGAACCTGCCTCTCTGTCCTTCCAAGAAATGTGTGACTTATTGTCTAACTATTACTGAAAAAACACCCACGTCGTTGCCGCCCGCATGGCGTTCTACCGGTGTCGTAAACAGCCCCATCAATCTTACCGGGCTTGGGCAGCGGAACTACACGGTCTGAGTAGGAAATGTCAGTTTGTCACGGACACTCATCATGAGTCTTATGCTGATTCAATGGTTAGGGATGCTATTCTACAGCTTGCTCCTGATAAAGAAGTTTGGCAACGTGCCCTCCAATTGCCAACCCTGTCGTTGTCCGAAGTTCTAAGCATCGCTCAATCCTTTGAAGTGTCTCATGCTGCTGGTGTGCAAATAGATGCATGGTGTGATGTAGGCACTGTACAGTCAACTTTCGACACGAACAATTTACCTGTTTCACAGGAGAACAAAGATGTGGCAGCAGTTCACTAGCGTAAACAACGTCGCGTTGGGCCGCAACTCTCGCAGCGAAAACAGCAACCACAGAAGCAGGTTCGTTCCGCACTTCCTTCTTGTCCACGTTGTTTCATACAGCATGAGAGGGCCGCGTGTCCAAAACGTTGGGCCACTTGTAATTCATGTAGGAAAGAAGGCCACATTGCTTCTGTGTGTCAGTCCCCTCAAGTTCCTGTCGACGAGGACGAGGCATCGTACATGGATGTTAACTGTATGCTTTCTCAAACAAATAAGTTGTTTGTTACTGTTCGCGTTCTGGATAAAGACATTCGCATGCAAGTGGACACTGGCTCTGCAGTAACTCTCATTAATTCTCGCACGTATTTGGAATTGGGCTCCCCTCCCTTGTCTCCAGTTACGCGAAATCTGAGAACTTATAATAAACAGAAAATTCCTATCATTGGCCAGTTTGATGCTTCCACTGCCTACAAGTCTGTTGTTAGGCCCCTCACGTTTTATGTCGTGGATCATACGGGCACTGAAAACCTGTTCGGTTATGATGCTTTCCAGTTGTTCGGATTCTCCATTGACGATGATGTGCACCTCATATCTGAGGATATTCCGTATCAACAGCTGGATGGATTGTGTTCTGAATTTTCGTCCGTGTTCTCTGCTGGTTTGGGTCGTGCCAAGGATTTTGAAGCCCACATTACTCTTAAATCTACAGCTCGCCCTAAGTTTTTCCGGGTACGCCCTATTCCGGTTGCGTTGCGTGCACCTGTCAAGGCTGAGATAGACAGGTTAACAGCTTCAGGGATTCTCCTTCCTGTTACCTCCAGTGAATGGGCATCACCAATCGTGGTGGTTTCTAAACCAAATGGGAGTCTGCGATTGTGTGGTGATTTTAAAGCCACTGTCAACGCTCAGAGCCTCATTGACACTTATCCTCTTCCCCGTCCTGAGGAGTTATTTACCAAGCTCGATGGGGGCCAGTTCTTTTCCAAACTTGACTTATCGGAGGCGTACCATCAGTTGCCGTTGGATGCTTCTTCCAAGGAATTTCTCCTCATCAACACTCCTTGTGGGTTGTATCAGTACTAGCGGTTACCATTTGGAGTCGCTAGCGTGCCGGTCATTTTTCAGCGGTTTTTGGAACAGCTCACGGTTTCTGTTCCTGGCTGCATAAACTATCTGGATGACATTGTCATCACGGGGGCCTCCACTGAGGAGCACCTTCACAATTTGCGTTCACTGTTTTGGGTTTTGCATTCGGCTGGGTTGAGGTGCAATCTGGACAAGTCACAGTTCTTCCAACCCTCCATTGTGTATCTTGGTTTCCATTTGTCCCGTGAGGGTATACGTCCTATACGTCAGCACATTGCGGCCATTAACGCTTTACCCCGGCTGTCTACGGTCAAAGAACTTCAGGTGTTTCTAGGCAAGATTGCTTATTATCACAAATTCATTCCATCCGCGGCGGCGGTAGCTCATCCTCTGCATCAGCTGTTATGCAAAACCGTCCTTTTCTGTTGGTCCGGCGAGTGTGAGCAGGCTTTTGTCCGCCTGAAGGCTCATTTGCAGTCGGTGCCTTGTCTTGCCACATTCCGTCCGGGTCAGCACTTGGTTCTGGCGACTGACACGTCACAGTATGGCCTAGGGGCTGTTCTCGCCCATCGGTATGAGGATGGGTCGGAACGACCCATCGCCTATGCTTCCAAGACCCTCAACGATGCACAATGGCGTTACTCTCAAATCTAAAAGGAGGCGCTCACTATCATTTATG